>NW_024412416.1:28110544-28203605 GCF_014898765.1 Herpailurus yagouaroundi | reverse complement strand
TTAGTGGTGATGAATTCCTTCAGTTTTTGTTTGTTTGGGAAAACCTTATTTATTTCTGAGAGACAGAGAAAGGCAGACCATGAGTAGAGGTGGGGGAGAGAGAGAGAAAGAGAGAGAGATACAGATTCCCAAGCAGGCTCCAGGCTCTGAGCTGTTAGCCCAGAGCATGATGCGGGGCTCGAACTCACGAACTGGGAGACTGTGACCTAAGGTGAAGTCGTATGCTCAACTGGCTAAGGTACCCAGGCACCCCTGGGGATTTTATTTTTTTAATATAAAATGAGAGTTACAGTAGAATAATTGACATTATGAATTGTTTCTGGTTATTATGTTTCTTAATGTCTAGCTATCTTTGATTCCCTGTGGTGAATCCTGCTTTTGTCTGTGTGGATTCAGAGTACGAAGCTACATTGTTGGCTTGTTTTTGATTTTACTTTTGTATTTGTCTTCATTAGTGAGACTGTACTCATTTTGCTTTTTTTGAGCGTATATTTATTAGGTTTAACGGTTAGAATTAGATTGATATTTTAAACTGATATTTGTTAATGTTGTGAGGGTCTGTCCTCAGAATCGTGGTGATCTGTCAAAATCAGCTGGGGAGCCTGTCTGCCCTCTCCTGCAGAAGTTGAATGGCAGATTGGGAATTGACTTACTTCTGGGAATTTCTTTAGTAAGAGGACAAAAATAATTTCAGTCATCTTCATGTCCACATAGGGCCCCTCCCCGCCCCACACCTATTCCCACTTAAAGGATAGGCATAGAGTCATCTTTCTTCTGCTTCTATGAGTCTTAGAGAAGAATGGTCTCATCAGTCATCTGAAAGTTCTCTTCTAGCATGAAGCTTTCAGTTTGACGTCTTGTTTTTAAGTGTCCATTGTTGAGTGATTGATAATATGTTATAAAACTCTTAACAAGGAAGTTTTTTCTTAAGTAAGCCTTATTAGGGCTTGTTCTTGAATTCTTAGTGTGAAACTGCTACATAAGTAAAACTGTGTAAAGTGTTGACTAAATTGCCTTGATTGGAAACTGTGCATACTGTTTACCTCCCACTGGTGTTTCTTTGGTGCGGGTGTTATAAAGGGAAATGTCCCTGGTATGTTACTATTCTTTGAGAAGACTGGTATAGTAGAAGCCTGCTTGTCTGTTCAGTCTGGTCCTGGATGACAGGCTCACTGAAAAAAATTGGAGAAAGTGGGAATTGTGGGCTGGGCTATGTGAACAACAGGCATTTTGCAAGGCATGTAGTATATGCACATTCTTTGATAATTGTGTATGGGTCTGCTGAGTTGAACATTGCTATGTTTCTTTCACTGACCACCTGCTAGTGTATCATATACAGTTTTAGATCAGGGATTGACTGTTTTTGCAAATAGACTGATATTGGAATGCCACCTTGCTTATGTATTATCTGTGGCTGCTTTCCTATGACAGGGGAACAATTAGATAATTGTAACAGAGACCACATTGCCCACAAAGCCTAAAAATACTTACCTTCTGAGCTCTAACAAAAAGTTTGCTGGGGCGCCTAGGTTGTTCAGCTAGTTAAGCATTCGACTCTTGATTTTGGCTTAGGTCATGATTTCACGGTTTGTGGGATTGAGCCCTGCATCGAGCTCTGTGCTGGCAGTGTGGAATCTGCTTGGGATTCTCTCTCTCCCTCTCTCTGCCCCTCCCCTGCTCTCTCTCTCAAAATAAATAAATAAACATTAAAAAATATTTTTAAAAATTTGCTGATCTTTAGATTATTTAAAACAGAATGGAGGAGTGTCTGGGTGGCTCAGTCGGTTGATTGTCCGACTCTTGATTTTGGTTCAGGTCACAATCTCATGGTTGTGAAATTGAGCTCTGCACTGAGTGTGGAGCGTGCTTAAGATTCTGTGTCTCTCTCTCTCTCTGTGTCTCTCTTCCCCTCATCCTCTACTACCTCTCTTCCCTGCTCGTGTGCTCTCTCTTTAAAAAAAAAAAAGAAAAAAAAAACTTAGTCACTTACGGAGCGATGTAATTTCTTCTTTTATATTTCTTCTCATTTCTTTTCTACAGTTTTCACCTGCACCTCATTTAGCAGGTTTCTTTTTTAATAATTCATATTTATTGACTTTTTGCAAATTATCAGAGTAAATATAAAACAAACACATTTTTGTAATTTATTGCTTTATATAATATTTAATTAGATTATACTCACAAACATTATTAGAAAGAAATGCCGTCCTGCAGTTGACTTGTGGTCAGCATGACAGGAACAGTGTGCAGGCAGACTTGAGAGAGAGTGGTCAGGGAACTACAGCTATGTTCAATGGGTCCAGTTATAGTATTTTATAGAGGCAGTGGGTCTTTTGTTCTGTTTTCACTACTTGGTTGAACTGAACCCAGTCATTGAGCACAAACTAGGAAGAGTCAGGACTTTATTATTCTTTTAGCTAAAAACAAAAACAAAAACCACACCCAGCTTTCCTTTTCCTATTGCTTCTATATCAACCTGAAGTATAAACTAGATTTCATTTGGTAAGCGGTCACCTGGTTATTGTTATTATAGTTAATATACTATATATATAAGTCTAGATTTATGTTATTGGTTATATTGAGTATTTTCAGCCACTTAGAAGTTGCATTAAGATGTACAGTTATTTTTACTTAAATATATTTGTATTTTTTAGGTCAGGTGTGGTCTTGGGGAGATGGTGACTATGGAAAATTGGGCAGAGGTGGTAGTGATGGCTGCAAAACACCAAAGCTTATTGAAAAGCTTCAAGACTTGGATGTTGTGAAAGTCCGATGTGGAAGTCAGTTTTCTATCGCTTTGACGAAAGATGGCCAGGTTTATTCATGGGGAAAAGGTGACAATCAGAGACTAGGGCATGGAACAGAGGAACATGTTCGTTATCCCAAACTCTTGGAAGGCTTGCAAGGTAAGTGCAAAATGAAAACTTTTAAAACCTTTTGAAGCTTTTTCTTTAGTAATCTTTTAAAGTTTGTAGGTCTTTCCTTTATTTACCTACTATTTCATGAATTAACTCATCATTAGAAGGCTTTTACCCACATTTTTGTAGGTATAGATTATAAATGGAAAATGGTTTTGTTTCTGTTTAAAAATGGTGTAGAATTATTCTCACCAGATTTATTTTGAAATTCGTTCAGTTTTACAAATATTGTTGCCAGGCATCTATTCATCACTATGTAAGCTGGCCTTAGTGAGATTAACTTCGTTGGTGAGGTCACCTGTAGTTATACTGTAGACATTGCTAAGATGATGGGTGTATATAGTGCTGTGGGGGCACAGTGGGAGGAGATAGGATTGGTGTGCCTAGAGTGGTCTCATTTGAAATTATCCTTGATAGGTGAATCCTGCTTATTTGGTTTCAAGGGCATCTAGCATGCATTCTAGATAGAATGGGAGCCCAGGCATGTAGGTGTGCTTCGCAGGTGCCTTCTGAAGTGTGGGAGAGGTTGGTGATAGGTTTATCAGGTGGGGCTTGTAGTGCTTTATCTAAGGGGTGAGCAGACTGTTTTCCTAAAGGAACTAGACCATAAGTATTTTAGCTTTGAGTACCATACACTGTATGTCTCAACTACTCTTTTTCTGCTTTTGTACCCCAAAAGTAGCCATGGGCAATATGTAAACAAATGGTCCTGGCTATGTTAACGGCTTTATTCATAGAAACAACCCTTGGCCTGTGTTTGGCATGAGGGATGAAGTTTGTTGGATCTCTGTGCTGGATCCTACTTTATGTTTTTGCTTTTTTGTCAAGGGAGTTTAAAGGGAGACTTTTACATAGGACTTGCTAGTTTCTTTCCTGATGACAAGGTTTTATGGTGTCTATTATTTTCTAAGTTTCTGAGATAAGTTGTAGGGTAATACAGTTGGTTTATATTATGGAGCTATGTTTAAATTTTGTTAGCCTTTCTTGTTTATATTTTTTTCATTTAGCTAAGGAAATATGCTTCCTCAGCAACATTTATTAGATACAGAGAGAGCTTATCATGAAAATATTTAAATAATTTTTGGTACATTTTGGTTGTTGTCAATTTATCATAGGCTCTTAGAATTGTTCTCCTTACTCTAGTAGAATTTTGCAGCTGAATTATTTTTTATGTTGACATTTCTGAAGACATTACTTGTGCTGGTCATGTTAGACTTACTATTAAGCAAAAATATAATACTTGGATAACACTGTTTAAATAGGAAAAATGTATTATTTGACTTTAGAAAAAAGAGATTTTTGTCTTAGAAAACTTCCTTAATGAAGAGGGTACTTTGATATTCATCAGGATAGCCCACAATGTGGGCTATAAAACACCCCTTAACATATTTAAAAGAAGGGAGATCAAACAATGTCTGCTGTCAGACTACAATATAATTAAACTAAAAATCAATAAAAGATAGCTGAAATATCCCCAAGTACATGGAGATAAACTTCCAGGGTGCCGGGGTTGCTAAGTCAGTTAAGCATCTGACTGGCTCAGGTCATGATCTCACGGTTTGTGGGCTCCAGCCCCACATTGGGCTGTCTGCTGTCAGCTCAGAGCCCATTTGGGATTCTCTGTCTTCCTCTCTCTCTCCTGCTTGTGCATACTCACACACCTTTTCTCTCAAAAATAGATAAACATTAAACAAATATTAAAAAATAAACACTAAACTTCCAAATAACACATGGTCAAACAAAAAACTCTCAAGAGAAATTTTAAAATATTTTGAACTAAATGAAAATGAAAACAACTTACCAAAATTTGTGGGATGCTGTGAAAGCAGTGCTTAGAAAGATATTTATAGCACTGAATTCATGTATTATAAAAGAAGAAAGATCTAAAGTTAGTAATCTTTGTGTTCAGGAAAGGAAACCATCAACAAAATGAAAAGGCAACCTACAGAATGGGGGAAATATTTGTAAATCATATATGGGATAAAGGATTAATATCCAAAATATATAAAGGACTCATACAATTCAATAGCAACAAAACAAAACAAAACCTGCTCCAAAACCAATTTGTTGAAAAATTGGGCAGAGGATCTGAGTAGACATTTTTCCAAAGGTGGCTTATAGATAGCCATCAGGTATATGAAAGAGTACTCAATGTCAGTAATCTTCAGGGTAAATGCAGATCAAAACCACAGTGAGATATCACCTCATACCTGTTTGAATGGCTATTATCAAAAAGATAAGAAATAACTAGTGTTGGTGAGGATGTGAAGGAAAAGAAACTCTTGTGCACTGTTGATAGGAATGTAAATTGGTACAGCCACTGTGGAAAACAGTAAGGAGGCTTTTCAAAAATTAAACAAACAAAAAAACCAACTACCATGTGATCCACCTGTTCCACTTCTGAGTATTTATCTGAAGGAAATAAATATGCTAACTCAAAAAGCTTTCTGCATCCTCCTGTTCATTGCAGCATTATTCATAGTAACTAAGATATGGAAACAACCTAAGTGTCCATTGATAGATGAGTGGATAAAGAAAATGCAGTATAATGGAATATTATTCAGCCACAGAAAAGAAGTCAAATTCTTCCATTTGTGTTAACATGGATGGACCTTGAGGGCATTATGCTAAGTAAATAGGTCAGACAGAGAAAGGCAAACACTGTATGATGAGAAATGAGAGAGAAGACATACTACAGATCCTTTGAACTTTATAAAGATGATAAAGGAATACTAAGAACAACTCTATGCCCCCATATTTTGTAATGTAGATGAAATGAACCAATTCTTTAAAAGACACAATTTGCCAAAACTCATACAAGAAGAAATAGACAAACTGAATCGGCCTATATCTATTAAATTGAGTCAATAATTGATAACTTTCAGAAAGCGTGAGGCCCAGATGGGTTTACTGGTGAATTCTACCAAACATTTAAGGAAGAAGGGAGAAATTATACCAATTCTCTATAATCTCTGTTTCAGAGGAGAGAAGCAAAGGGAATACTTATTAACTCATTCTGTGAGGCCAGCACCACCCTAATATCAAAGCCAGACAAAGACATTATAAAAAAATTACAGACCAACATCTCTCATGAATATAGATGCAAAAATCTTCAATGAAATATTAACAAATCAAATTCAACAATGTATAGAAAGAATTATATATCACCACTAAGTTGAGTTTATTCTGCATATGCAAGATTGGCTAATTCAGCATCCAAAAGTCAATGTAATCCATCAAATCAAGAGAGGGATAAGAAAAATCACATGATCATATCAATAGATGCAGAAAAAAACACTTGATAAAATTCAATGCCTATTCCTACTAAAAACTCTCAATAAACCAGGAATGGAGAGAACTTCCTTAATTTAATAAAGAATATCTATAAAAATCCTACAGCTAACATTATACTTAATGGTAAGAAACTTGAATCCTTCCCACTAAGATCAGGTACAAGGAAAAGATGTCTCATCTCACCATCATCTCTTTTCAGAACCATGCTGGAAGTTCTAGCTAATGCAGTAAGACAATGAAAGGATAGTAAAGGAATGCAGATTGAGAAGGAAGAAATAAAACTGTTTGTTCACAGATGACATAAAAGTTTATGTAGAATATCTGAAAGAATTAACAAAAAAGCTGGAAGTAATAAATTGTTATAGCAGAGTTGTAGGATACAAAGTTAATATACCAAAGTCTTGTTTTTTTTATATGTCAACAATTAAGAAGTGGAATTTGAAATAAATACATAATATCATTCACATTAGTAGTAAGGAAATGAAATAAATAGGTATAACTGACAAAGTAAGCACAAGAGCCATATGAGGAAAAGTATATAACTGATGAATGAAATCAAAGGAGAACTAATAAATTGAGAGATATTCTTTGTTCATGGATACGAAGACTGAATATTGTCAGTTCTTTCCAGCTTGATCTATAGATTTAATGCAATCTCCATCAAAATCTGAGCAAGTTATTGTATTGGTATTGACAGACTGATTCTAAGTTTTATGTGGAGAGGCAACAGATCTAGAATAGCTAACACAGTATTGAAGGACAAGAACAGGTTGGAGGACTGACACTATGCAGCTTCAAAACTTAATATAAAGCTACAGTAATCAGGACAGTATGACATTGATTACAGTATAGACAAATTGATCATTGAAACAAAGTAGAGAGCTCAGAAATAGACCCACATAAATATAGTTAATTGATCTTTGAGAAGGGAGCCAGGGCAATACAATGAAGCAAAGGTGAGTTTTTCAACAAATGGTGTTGGAACAGTTAAACATTCACATGCAAATAAAAGTGAATACTTGATAATAGGGGAGGCTGTACATGGGGTGGAGAGTATATGGGAAATCTCTGCATTTTTCCTCAATTTTGCTGTGATCCTAAAGTGTTCCAAAAATAGAAAGGAAAAAAGATATACTTTGCATGATTATATCTTGGGACAGGAGAATACGATTTAATGATTAATTAAAAATACACTTATCTCTTTCTGAATGAAAAACTGAATATGGAGAAAAAAAATAACAGCTCTGGGGTGCCTGGGTGGCTCAGTCAGTTGAGTGTCCAACTGTGGCTCAGGTCAGGATCTCGCAGTTTGTGTGTTTGAGCCCTGTGTTGGGCTCTGTGCTGATAGCTCAGAGCCTAGAGCCTGCTTTGGATTCTGTGTCTCCCTCTCTCTGCCCCTCTGCCACTCAGGCCCTTTCTCTCTCAAAAATAAATAAACATTAAAAAAAAAAAGGTAACAGATCCTTTTCATACCTTAACATTGTTTAATTTTCAGGCTGTAGGTCTTAATAAATTGTAGCTAGTAAACCATAACAAGGGTTTTAATAACATACATGAAGCAGATGAATTATGCATAGTATTAAAGCAATGAATTATCCTTTAGAAGTTGACATTAAATACCCTCTGACCTGAATGATCTACAACAGAAGTCAGGTGTGAAGCTGTGTTGTATCTTTCCTCTTAGGGAAGAAGGTAATTGATGTGGCTGCAGGCTCCACCCACTGCCTGGCTCTGACTGAGGACAGTGAGGTCCATAGCTGGGGCAGCAACGACCAGTGTCAGCACTTTGACACCTTGCGTGTGACCAAACCAGAACCTGCTGCACTGCCAGGACTGGATACCAAACACATAGTTGGAATTGCCTGTGGACCTGCTCAGGTACTGAGTAGATAGTTTGGTTAGATATTTTGTAGAATTTTGGTTGCCCATCCCTCATTGCTAGGATGTTGAAATACCATTGACTTGTGTGTGTTGTTCTTATATCCTGTAGTTGTACTAAACTCACTTATTAGTTCTAGGAGTTTTGTGTCAATTCCCTGGAGTTTTCTTCAGAAACATAGACACAGTTTTATTTCATCTTTTTTCTGTATTTCTTTCCCTTGCCTTATTGCACTGGCCAAGACTTCCAATATGATGTTGAAGAGTGGTAAGAGGGCACATCCTTGTTCCTGTTTGTAGCGGGAAAGCATTTAGTCTTTCACTATTAGCTAGGATGTTAACTGTAGGATTTTTTTTTTAGTAGATGCCTTGTGTCAGATTAAGGAAGTTTCCTTTAACTCCTACTTTTTTGAGAGTTTTTTTTTTCTTTAATACTGAATAGATGCTGAATTTTGTCAGATACATTTTTCTTCTCAAATGATATGATCATGTAGTTTTCCTTCTTTAGTCTGTTTATATGGTAGACTATGTTAATTGATTTTCAAATATTAAGCAAACCTTGCATTTCTGAGATAAACCCCACTTGGTTATGGTGTATTATTCTTTCTTATGTATTGCTTTATTTGATTTGCTAATGTATTGTTGAGGATTTTTCTGCTGATGGTCATCAGAGATAATTGGTTTGTGGTTTTATACTGTGTGTCTTTTTATCAGGGTAAAACTGGTCTCATAAAAAGTGTTGGAAAGTGTTCCTTTCTCTTCTGTTTTCTAGAAGGGATTGTGTAGAGTTAGTGTTATTTCTTTTTTAAATTTTTTTTCTTTGGTGAATCCATCTGAGCCAGGAAATTTCTTTCTCAAAAGATTTTTATGTAAAAATTGTTTCTTTAATAGATACAGAACTATTCAGAGTGTTTCTTCTTGAGTAGGTTTAACTGATTTGTGGCACTCAAGGAGTTGTTCCATTTCATCTAAGATGTCTGAGTTTTGTGTGTAAAGATTTCCTTAGTATTCTTTTACTAACCTTTTGAAGTCTTTGGGGTCTGTAGTCATATATTCTCTTTCATTACAGATATTAGTAATTTGTGTGTGTGTGTGTGTGTGTGTGTGTGTGTGTGTGTTTCTTTGTCAGTTTTGCCTAGATATTTATCCATTTTATTGATCTTTTTAAAGAACTTTTAGTTTCAAAAAACTTCCCTTTGTTTTTTGCTTTCAATTTCATTGGCTTCTTCTCTTTGTTATTTTTTTTCCCCTTCAGCTTGCTTTGGGTTCACACTTTTCTATTTTTAGTTTCTTCAAGAAAAAGCTAGGTTAATTTTAGACCTTTCTTCTTTTGTAATATTTAAGCAGTTGATGCTGTAATTTCCCTCTAAGTAGTGCGAATTTGCACTCATACATTTTGATGTATTTTGTTTTTGTTCAGTTCAAAATACTCTCTAATTTCTTTTGAGAATTGCTCTGTGACCTATGTATTATTGTGCCATTTAATTTTAAAGTGTTTGGAGATTGTACTATTATCATTCTCTTACTGTTCCTAGTTTAATTTTATTGTGGTTAGGGAACAAACTATATGATTTCAATTCTTCTAGGTTTGTTAAGATTTGTGTCTCAGGATATGTTCTCTTAAGTGAATGTTGTGTGTGTGTGCTTAAAAAGGGTTATGTATTTTGTTTTACATGTATTTTGCTGTTGGGTGAAGTGTTCTATAAATGTCCATTAAATCCAGTTCATTGATGGTATTCAATTGTTGTATATCCTTGCTGATTTTCTGTCTGCTTCTATCTCTTTCTAGGAGGATAGTGTTGGTATTTCCAAGTATAATTATGGATTTCGCCATTTCTTTTGGCTCTATCAGTTTTATTTTTTTTTAATATCAGTGCTTTTGGTCATTAAAAAAATTGTGGTTGACTATACAGTGGCATTAAGTATATTCATGAGACTGTGTAACCATCATTGTTATCCATCTCCAGAACTTTGTCATCCTAAACAAAAATTCTGTACCCATTAAACATTAGTCTCCTTGGGGCGCCTGGGTGGCGCAGTCGGTTAAGCGTCCGACTTCAACCAGGTCACGATCTCACGGTCTGTGAGTTTGAGCCCCGCGTCGGGCTCTGGGCTGATGGCTCAGAGCCTGGAGCCTGTTTCCGATTCTGTGTCTCCCTCTGTCTCTGCCCCTCCCCCGTTCATGCTCTGTCTCTCTCTGTCCCAAAAATAAATAAACGTTGAAAAAAAATTAAAAAAAAAAAACCAAAAAACAAAAAACATTAGTCTCCTTTTCTCTTCCCTTTGGCCCCTAGTAACCTCAAATTTACTTTCTGTTTCTGTGACTTTGCCTATTCAAGATACCTCATATAAGTATAATCATATAATATTTGACCTTTTGTGTCTGGCTTATTCCACTTAGCATAAGTTTTTTAATTTTTAATTAAAATTTTTTTAAGCATAAGGTTTTTAAGCTTGTTGCATGTTGGAGGATGTTTCAAGATTTTGTTCCTTTTAAAGGCTTAATAATATTCCATTATATGTATATCCCACATTTTGTTCATTTATTTCTCCTTTTTTGTACCTTTGGCTATTGTGGTTGTGTTGCTCTGAGTGTCTGGGTCCACGCTTTCATTTTTTTGTTTTTGTTCTTGTTTGTTTGAGTATATATCTAGGAGTGGAATTGCTGGATCATATGGTAATTATGAGGAATTTGAGGAACTGTCAAACTGTTTTCCACAGCAGCTGCATGATTTTTACATTCCCACCAGATATGCACAAGGGTTTCAGTTTCTCTACTTTTTTTTTGGCCAACTCTGGTTATTTTCTGGTTTTCTTTCTTTGATTGTTTGAAGCCATCCTTGTGTGTATGAAGTGGTATCACACTGTGGTTTTGATTTGCACTTCCCTAATAGAAAAGATGTTGAACATTTTTTTATGTGTGTATTGACCATTTGTATATCTTCTTTGAGGAAATGTTGATTAAGTCCTTTGCCCCTTTTTGAATTTTTTCTTGAATTGTAGGAGTTCTTGATGTGTTGTGGATATTAATCCCTTATCAGGTATATGATTTACAGCTATTTTTTCCCCATTCTGTGCTTGTCTTTTCATTTTGTTGATAGTGTCCTTTGATGCACACAAGTTTTTAATTTTGAGTAAGTCTACTTTATCTATTTTTTCTTATGTTGCCTATGCTTTTGGTGTTACATATATCCAAGAAATCTGTTGTTATGTAGATTTCACCCAGTGTTTTCTTCTGAAAGTTTTATAGTTTTAGCTTTTATGTTTTGGTCTTTGATCCACTCTAAGTTAATTTTTGTATATGGTATAAGGTAATGATCCAATTTGATTGCTTTGCAGTTTTCCCAGCACCATTTGTAGAAAAGATTGTTCTTTCCCCATTGAATGGTGTTGGCACTTATCAAAAATAATTTTACTGTATAGGTAATGGCTTATTTTTTGGCTCTCCATTCTGTTTCATTGGTCTGTATGCCAGTATTTCATTGGTACTTTATGCTAGGACCATGCTGTTGTGATTACTGTAGCTTTGTAGTGTAGTAGGCTTTGAATTAGGAATTGTGAGTTTTCCAGTTTTGTTCTCTGTTTCAAGATTATTTTGTTTATTTGGGGTCACTTGAGATTCCATATACATTTTAGGATGGGTTTGTCAGTTCTTGTTTTATAGGTTTTGAAGCTCTTTTTTTTTCTTTTTTTTTTAAGATATGTGCACATTTAGGTTTGCTTTGTCATCTTGATGAATTGGCCAAGGGCATTATACAGTATGCCCCCTTTATCCTTCTTTTTCTTTGCTCTGAAGTCTTTTTGTCTGATTTTAATGTAGGTGCTTCATTTTTCATTTATTTTGTAAAAATTTTATTAGGTTTATTTTGGGAGAGCACACATGTGAATGGGGGGAAGGGCAGAGAGAGAGGGAGAGAGAGTATCTTATGCAGACTCCGCGCCTAGCACAGAGCCCAATGCGGGGCTTGATTCCATGAACTTTGAGTTCAGACTCAAGAGCCAAAATCAAGAGTCAGACTAAGTGTTAAGTACTGACTGAGCCACCCAGGGGCTCCTTGCTTTTTATTTAATAGTGTTTGCATACTGTAACTTTTCCATTCTTTTAATTGAAAAAAAATTAAAAATTGAAATAATTATTGTAGGAATTTGCCAATGTCATGGGTTTTGTTTATTGAGGTTATATAAGAAGTCAATATTCTAGTTCCTTTCCCTTGCCATATAAAATTTAGAATAGTCTTGTCTATGTCAGCAAAAACATCTTGCTTAGACTTTAATAGGAATTGTATTCAATCTGTCATCAATTTTTGGAGAATTGGCAGTTTTGCTATATTTAGTCTTCCAATCAATGAAAATGGTATGTCTAGATATTTATTTACATTTTCTTTGATTTCATTTATTAGCATTTTCAGTATATAAGTCTTTGACATGTTTTGTTAGATTTATATCTTTTACTTTTAACCCACATGTCTCATTATGTGTATAGTGAGTTTCTTGGGTACCGTGTAAAGGTGCATTAAAAAAAATGCTTGGGTCAATCGGTCTTTTAATTGATATATTTAGATCATTTATGTTTACTCCAATTTTTGACGTACATAGATTTGAGTCTTCCATTTTCTTGTTGGCTTTTGTTTGTTCTATTATTCCTCTATTGTGCTTTTCCTGCCTTTTTTGGGAGTATATGAACATTTTTTAATATTCCACTTAACTTTATTTATTTTGAATTTGACTTTATTTCTTTATATAATTTCTTTTTAGTGGCTGCTGTAGGTTTTACCATAAACATACTTAATTCTTTGCAGGCTACTTTAGAATCAAAATGTAACCATTTTTAATTGGAATGTAGAAACCTGTTTAGTTTTCAAATGCATAAGAGATTTTTCTAGTTATTTACATCTAGGTTATTCTTATTGGCTTCTAGTTTCTGTTGGTTTCTAAGAAGCTTAATTTGATTATGTTCAGAGAACATATTCTATGATTTCAATTCTTTTATATAGGTAAGCAATATTTTATGATTAAATATTATAAATATGACTGTATTCTGTTGTGGTTTTCTAGTAAGTGTCAGTTTGATCTAGTTCATTGATGGTTTTATTAGTTTCTTTTAAAGTTTTACTTTTTTTAATATCTCTTTTTCTATGTTATTAGGAGGATAATTTTGCTGTCTTCAACTATATTTTTGGATTTATCTATTTCTTTCATTTCTGCCAGTTTTTACTGCCGTGTGTTTTCTGGTTCTGTTGTTAGGTACATATCATTCAACATTGTTCTGTCTTCTTGTGAATTGACCCTTTTATCATTGTATAATGTCTCTGTTTAGCCCTGGTAATTTCCTGCCTCTGAAGTTTGCTTTGTTTGATATTAATATAGCCATTTTCTATTCCTTTACTTAAACTTTTTTAATCTTTATATTTAAGGTAGATTTCTTGTTGATACCATATAGTTAGATTTTGGTTTTCATACCTCCTGACAATTTCTACTTTTTGTTAGTATGTTTAAACCATTTACATTTAATTTAATTATTTATAAGTTAGATTTATTTCTACCATTGTGAGGTTTTGTTTGCTCTCTTTTTTTATTCCTTTATCTTTTCCTGACTTCTTTTGGGTTGTTTGAATAATTTTTAGTACTCCATTTTAACTTACTGAGTTGTCTCTTTGTGTAGTTTTTTAGTGGTTGCTTTAGAGATTAAATATACCTAATCTTTCATTATTTACTTACAGTTATTTGTAACTGTTCAAGTAGATTATGATCCTCACTGTTATCTATTAGTGTGCATTAATAATTTTGAGAGTGAAAAGATTATAAACGTTGTATCTTTTTATTTGTGGCACAATGAGATTGGGTCCTAAAATGAGAGAGAAGATTGGAAGCTGATAGTGTATAAGCTAGACAACCATGAAAGTACATTTGTATTGGGAACAATTAGAGTTATGAATAAGTAATAATTTAAGGCATCTTCATAATTCATAATGGTGAATCTTTTCTGTGAAACAGTCCAAGAACTGAATGTGTGGATTCATTTTGGGTTCTTTTGTTTCTTCAATAGAGTTTTGCTTGGTCGTCTTGTTCTGAGTGGTCCATTGGCCTCCGTGTCCCTTTTGTGGTAGATATCTGCTCAATGACTTTTGAGCAGCTGGACCTCCTACTACGGCAAGTGAGTGAGGGGATGGACGGCACTGCTGACTGGCCTCCACCTCAAGAGAAAGAATGTATGGCTGTGGCAACACTGAATCTTCTACGACTTCAGGTATTAATGATTTCCTTTCCTCTCCCTCCCTTTGTAAGTGTCTTAGGTATTTGTAATAATGTTTATGTATATTGAAGGGTATGCATTTTAGCCTGTTAATTGAACTGCTAATGAAAAATGTAAAGTATTTAAAGTGTTTAGATTATTTAGATTAGATTATTTAGGCTTAAAAAAATCAGTCTAGGGGCGCCTGGGTGGCTCAGTTGGTTAAGCGTCCGACTTCAGCTCAGGTCACGATCTCGCGGTCAGCGAGTTCAAGCCCCGCGTCGGGCTCTGGGCTGATGGCTCAGAGCCTGGAGCCTGCTTCCGATTCTGTGTCTCCCTCTCGCTCTGCCCCTTCCCCGTTCATGCTGTGTCTCTCTCTGTTTCAAAAATAAATAAACGTTAGAAAAAAATTAAAAAAAAAAAATCAGTCTAGTTATATTTGTTCTGGAAGTCAGTCTTGGCATACAGGGTGAGAGTATATATGGATTGTTTTATTTCTGCAATAATCAGCTTGTTTGCATTCATCATGGAATCAATCTTGAATTTACTTTTGTATGTGGAGAAACAACTGAGTGAGATAGTGGATAACTGAGAGACCAGTGGATGTGTTAGCCAGTCTCTCCTCTGGAGTATGAAAGCTCAACTCTGTAAGCTTGTCTCCCTCCACTTTGTCACAGGGAAGGTTAAGGTGAAAGGTCAAAATATGAAAACCTACAAACATATTTTTCTTCCTTTTTTTTTTTTTTTTTTTTTTGTTTGTTTGCTTCTTTGTTTCTTTTTTAAAGAAAAACTATAGCTGAAATCTTTGGTCATCATATTTCTCTTGGCAATAAAATCCTATGACTGAATGTCAAGAAAGTAGTTTTTCTCAACAAAATAATTTTTCCCTTTATAATACAAGGATTTCTATGTAACCCATATGTCCCCCTCTTCTTCTGTCCCCTTTTTGCCTTGGTTCTAAAAGGCACACAGCTTATAGTAAGTGATGAATCACGGGAATCTAGTCCCAAAGCCAAGAGTACACTGTATACACTGTATGTTAGCTAACTTGACAATAAATTATTAAAAAAAATAAAATAAAAAATAAAAAGCACACAGCTGAATTTAGTGTTTAGTTGCATTAATCAAATTAGCAGAAGTTTGGAGAGTACTTCTCTTTCCCAAAAATCTTCTAGAGGAGCTCATTTATTAGGGCCTCTGTGGTTCCCTTCCATGATTCCACCCATTTGTTGCTTCCCATTGTTTCTAGCAATGTTGCTATTCTGGTCATTGCTGTGGAGAAAGACCTCATGTTGTTTTAGGTTCAATTCCTTTTGGCCTACATTTACCTGGTGACATATGTTTTTCTGCTGCTTTATTCTGTTTTTTTAGGTCCTTATGTTTTAATTGCATCATTTTAAAAATTCACTTACAAAGCTTGATTCTTATTTTTTTTATTTTAAAAAATTTTTATTTTATTTTATTTTTTTTAACATTTATTTATTTTTGACACAGAGAGAGACAGAGCATGAACGGGGGAGGGGCAGAGAGAGGGAGACACAGAATCTGAAACCGGCTCCAGGTTCTGAGCTGTCAGCACAGAGCCCGATGCAGGGCTCGAACTCACGGACCGCAAGATCATGACCTGAGCCGAAGTCGGCCGCTTAACCGGCTGAGCCACCCAGGCGCCCCAAAGCTTGATTCTTAAAAAGAATCCAATTTGAGGATCTTTATTCATTAGGTGAATTTAATTTTTTTTTATAGTTTTTGTGATTGCTAATTTAGGTCTTCTGATAAGTTTTATGTAAGTTTATTCTTCATTTTATTATTTCTCTCTTCTTTTAAATGTTTGTGTATTTTTGAGAGAGACAGAATGTGAGCAGGGGAGGGGACAGAGAGAGAGAGAGAGACACAGAATCCAAAGTAGGCTCTAGGCTCTGAGCTGCCAGCACAGAGCCCGATGTGGGGTTTGAACTCACAAGCCGCATGGTCATGACCTGAGCCAAAGTCAGACACTTAAATGAGCCACCCGGGCGCCCCTATTATTTATCTCTTGATCAAGTTTCGAAAACAATTTTTTTAAGTTTATTTATTTATTTTGAGAGCAAGACCAAGAGGGGAAGAGGCAGAGAGAGAGGGAGAGAGAGAATCCCAAGCAGGCTCTTTGCTGTCAGTGTGGAGCCCCATACAGGGATTGAACCCACGAACTATGAGATCATGACCTGAGCTGAAACCAAGAGTTGGATGTTCAACTGACTGAGCCATCCAGGCACCCCTCCAAAACAGTTTTTTCTTTCATGATACCTTTAATTGTTCCTAAATTTTTAAATCTGATTTCTGGACATTAATCATGTCACAAAAAAATTAAATATTTGTTAATTCCACAAAATGTTAAGTAACTAGTCCTTCTCTTCCTGAAAAATATAGGGCTATAGGATGAATTACCCTAAGCTCCCCGTTCCACCTTTTGTGTTTTAATTGTCAGGTACTCTATTATTACATTGGATCCAATGCACACTTTTTTGTGTATGTGCCCCTAAAAGAAAAATGCTCCCAATTGTGATGTATAAGATACATTTCTGATTTAAGACATGAAAAGAAATGCCTGTTAGGATTGGTGAAATAATTATTTTTATATTGTTACAAAAATAATAATCATTTTTCGCTTTTCTTTGAATTATTATAGTCATAACTGTCATTTTAATTTTTTTATTAAAATTCTTTTTAAGTTTATTTATTTTGAGAGAGACAGAAGCAGCACAAAATGGGGGAGACTGCCAGCAGAGGGAGAGGGAGAGAGAGAATCCCAAGTAGCCTCCATGCTGTCAACACAGAGCATGATATGGGGCTTGAACCCATGAAACTGTGAGATCATGACCTGAACTGAAATCAAGAATCAGGCACTTAACGGACTGCGCCACCCAGGCGCCCCATTATAATCGTCATTTTTAAAGAGACCATGCTTACTTTGATGTAGCCTTTTTTTCTCTTTTTTTTAACCAATTTGTTTTGTCATTGTTGCTTATATCGTCTCCCTCCTGGGTACCTCCTTCAGTAAGTTTCTTCATCAAGGTCTGTGAGTTGTAAAGTCTGAAAACTGTTTGCTTGAATGTTTCTTAAGGTAGTTTAACAGGGCTTAGCTTTCTAGGTTACATGTTATTTTATCAACAGTTTGAAGATGTTTTGTCTTCCAATCTTTATTTTTGCTGATGAAAATTGTTTTATTGATGTAATTGTTTCTTTGTAGTTAAGGTGTCTTTCTTTTTGGTAGCCTTTCAGATGTTCTTTTGTTTTGTAATTTTAATACATTATGTCTAGGTGAGGATTTATTTTTGTATATATAACTTGAGGTTATGATTCTCATTCTCATGTTTTGTTAAGTTTTGAAAAATAGTCACCATTTACCATTCAAATTAACTTTTTTTTTAATCTACTTTTTTTTATCTACTTCTCAGTGTATGTTGAACTTCTCTTGTCTTCCTAAGTATCACAACTTCTTTGATATTTTAAAAATCTTTTTATCTTTTATGATGTTCATTTTCTGTCTTTTCCATTCTGCCTTCTGGTTTTTCATTCAGTGCTCTCTTTCAGTTCCCAAATCCTTTCTTTACGAATGTTCCATATTTTTGAATTGTCCATTATAAAATAAATACTTGTATGATCATTGCATTCCATGCATTAACTCATTAAATCAGTGTGCCACCCATCTGAGAGTTAGGACCTGTGATGTATATTGCATAAATGAGGACACAGAGAGAGGTTCAGGAATGTGGCCCAGATCAGGTACCCATGGCCTCAAGGTTTAGGGCTGGAACCTGGGCCCAGGCTTTTCACACTTCTGCCTTGAGGTTTTTATTCTTGTAGCTGTTTTTTTCATTTTTAGAATTTATATTTGGGTCTTTTTCAAAGCTTTCATTTTGTTCATTATATTCTTCTGGGTTCTGTTCCTTCCTTGATCTCTAAGAACATTTTCTTTTTTTATGGATTCATTCCGTTGTTTTATTGCTGCCTTGGGGTGTGAGTTTTGCCTCTTATAAGAGCTCTGTTTTTTTATTCTACCTTGTGGTGACCTAGTATGGCTTGTCCTTTCTGACTGTAACACCACTTTCAGGGGAGGGTTTGCTAGGGGTATCCCCTTGCCTTTGGCTATGATGATGTCCCCAGACGACAGTTTTGTATTTGTGTCTCTTAAGTGTCATGAGTTTCTCAGGCTCCAGATGAGTTTTGGTTTTCAGTTCTTGTCTTGTGATACGTGTACCTAGATGGTTGGTGTAAACTTGATTTTACATCTGTTCACAGGACAGATTTTACATCTGTCAGGTCTCTGATTTATTGTGGGGTCTCTTTCTACCAAAAGCTTTTATGGACAGTGTTGTTTTCAGGCCCTGGCTGGCAAAGATGGGTGATCTTCAGTGGCTCCCAAACTTCTGCAGGAAGCTCAGGTTCAGTGGGCTGTCATGGGCAGCTGGGATCTCATGCCCCAAGGCCTTGATCTATTCTTAGAGTCCAGAACCTCTTGGCTCCTGCTGTGTGTATCTCTCTGAGTTCTGGTTTGGCCCTTGAGGAACTTCCTTGTATACTCTCAGCTTGGCTATATAATCTTTTTTTTTAAAACATTTTTTAAATGTTTATTTATTTTTGAGAGAGAGCATGAGAAGGGCAGAGAGAGAAGGGAACAGAGGATATAAAGCAGGCTCTGCATTGACAGCAGTGAGCCCAATGTGGGGCTTGAGCTCACAAGCTGCAATACCATGACCTGAGCTGAAGTCAGATGCTCAACTGACTGAGCCACCCAGGCGCCCCTATATTTTTTTAACAGCTTTCGGGTTGTATTATATTCGCTATTTCTCTGTGTTTGGTGCAGATGACTGGTGGTGGGGTGGAGGTTGCTGTTTCCACTTGATTTTATTTCTTTTAATGTTTATTTATTTTTGAAAGAGAGAGAGAGATAGAACATAAGTGGGAGAGGGTCAGAGAGAGAGGGATACACAGAATCCGAAGCAGGCTCCAGACTGAGCTGTCAGCACAGAGCCCGATGTGGAGCTCGAACTCACAAATCGTGAGATCATGACCTGAGCCAGTCGAGTGTGTAACTGACTGAGCCACCCAGGTGCCCCTGTTTCCACATGATTTAACCTCTCCATTGGTCTTGAGCTCTTCCATGTATGTATTTATAGTGGGTTTAAAAAATTCCTCTTAAAAATACCTTACTGTGGACTCTCACCTAGTATGAGTAAAAGTTTTTAGTCTAGTTAAAAAAATTCATATAGCAGAGCTTTTTTCTTTATTATTTGAATAAAACTCAGTTTGAGGTATTATTTAATCTTTAACAAGATTTGAAATACACTTGTTTTTAGGACTTCTAAATTAAAATTCTTTTTCTCCTTTCAGTTGCATGCTGCCATTAGTCACCAGGTTGACCCAGAATTCCTTGGTTTAGGTCTGGGCAGCGTCCTCCTCAACAGCCTGAAACAGACTGTGGTGTCTCTGGCCAGCAGTGCAGGTGTGCTGAGCACCGTGCAGGCAGCTGCCCAGGCTGTGCTGCAGAGTGGGTGGTCCGTGCTTCTGCCCACTGCTGAGGAAAGGGCCCGGGCGCTCTCTGCTCTCCTGCCCTGTGCAGGTGGGTTTGGGGATGGGGTGGAGTGGTGGGTGCACAAGAGGGTGCCAAGGGGCATTGGCACTTACCTCACATTGTCAAAAACACTTTCCTTTCCAGTTTCAGGCAATGAAGTAAACATAAGTCCAGGTCGTCGATTCATGATTGATCTTCTGGTGGGCAGCTTGATGGCCGATGGAGGCTTAGAGTCGGCCTTAAATGCAGCCATTACTGCAGAAATCCAGGTATGGTTCTAGGAGTATGTATGTGAGCTGACAGAGGCAAGTTTTACCTGTCAGTGAGCTGAGATTGAAACACTGTACTCAGGTGAAGAAATAACAACATTTTGCAATAATTATTGAAAAACTGAAACATAAAATGGTTAGTAACATCCAAATATTTTCTGTAATTAAAGCTTTTTTATCTAACTAGTTAAAAAAACTTGAGATATTAAGTATGATAAAATATACCCACTTTTATCTACTTAAATGAATATGACAGATACCCTGATCATATTATGAATCATTTCCATCACCCTAGAAAGTGTCATTGTGCCTCTTTGCACTCCAGGACTCCCATCCTCCCTCAGATTAAATTAGTGTCGCCAGTTCTGATTGCCACATAAATGGAATCATATAGTATGTACTATTTTATGTCTGCTTTATTTTACATTGATAATTTTCAGACTCATCTGTTGTTTTTACCATTGAATATTTCATTGTATGATTATGGCACTGTTTGTTTATTCATTGTCCTGTTGATAGACATTTGATTAAAATTTTTGATTCTGTAAAGCTGCTTTGATCATGCTGTATACAAGTCCTTTAGTGAACATGTGTTTTTCTCTTGCGTAAATATTTGGAAGTAGAATTTGCTAGGTCTTTTGGTGACTGTGTTTTTACAGTTTCCCAAAGTGGCTGTGGCATTTAATTTGAACCAGCCAATATGAGAGTTCTAGTTCTAGCTCTTCTTGACCTCACCGACATGAGGCATGGCATTCTTCATAAATTTAGCTATTCTGGGTGAGGGAAGTGTGGTTTTAATTTGCATTTGTATGTACTTATTGGTCATTCATAGCTTCTTTTGTTGCTTTTATTGTTGCAATAGTTTTTTATCTAAAAACTAACACTGATAAAATTAGATGAAGTAAATACATTGAAAATATCTTTGAAAGCATACTTAAGAAGTACTTTGATTAAATTGAAAAAAAAAATAGGGGCGCCTGGCTGGCTCAGTCGGTTACGTGTCCGACTTCAGCTCAGGTCACGATCTCATGGTACGTGAGTTCAAGTCCCGTGCCAGGCTCTGTGCTGACAGCTCAGAGCCTGGAGCCTGCTTCTAATTCTACTTCTCCCTCTCTCGCTGTCCCTCCACTGTTCACGCTTTGTCTCTCAAAAATAAATAAAAACATTAAAAAAAATTTAAATTGAAAAAAAATAGAAGAAATCGTATAAATAACATTAGGAACAACTACAGTTCTTTGTATAGCTATTATTTTCCAGGTACTATGCTGTGTACTTTATTTTGATTTTCTCTTTTAACTTTGTCAACGGTGTTGAGAAAGTGGTTTGGAAAAGTGGTTTGGAAAACGGTGTTGGAAAAGTGGTTTAAAATTCCATTTTATAGATGTGGACATATGTACCACAAAAGTGTAGTGATTTGCTAAGGTGTTAGGACTAGTGAGTGGTAGGTTTGCTGATTCCAACCCTCTTTTCTTCCTCTTCCCCACACAGCTCTGTGTGACAGCTTACCTGATGGGAGCCGTGACAGAGAACAGACAGAGGAAGTCCACGATTGGGCCAGATATGACCCAAGCAGTATTTTTAGAACCTATTAATTTAGTTAGCAAATGTTTATTCCTCACTTCCTGCTGGACAGAGGGAGGGACCTTTAAGGAGGTATTGGATGCAGGGTATTGCAGAGGTAGAGAGGCTACAGAGATACATAGATTGTGATCTATATAATCATTAAGCCTAAAAGATAACTAAAAGGCCATTCATTTTAAAACAAAATTGTTATAAAGCTACAGAAAGACGTAAACAAAAACCTCATATTTAAGAATTATTAGTATGCCAATATTGTTAATATTTTTGCTTTATTGTCTGACTTTTGAGGATGCAAATGTTTACTAATGATGTGATTATGAGGCTAGGATTAATTTCAGTGGTGTGTTAATTTGCATCTTTTTTACTCATCAGGTTGCCATGTTTTCTGTTGTATATTTTACTGCCCATTTGTTCTGTTGTTTTGGAGAAGTCTGTCATATGAAAAGGGAATTCCTTCATATTCCTTTTTATTTTTTATAAATAATCTATTTACCATTTAGGTTTTAGATATTTTTACTACAATTATTAATTATATTCTTTTTAAAAATGCAATTTATTTTGATAGTGTGCATGAGTGGGGGAAAGGGCAGAGAGAGAGGAGAGAGAAAATCCCGAGCAGGCTCCAAGCTGTTAGTGCAGAACCCAGTGCTGGGCTTGATTCCATGAACTGTGAGATCATGACCTGAGCCAAAATCAGAAGTTGGATGGTTAACTGACTAAGCCACCCGGGCGCCTCTAAGTATATTCTTATGGATTATAAGTCATTGAATAGAGTATAAGAATGATTATTAGGAATGAGTTTTAGAAATGAAATTGTTCTGGGTTAAAAGGATGCACACTATTCATTTTTCTGATTTATGTTGCTCTCTTATCCTTAACAGTGGGTAGCCACTGAGGCTGAGTCTTCATCCCTATACCCCTCAAGGATTGGGATGGATTGTTGTTGGTGTTTAGACTGTTCTGGTTTTTGCCATTAGAAAATGCTCAGAAGGAAAGAAATTTTTTGCTTTTTCACCATAAATTTGGTTACTAGAACAATGCTTGGTATATAGTAAGTCCTCAGGAATATTGGTTGTGTTTGGCAAAGATACCTTCTATTTTTGTTTTTTGCCTTTTTGTTTCTTTTTTTTTTTAAATAATAGCTTTATTGAGATCTAATTCACATACTATAAAATTCACTCTTTTATAGTGTATAATTCAGTGCAACCATCATCACCAGTGATTTCAGAACCTTTTCATTACTTCAAAAAGAAACTCTGTGTCCCTTAACAGTCACACCCCCTATTCCCTACTTGTCTCAACCATTGACAACTGCTAATCTACTTTCTGTCTCCTGAAGAATTTCTAGCTCTGGACATTTCATATAAATGGATTTATACAATACGTGACCTTTTGTGTCTGGCTTTTCACTTAGCCTAGTGTTTTCAGAGTTTATTCATGTCATACTTAATTTTTTAAAATTGCTAAATAATATTCCATTGTATGGCATAGCACATTTTGTTTATACATTCATCAGCCAATGGACATTTAGTTGTTTCTATTTTTAAGTTATGAATAATGCTGTTACGAACATTTGTGTATAGGTTTTTGTTTGGACAGGCTTTTTTTTTTTTTCTTATGGGTGTATGCCTAGGAGTGGATTTGTTTTGTTTTATAGTATCTCTGTGTTTATGTTTTGAAGAATGGCCAGATTTTTTTCTTAAGTGGCTGTGCCACTTTATATTCCCAGTAGCAATGTATGAGGGTTCTGATTTCTCTACATCCTTGTCAATGCTTGCTACTGTCCAACTTTTCTTTTATAGCTATCCTAACAGATGTGAATTTCCCTGATGACTAATGATGTCTAACATCTTTTCATATGCTTATGAGCCACTTATATATCATCTTTGAAGATACTTCTATTCAAATCCTTTGCTTATTTTTAAGTTGGTTACTTATTTTTTAATTGTTGAGTTGTAAGAATTCTTTCTGTATTCTGAACACATGTTTCTTATCAGATACATGACTTGGGAATATATCCTCTTATTCTCGAGTTCTTGCTTCATATTTGCAAAATAGATAGACTGTGTGTGTATGGGGCAGATCACATTAAGTATTTCTTAGATCCAGTAGCAGGAGAAAAGATTTTAGGGACTTTACAGAAGGAACCTGGAGAACGTCAGCAATGGCAGCCTGGGTAATGGATTTATAGGACAAATAGTCTGTTTAGAAACTGAGCACCTGAGCAGTGGGGTTTCCGACAGTGGATGTGGGCCAGTGTCACCAGGTGGTTTTGTGAGTTAGTGCACAGAAGCTGGGACATCTAGGCTGTGAGATCAGGGCTCAGCTCAGGGTGCATTCACACTTGGTACTAAGATAACTGGTAACCAGTTTCTGTTTTATGAATTACAGGATATGGAAGCCAAAAAAGAAGCACAGAAGGAAAAAGAAATTGATGAACAGGAAGCCAGTGCCTCGACATTTCATAGAAGTAGGACTCCATTGGATAAAGATCTTATTAATACTGGGATCTATGAATCTTCTGGAAAACAGTGTTTGCCTCTGGTTCAGCTCATACAACAGCTTCTTAGGTAAATAGTATTAGATATATTTTAACAGGAGGATTATCGGTTTTCATAGTAAGATAGTGAGATCTAGCTAGCACTAGGGTCTGAAAATGTTTTGGCTGTTGAGGTATACTCTGAAAATTATGTAGAATAGGTTTTGGGGTAAAGAGCAGTCTCTTAAGTTTTTATTTTAATTCTAGTTAGTAAACACACAGTGTTATATTAGCTTTAGGTATACAATATAGTAATTGAACAGTTTCATGTATCACCCTGTGCTCATTTTAAGTGCAGTCCTTAATTTCTGTCGCCTAGTTAAGCCATCCTCCCACCCCCCTCCCATCTGGTAACCATCAGTTTGTTCTCTGTAATTAAGAGTCTGTTTCTTTGGTTTGTCTTTTTCCCCCCTTTACTCATTTGTTTTATTTCTTAAATTCCACATATGAATGACATCATATGGTATTTGTCTTTCTCTGCTGACTTATCTTAAGTACTTAGTATTATACTTTCTAGCTCTATCCATGTCATTGCAAATGACAGGGTTTCATTTTTTATGGATGAATCATATTTCATTGTGTATACACACCACATCTTCTTTATCCATTCATCTATTGAGGGACACTCGGGCAGCTTCCCTTTGAATGAGTGTTTTTGTATTTGGGTAATACCCAGTAGGATGATTCCCGGATCATAAGGTAGTTCTGTTTTTAACTTCGAGGAACCTCCACACTGTTTTAAGAGCAGACATTAAATATAAATGAGGGGAGAGTTTGGAGTGTGTGAGGTAGAACTGGAGATTCTAAAGATTTTCAAACAAGAGAAAATTGGAGTGTACGATAAACAGGAAAAGATTCTTAGCCTCATTAGTAAGCAGTAGATGCAAATGAAAATCATTTTGGTAGAACTTTTTTTTTTAAATTGGTTGTATCATTGCCTCATTGCATATGTCATAGAATTATATGTATTACTAAGACAACTTTTATTTTTTTATCTTTTTAATTAATTATTTAATATAATTTATTGTGAAGTTAGCTAACATACAGTATGTACACTGTGCTCTTGGCTTCAGGAGTAGATTCCCATGATTCATAGCTTACATACAACACCCGATGCTCATCCCAACAAGTGCCTTCCTTAGTGCCCATCACCCATTTTCCCCTCTCCCCCCACCCCCCATCAACCCTCAGTTCTCTGTATTTAAGAGTCTCTTATGGTTTGCCTTCCTTTCTGTTTGAAACAATTTTTTTCCCCTTCCTTCTCCCATGGTCTTCTGTTAAGTTTCTCAAATTCCATGTGAGTGAAAACATATGATCTCTGTCTTTCTCTGACTGATTTATTTCACTTAGCATAATACCCTTGCAGTTCCATCCATGTTGTTACAAATGGCAAGATTTCATTGTTTCTCATTGCCAAGTAGTATTCCATTATATATATAAACCACATCTTCCTTATCCATTCATCTGTTGATGGACATTTGGGCTCTATCCATAATTTGGCTATTGTTGATAGTGCTGCTATAAACGTTGGGGTACCTGTGCCCCTATGAATCAGCCCTCCTGTATCCTTTGGATAAATTCCTAGTAATGCTATTTCTGGGTAGTAGGGTAATTCTGTTTTTAATTTTTTGAGGAACCTCCACACTGTTTTCCAGAGTGGCTGCACTAGTTTGCATTCTTACCAACAATTGCAAGAGGGTTCCCTTTTCTCTGCATCTGTTGTTTCCTGAGTTAATTTTAATCATTCTGACTGGTGTGAAGTGGTATCTTGATGTGGTTTTGATTTGTATTTCCCTGATGATGAGCGATGTTGAGCATCTTTTCATGTCTCTGTTGGTCATCTGGATGCCTAAGACAACTTTTAATTAAAATTTTTTTTTTTAAATCTTTTTATTTATTTTTGAGACAGAGAGAGACAGAGCATGAGTGGGGGAGGGACAGAGAGAGAGGGAGACACAGAATCCAAAGCAGGCTCCAGGCTCTGAGCTGTCAGTACAGAGCCTGACATGGGGCTCGAACTCGTCAACCACGAGATCATGACCTGAGCCGAAGTTGGATTCTCAACCGACTAAGCCGCCTAGGCGCCCTGACAACTGTTAATTTAAATGCTGAAGTAAATAAAAGAATGGTGAGCATTATTTCTGAAGGCCCTATCTGGAGGAGGTAAGAATCAGTCAGAGTCAGAATATAAACAGGAACCTTGGGCTGAAGTGATCAGACACTGTTCCTGAAAAATGTCAGCCAACATTTCATTGTCATTCAAAAAGACCAAAAAAGCAAGGTGATTTTTGAAAGGTATTTGTTAGACAATGGAAAACTCTTGGCTCTTCTATTTAACAAAATTCTTTCCTGTGTAAACTTGGCTCCTGTTTTGTTTCATTTTCTATACATAGAGAAAGTATTCTAGAGTGTTGGCTCAGGTAGTAGCCAAGTTCAGAGAACAGGGGGCTCTGCATGTATGTCCAGAAGAGTGGTGGGTGGTGTGCTGCTGGTGTGGGGGCAGCCTGCTGTCCATACCTGAAGCACCAGAATTTACTGGACACATTGGGAACTTTTAAGAGGAAGTTTTAGAGCTAGTTCTTTAAATAGATTATAGTAAATGCTAATTAAAAAAATTTTCCTATTTTTTTTTTTAATCTGATGATTGTTTCTTTTGATCAGTATCTCATACATTCTGATCTTTAGTACAACAGATTGAAAGTGAATTAACTCAGTGTAGTTGGTGGTAGTGGAAAGACGCTGGGATTTATTCCTAGAAGATTTCACTTCTGACTGCTTGTATAAAATTGGCAAGTGAAACTCTCCCCAGTGTGGTAACTGGAAGAGTAATAACAGGAGCAGTGTTTATAGAGTTAAGGATCAAATGAGAAAATGGATGCTGAGTGCTTTGTAATTAAAAAATGAAGTTCTATGCAGAAGTTTTAAAGCATAAAGCATGTATTTTCTGAAACAGTATTGAGTTCTTGAATGCCCTACCCTTTGCTGAGGAAGCTGTGTCAGGACTCCTGGTGTTTGTCAGAGAGTGAGTGTGTGTTCCCTGATCTCGGCCTATGGTAGGTTGCCCGGCCTGTTTGTTCCCTTGGTGTGGAGAGACTTGTCTGTTTTACCCATCAATGCCTGTTACTGTACAGTCTGGAAGTCTCTTGCCATGTTTGACTGATTAGCACTTGGAATGTGTCCAGTGTAGCTGAGACACTGAAGTTTTATTTTTTATTAATTAAAATTAAGTTATTTTAATTGAATTATTAATTATTTATTAAAATTCATATTTAAAACCTTGGACTTGATTCAGTTGTTAGAAAACTTTTAAGTGTGTTTTTGAGTTTAAGTTTTATATTGAAATAGTATTTTCAATATATTGGGATACTTTATTAATACTGGTTTTACATTTCTTTTTTTCTTTATTAATGTGACTGGCAGAACATTAAACATTTTTTTAAGTTTATTTGTTTATTTTGACAGAGTGAAAAAGAGCACAATCAGGCAAGGGGCAGAGAGAGAGGGAGAGAGAGGATACCAAGCAGGCTCCTCACTGTCAGCATA
Source organism: Herpailurus yagouaroundi (assembly GCF_014898765.1). Taxonomy (NCBI): domain Eukaryota; kingdom Metazoa; phylum Chordata; class Mammalia; order Carnivora; family Felidae; genus Herpailurus; species Herpailurus yagouaroundi. The sequence continues at coordinate 28,175,800 of NW_024412416.1, read as the reverse complement.
GAGCCCAATGCGGGGCTCAGTCTCACAAACTGTGAGATCATGACCTGAGTCGAAATCAAGGGTTCAGTGCTTAACTGACTGAGGTAGCCAGGTGCCCCAGTAACTGGCAGAACATTTTAAATGACATATGTGGCTTCCTGGCATTATGTTACTATTGGACAGCACTTTTTAGACCATCTCATAGGTTGTCTTCTGAACCTTTGGTAACACAGGGAGGGGCTGTCTCCACAGCAGTTTTATAATAATTATATACCTGCTTAAAAAACACAAAAACTGAACCCTGGAAGTAAACAACACTTCACAAAAGTTTTAGAATATAGAGAAAGGAAAATGTATCAACACCTTTCTCACTAACAAAGTGCCTACGATCCAGACTCTTTTCATAAATGTAGAAAGTGTACTTCTCTCATGTAGAGAGAGACTTTGATATTTAATTTTCTTACCTTAAGTGTGATTGAAGGTAGCTCAGTGTGTTGACTTAGCTGATACAGTTGTTGAAAAATAGTCTAAAGATGGAAGAGATTGTAGGGATGTTTTGTATACTTTATTCCTTGGAAAACAGGTTAAAGAAATTGCAGTTTGCCAAGAATAAGTTGTGAAACAGATTTCAGAGTAATGCTTTAGTCTTACACTGGCAAGAAGCCACAGAAAAATATTTATATAAAATCAAGAGCTATGAAGATTTTTTAATTAGTGAACTCTACCAGAATTATACATTTTGATTATGGTTCAGGATTTTTTATTAAGGAAATAAGTTAACATTTATATTAGTGTCCTTTGCTCCTTCTTGTATAGCAGGAAACCCAGATTTTTTCTACTGTCAAGGCAGGGTATCAGGTAGTAGAATAGAAAGGTGAGGTTGACTAGAGGCAAGACCCTGTGAGCACCTACCTTCATTTTGTGTGGATGGAGTATCCCTGTACAGTAGCCAAGGGCTTCTTGCTGTTCTTTCTTAACAACTTTTGGATGTGTGTTGGAGTTGTGCTGGAACTCCTCAAATGTTTCCTGCTCCTCTTCTTCCTCACAGTGCTGTTAGTTCCAGGAATGAATCATGGGGGCAAGTGCAACTGACAGGTTTTCCACAAACCTACTGTCAACGTTAGAAATCAAAGGAGTGGAATAGAATTCCTGTCTGTGGCCTGGTGTTATGCAGAGTTCCCAGACTTACCTGCTCAGTGGCAATGCCAGGTGTTGGCTGGCTGGCCCTCACCCGCCCTGAGATGGAGCTACTTTGACAGCAGCCCAGAGCAAGGCTCTGTTTTAGCTCTTTTCTTCCCCTGATTTATTCCTCTGTTCTTAGTACGGGGATCAGGCCTTGTTTGACTGGTGGTGGGACTGTCCCTGGGTGGCAGGGTCTTATCTGGTAGTCTATGTCTCCTCTAATCTACGTTCACACTCATACCGAACTTAATTTCCTCAAACCTAAACAGAACATACTCTCCTTTTGAAGCTTCAGGGGCTGACTCAGCATTGCAGAATCTAGTACCAGCAGCCGGGCACTCTATCACCTACAGTGTCCATTCCTTTTCATTCTCTTGTCTTGACTTGACTCCCTGCCCTTGTTCCTTTGCAAGTTTCTTGTGGAGCCAGAACATTTTACTACTGTTCTAATTTTACTTTTGGGACCCATGTTTTTTTTTTTTTTTTCTTTTTCACCCTATTAACTGATGGTTTGTGGCTCAAGTTAGATCCCACTGCTCCTTTCTTTGCTGCTGTATTGTTTGAGCACCTGTTACTCTGACCTGGTCTGTTTGCACCCGCTTTGGTCTTCCTTCCTGTGCTTTCTGAGCCCTGTGTGCCCCCTGCATTGCCCACCTAGGTACTTAACTTGAGTAGGTCTCAAGGCAGATTTGTGAGGCAGATGCAGAAAGGCGAGTAAATCTTGTATTTAAGAATAGTGTCACATCTGTATTTGAAATACAGCTTTGGACAAAAATAACGATACAGTTGTTTTTTTCCCCAAAGGTCTGTTTTCTATCATTTTGGATCATTCCACACAGCTCTTTAGAGCACATTTGTAAAGCAAAGGGCATCATTATATCTTTTACAACTTCTGTGCTTCTTTTCTCAGTTTTGACTGAGGTTGTGTTTACTGCCGACACACCTGACTCATATTTGGGGAAGGAAGCCCGCTACAGGTCACCTGGATGCATGATTATATTTCTGAGTTTAGTTTTTGTCATGCTTTCTTAATACTTTTTTTTTTTAATAGACATAGCTTGTTAAATTTTGCAATCTTCTTTCCTCTGCATAGAAACATTGCTTCTCAGACAGTAGCCAGATTGAAAGATGTTGCCCGTCGGATTTCATCATGTCTAGACTTCGAGCAACATAGTCGTGAAAGAACTGCTTCATTGGATTTGTTGCTGCGCTTTCAGCGCCTACTTATCAGTAAACTTTATCCAGGAGAAAGTATTGGTCAGACCTCAGATATATGTAGTAAGTTGCTTAAAATTAAAATGTCTTATGTGTATTTTGGGCTTTTTAATTTAGGCCTATTCTACACTCCCAGATGAGTAGTTCTTATATTATTAAATGTGCCAATTTGGGGGGACTTCATTTTGTATCCACTTTTTTGGGGGACAAATATTAGACTCCTCAATATTTTTTGTTTCCTCGTCTTAATATTTAAGTTCTTTGGACATCAAAAATAGTTTCCTTTATGTTCAAGTTAGTCTTAACAGACAATTTATCAGACTTACTCTACGTGTCTGTTATGGAGTGTTGGATACTAACATAATGTGGGAACAAAGTAGTGACATAGCATTTGTTGATCGCACTGGAAAACCAGGTGGGGAGTAATGCAAGGAATGAATCATCATTGGAGGAAGGCTGGGTCTCAGTTATAGCACTGGTTTATTAGCCGCTAGACATGGGACTAAGTCTGAGATTTACCAGGGGGCTGTAGGTTGCTCACCTGTGGAGCTGGGATAACATCTGAGGGTGCCTATGAGGATTAAAATAGGATGATATTTAAGCACTTAGTTCTGTGCATGACATAGATTAGAGTACTTTCCACAAGCTCAAAAGGTGGCTCTGTGTAAATTGGCTTTCTCTGTCACAGGATGGAAACATCTGCTGCTGTTAATATTTTTATAGATGTTATATTCTAAAATATCTTAGTTGCTGAAAACTGAAAAGGTTTATATATATTCTAAAATATCTTAGTTGCTGAAAAAATTAGGCATTTGTAGATAGAAAATTTCAGGTTGAAATAGGTGAACTTATAGTTCGAAAGAGACCTCTCAAAGACAAAATCATGAGGACTGAAAAGCTATTAAGAGCCTTGTAGGAAGAAAAGTTAAAGATTTTAGGAGATTGAAAAATGCCTAACTTTGTTTATTGGAAGTAATTTGCAAGTGTTAAGACTTGAAATTTGATAACATTTGTGTGTATTAGGTGTTGTAAGGTTTTAAAACTCTATAAATTATGACTTTAGTATTTACATTAAAAAAATTTTCTAGGTATTATATAGTGCAGTGTATGAAAATTTTTTCTCAAATTCTGTGACATAAAAACAACCAGGGAATATGGGTTAATTTTCTCCTTTGAGAAAATTGTTATACATAAAAGATGTATAGATGAGGGTGGAATCAATGCGATTTATTTACGAAGTAAATTTTAATGGTAAAAATGAAATTTTCTAAATCTTTCTTCAAGGTCCTGAGCTTATGGGTGTTGGTTCCTTGCTGAAGAAGTACACAGCCCTTTTGTGCACACACATTGGAGATATACTGCCTGTGGCAGCCAGCATTGCTTCTACCAGCTGGCGGCACTTTGCAGAGGTGGCCTGCATTGTGGAAGGGGACTTCACTGGTACCTTTTTTATATCCTACCTTCAGACATTTATTTATTTTCAGAGATAGATAAGACTTAAAATTTATCACTTCCTGATAAACCTGCATGCCTTTGCCCCATACATTTTCTAGTCATGTTGGCTTTTCTCCTTTTCTTTTTTTACTTGCTTGACAATTCTGTTGGTGTAGGAGTCGTGTCACTGTAAATGTAATTAGTGATTTAGAGTCATACAGCCATTATTAACATTTCAATAATGAGGTCATTGGGAATTGTCTAATTTTATTTCAGCCCCATAAAAATTAGTTGCGCCTTTCAGGACCTTAATAATTTCCAGTATTTCTTAATATGTTTTCAAGTTAGTTCTGTGACACTAGAGCATTCTTATTAAGTGCTTTTTTACTGAAAGTAAACTTAGTTGTAAACACTTAAGTTTTCTGAATAAAAGACAAGTTCACAGAAGTGTTGAAACACAGTGGTTTTGAAAAGTATTCTTGTAACTCAGAGGGTTCTGTTTGATACCTTTGTCTCTTTCAAAATGAAAGATAAAATAATCCTGTAGAAATATGCTTTCCTTATTTTGTGATTTATCAGAATTTGAACATAGAACAAGCTTAGAAAGTAGTTTTATAGGATATATGGTTTTATTTAAATCTTAATGCTGTTTTTTTTTCTTTTAAAATTTAGGTGTTCTCCTTCCAGAACTAGTAGTTTCTATAGTGCTTCTGCTCAGTAAAAATGCTGGTCTCATGCAGGAGGCTGGAGCTGTCCCTCTGCTGGGTGGCCTGTTAGAACACCTGGATCGGTTCAATCACCTTGCACCGGGAAAGGAAAGGGACGATAATGAAGAGTTAGCCTGGCCTGGCATCATGGGTATGACATCTTAACTTCTAGAACTTCTGCTGAGGAAAGTTTATCCTGATCTAACCTATTCTTGCCTTTTTATCCGAAGGATACTTCACAAAGAGAAACCAATATTTGCTATTTTCACTGATGGGAGTATAAGTGGAGAATCAAGATAATCCAAATCAGAAGAGATTTAGATTATATATAAGAAAGGATTTTTCTGTTAATTGTTGTTACTTTCTGAATTGGACTATTTTAGAAAGTTCTGTAGAACCCTTTCTTGGGTGTTGTCTCCAGAAGGTACTGTTGCGGCGATTAGATATAGTCCAGCTTTGGAGGCTGACATCAATATGGGATGACTTTTTAAACTCATTTCTAACTGATGTTACTAAGTTGTGGAATTCCGATATTTAGCTGAGCACTTCCCTATATGTACTGTCTATAGTGCTTACCAAATTGGGATGGAACTTGTCTTCTCAAAGTTTTCAGCTTTGACATTTTTTAAGTGTATGTTACCATACTGTGTATGGTTCTGACTTCCTGAACTCATAGAATTAAATTGAAGTTGTGGTCATTTGTATTTTGTAGGAAAGCTCAGGCAAAGCTGGGCTTTTTTCCCCTTCCATTGTAGACTGTCATCTTCTAACATAGGAGTTTCATTTTTTTTTTTTAATTTATATATGAAATTTATTGTCAAATTGGTTTCCATACAACACCCAGTGCTCATCCCAAAAGGTGCCCTCCTCAATACCCATCACCCACCCTCTCCTCCCTCCCACCCCCCATCAACCCTTAGTTTGTTCTCAGTTCTCAACAGTCTCTTATGCTTTGGCTCTCTCCCACTCTAACCTCTTTTTTTTTTTTTTTTTTTTTTTTTTTTTTATTTTTTTTTTTCTTTTTTTTTTCTTTTTTTTTTTTTCTTCCTTCCCCTCCCCCATGGGTTTAACATAGGAGTTTCAAATAAGAAGTAACAACTATCCTGAAGAAAATAACAATAGGATATGGAGCATAGTTTTTAATTTTTTTATATCACTAGTATTTTTAGCACCATTCATTTGTATTTATGAAGTTAAATGTTATTTTTGTCTCTATAGTTAGTATGGTTGAAGGCATTTAATCTGATTAAGCAGTTCAAACTTACTCATTTAAAAATCTTTTTTTATTATGAAATATAGCACATACTCAAAAGTACAGAAAACAGCTCTGTGACTGATCATAGAGAAAATCATTTGGGGCGCCTGGCTGGCTCTGTTGGTTAAGCGTCCGACTTCGCCTCAGGTCATGATTTCACGGTCCGTGAGATTGAACCCTGCGTCGGGCTCTGTGCTGACAGCTCAGAGCCTGGAGTCTTCTTCAGATACTGTGTCTCCCTCTCTCTCTGCCCCTCCACCACTCTCTCTCAAAAATAAATAAACATTAAAAAAATTAAAAAAAAAAAAAGAAAATAACATCCATCCAGATTAAGAAATGGAATGGTGGCAGGAACATCCTAAACACTGCTTCTTGTCTCCTGAAAGATACCTCTCTCTGGTCTTGTGTGGTTGCTGCTCCTCTACTTCTCTTTATCATTTTATCAGACAGGCTTGTGCTCCTTAATAGTTTGTTTAAATATTCTTATGTCTGTTTCTTTTTTAAAAATTTTTTTAAAATTTATTTTGAGAGAGAGCAAGAGTGAGGGGGGAGTAGAGAGAGAGGGAGACCAAGAATCCCGAGCCCCAAGAGGGGCTCAGTCTCATGAGTTGTGAGATCATGACCTGAGTCAAAACCAGGAGTTGTGTGCTTAACCAACTGTGCCACCCAGGTGCTTCTCTTATGTCTGTTTCTTGCTGGAATTAATTATGTCTATTTCTTGTTGGTTTGTAGGGTATGCTTTAGTACAGAATGCCAGGTTTCCATAGTGGTTGTGCTGATTTTCATCTCCATAGAGTGTGAGAGTTCTCACCATTCCACCCCTGTGCCAAGAGGTCACGTGTCATTTTTTCCCTAGGCATTTTGTCCATAGGATCATTGTTCCAGCACTCTTGGGTGAAAGGAGTGTCCTTGGTCACTCTTCAGGAGTACCACTTTTGTCAAAATCAGTTGACTGTCTCTGCCTGTGTCTATTTCTCATCTTGCAGCTTCCCTTTGTGACTTCTGCACTTGTTAGCACCCTCTGGTGCATTGTTGAATACAAATGGTGATACTGGGTAGCCTTGTCTTGTTTAGGAGCAAAAGAAAAGCTTTCAAAATTTCACACATGAAATATGAGGTTTGTTAAGGGATTTCTTTGTAGAAACCTTTTTAAAAAAATTTTTTTTAAGTTTATTTATTTTTTGAGAGACAGAGAGAGACAGAGCATGAGCGGGGGAGGGGCAGAGAGAGGGGGAGTCACAGAATCTGAAGCAGGCTCCAGGCTCTGACCTGGCAGCACAGAGCCTGACGTGGGGCTGGAACTCGTGAACCGTGAGATCATGACCTGAGCCAAAGTTGGACGCTTAACCGACTGAGCCACCCAGGCGCCCTCTTTGTAGAAGCCTTTACATATTAAGGAAGTTTCCTTCTATTCTGCTTTGCAATTAAGTTTTAATTAATCTCAGTGATTATATAATCTTTCTTTTTTCTATTAACGTGTTAATTATTGATTTTTCAAAAGTTAAATCAGCCTTCTGCATCTGGAATAAAACTATCTTGATCGTATTATATTGGTCATATTAATATGTGTTGCTGGTCTCGATGTGTTTTGCTTTTTTCCAACAATTTTGCATCTGTGCTTGTGAATTGTAGTTTTCTTTTAATGCCCTATAAGTTGCTGATAATCACCCCTCCACTAACAAAGAGTCTGTAATTTAGGAACATGACAGCTTCCCATGCAATCTCTGTTAAATTTCTTTTTACAGTCTGTTAGCTGAGAATATTAGCTTGTTGGTAGAAACTATCTGAGGGATCCAGTAGTACAAAAACATAACAAGACATTTAAAGTTTTAGTAAGACAGGCTGTGCTAGTCTCTTAGAGTTACTTAGAGAATGTTCTTTCCTCTTCTTTTTTTTTTCCTCCCCAGAAGGGTATGTATAAGATTGGTAGAATTTGCCAGATAATCATCTTGATCTGTAGTGTTGTGAACAGTTTTTTTGTTTTTTTTGTTTTTTTTTGTTTTTTTTGTTTTTTTTTTTTGTTTTTTTTTGGTTTTGGGGTGGTAAGATAGAGTGGAAACCCAACTTTTTTTTTTTTTTTAACTATGGTGAAGTATACATAACAAAAATTTTCATTTTAACCATATTTAAGTTTTCCATCCTGTGGCATTAAGTACATTCACGTTATTGTCCAACCAACACCACCATCCAGTTTCAAAACCTTTCATCTCTCCTGAATTGAAACTCTGTGCCCATTAAACATTAAGTCTCCATTCTCCACTCCCTCTCACCCTTGACAACCACCATTCAACTTTCTGTTTCTGTGAATTTGACTACTCGAGGTAGGTCATATAAGTGGAAGCATACAGTATTTGTTCTTTGGTAATTGTCTTACTCTATTTAGCATATCTTCAGGGTTCATCCATGTTATAGCATGTGTCAGAATTTCCTTCCTTTTTAAGGCTGAATAATGTTTAATAATATTGCAAACAAATTGGTTTATCCAGTCATCTCTTGATATACACTTTGGTGGTTTCCACCTTTTGGCTGATGTGACTAACGCTGTCATGAACATGGGTGTGCAAATGTCTGTTTGAAGCCCTGCTTTCACTTCCTTTGGGTTAGAGGCTAAAAGTGGGATTGCTGAGTCATATGGTAATTCTGTGTTTAACTTCCCACCATAATATTTTCCATAGTGGCTGTTCCATTTTACATTCCCATAGGCAGAGTACAAGGAAGGGCTCTATTTTTTCACATCCTTGCCAACACTTGTTTTTTTCTGTTTTATTGATAACAGCCATCCTAATGGGACAGAGTGGTATCATAATGTAGTTTTGATTTGGTTTTCCTTAATGGTTAGTGATAATGTATGTCCTTGTGCTTATTGGCCATTTGCATATCTTTGGAGAAGTGTCTATTAAAGTGTTTTTCCTATTTTTGAATCAGGTTTTGTTATTGTTGCTATTGTTGAATTGTAGGAATTTGTTATGTATTCTGGATGTATATGATTTAGTTATATTTTCTCCTTATGTGTGGATTGCCTTTTCATTTTGTTGGTAGTGTCCAGTGATGTTTAATTTTGATTAAGTCCAACTTAACCTAGTTTTTCTTTTGTTGCCTATGCTTTTGGTGTCCTGTTCAAGAAATCATTGCCAAATTATATGTCATGAAGGATTCCTCCTGTTCTTTTCTAAGAGTTTGATATTTTATAGTTTTAGCTCTTCAAATCTTTGATCTGTTTTAAGTTTTGTATATGGTGTATAAGGTAAGGGTCCAACTTGATTTGTTTGCGATTGGATATTCAGTTTTCCTAGCACCACTTGTGGAAAAGATTGTCCTTCCCCCATTGAATGGTTGTGACACTCTGTCCAAAACATTTGACCATATATATGAGGATTTATTTCTGAGTTCTGTATTCTATTCCATTGATCCAGTTGTCTGTCTTTATGCTGGTGCTACTCTGGTCTTTATTATTTCTTTTCTTCTTTCTTAGGGTTTAATCTGATATTTTTTTAGCTTTTAAAGAAATGATGTTTGTTCATTGTGAAAACACAGATAAAAGTAGGGGAGAATAGGATAATGAACCTGGATTTACAAGTATTCACATTTCAGCTTCTCCTCCACTTAACTTAGTGATTGAATGATTGAATCATTTTAAAGCAGATCTCTTTAAGACATTTTGACACACATTACCTGTTAATGATTAGAACTTTTTTTGGTAATAAAACCTTAATATCATTATTCTGTCTAAGATTAATGGTGATTCCTTAATGTTACATGCAGTCTATGTTCCATTTTCCTGGATTATCTAAAAAGGTCTTTTTATTAGTGGTTATTTTGAATCAGCATCTAAATACGTTTTGCATGTTATAGTTGGTTGATATGCTTCCAGTCTCTTTTTCATTTAACAGTGTATCTCTAGGCCCTCCTCTTTGTCTCTGTGGTCATACTCTTTATTTGTCAAAGAAGCAGGGAATTTGTTCTGGAGAATTTCATATTTTCTGAATTTGGTTGATTGCCCTCTCTTTTAGTCTAATATCTCTGTTACACTTTCTCTAAACAGTTGGTTATATGTATAGGGGTGATGAGGCTTGGATGCAGATTTGGATTCAGTTTTTGATAGAGTGTGTCTGAGGTCATGCTGTGTGTTTCTTGTTTCATTGGCTCTGAGGCCTGTGATTCTGTGTGACACCCACCTTCAGTTCTGTTCAGATGGACCAGGGAGTTCATATACAGTCTGTCTTCTATAAAATCCCCTAGCAACCTTGCCTTCATTTGTTTGGGTAGTACAAAGTACAATTTGTACAGGTAAGGACATGATCCTAGCTTGACTCCCCTCTTCAATCACCTCCCTATATCATTTTTCAGTGATACTGAGTTAATGTCCTAGCACTTTGAAAGGTGACCAGTGAGGCATTCTTCCTTCATCTTCCCCTTCATTCCTCCCCTCCTCCTCTGTTTTTATTTTATTTATTTATTTTTTATTTACTTATTGTTTTTGAGAGAGAGTGAGCCTGGGAGGGGCAGAAGGAGATGGAGAGTGAGAATTTAAGCAGGCTTCATGCCCAACACAGACCCTGACTCAGGGCTCAATCTCCTGATTGTGAGATCATGAGCTGAGCTGAAATCAAGAGTTGGACACTTAACTGACTGAGCCACCTAGGTGCCCCTTTTTAAAATTTTTGACTATCGTGAACTCTTAGAATTTTATTGATTTAATGTTTATTAACTTATTTACTTTTTTGCTTTTTTTCCCCCTACTATATATATTTAAAGGTATAAATGCCCTTAAACACATATTTAGCTCTAGAAGTGTGGATCTATAGTATTTTCATTATCATTCATTGTATTTTTTCTATAGACATTTTTTTCTGGGAAGTCAAATATGAATTTTTATTTTATTTTTGTTACCTATTTGTAATTTAACTGCATTGTAGTCAGTGCATATGCTCTGTAACTTTATTTCTTTGACATTTTTGGGATTTGCTTTATTGCCTTATACATAGATTTGCTATTCATGCTGCTCATGTGATATTGTTTTTGTTTTGTTTTATAATCATTGCATGTTCTTTGTGCATTTATTTATTTTTTAATGTTTTTATTTATTTTTGAGACAGAGAGAGACAGAGCATGAGCAGGGGAGGAGCAGAGAGAGAGGGAGACACAGAATCTGAAGCAGGCTGCAGGCTCTGTGCTGTCAGCTCAGAGCCCGACGCGGGGTCGAACTCACAGACTGTGAGATCATGACCTGAGCTGAAGTCGGACGCTCAACCAACTGTGCCAGCCAGGCGCCCCAAATCATTGCATATTCTTAGTGAATTTTTGTTTGTGGTATTAGTTACAGCGAGAGATATGTTAATCTCCTATTGTGATTATGGATTTGTCTATTTCCCTTTATAGTTTTTGCATGATTTGTTCTATTGCTTTATCTCTTGATCTATTGATTGATTGATTTTGGTTTCTGTATATGCAGAATCATTTTTTACAGGTCAGAACTGTAGAAATAATGAGGAGGTGACACAGATACGCAAAGCTGATTTGGAGAACCACAATAAAGATGGAGGCTTCTGGACTGTGATTGATGGGAAAGTATATGATATAAAGGACTTCCAGACACAGTCATTAACAGGAAATAGTATTCTTGGTAAGGCCTCACTTTCTGCTTCATGGTGAAAAGTTACAGCATGTGCCATTTTGAGCAGAGTATTTGGCTTTTAAGCGATCAGTTGAGTATATTGCTCCACCCCCCATGTTTTAATCTACTGGTGACTTTGGTTTGCGGCCTATCAGCGAATTCAAACAGGTTTGAAGAATTCCTTATCATTTTGTATTTGTTTCAACACCTGTTGAAACTTGTTTCAAATCCTGAGTTGGCGCAGGCAGCTCTGGGAGGGGATGAAAGATCATTATTATACTTTGGTAACCCTCACACTGGAGTCACCTGCCTGATCTATTTCCTACTTGACATTTCTACTATTGGTGTGTAAGCAAATTGTATTGAAATAATGTTGCTTTTGTTTTTTTTGTTTTAGCTCAGTTTGCAGGGGAAGACCCAGTGGTAGCTTTGGAAGCTGCTTTGCAGTTTGAAGACACCCGGGAATCAATGCATGCCTTCTGTGTTGGCCAGTATCTGGAGGTGAGGCTGTGTGCGTGGGCATCATGGTGAACGTCAGGGGAGACCTCCTCTGTATATTTGTGATAGGTGGTTTTTACCTTGAAGTATTATTGATAATGGGGCCTTTCGGTGGAGGTGCATGTCATTAAGTGATACATATGAAGATCCTTTAGAAGTTTTTTCATAAATGAATTTATTTACACTTATTCGTGTTAAGATTTATGAAGTATTGGTCTTGAAAAATTATTGTAAAAGTTGTTAATTTGTAACACATGTAGACACTTTTCCACACACAAAAAGGGGTTAACCTTTGGCCTTTACAGTTTTATTGTAAGCTTATGTAGAAATTTGAAGTGGCTTACTATCTTGAGATATATATTTTTGGGGGAAGAATTATCTAGTAGCATAATTCTTTAGAATAGAAGTATGTCCTACCTATGCATGAGCTTTGGAGTTTATATGTTGGGATTGGTTTTCCAGGTATAGATCCATAAGTAATAAAATTTATTAAATGCCACATAGGTAAGACTTAAAGCATTGCATAGGGAGAGATTGACTTTGCTTGTAAATTATCTAATAAGACTGGCAAAGTTTTTTTTCATTTGATCTCTTTTCTAACTGGTTTCTTTTTGTTAACATAAATTTATACCTCCACATATTGTGGTCCTAGTTCACTATTCACAGCAGTCCTTTCATATTTTTGGGTTTTTGGGGGTGTTATTTATGCATGTAACAATTCAGTATATTTTCTGAAGTATACAGTCAATCTGTAAACTTTATTTGATTCTTTAAGGAATTATCTAGTTTACCTGTTGTTTTTTAAATTTTTTAAAAAGTTTATTGTGTGTGTGTGTGTGTGTGTGTGTGTGTGTGTATGTGTGTGAGAGAGAGGAAGGGGGAGAGAGAGAGAGAGAGAAACAAGGGAGGAACAGAGAGAAAGGGAGAGAGAGGATCCCAAACAGGCTCTGCACTGTCTGTGCAGAGACCCAGGTAGGGCTCGAACTCACAAACCGCGAGATCTTGACCCAAGCCGAATCAAGAGTTGGACACTCAACTGATTGAGCTACCCAAGAGCCCCTCTAGTTTACCTGTTTATCTGAGCTTTGGTTTTACCACCAGTAGATCTGTGTGTTTACCGTTTGCTCTGTAGGGTGTGCCTACAGCACACAGCATGTATAGCAGCATAATAAGATGTAGGAAAAGGGTATCCAGAGCATCTGCTTCTCTTCCTCATGGAACTTTGTCTTGTTTAGGGACATAAGCTGTTGCTCTTTTGGTTTTTATGTTTTCAATTAACCCTGTTTTCTCAGACTGATGATGAAATTTATCTTTCCAAGCCTGACCAAGAAGTTGTTACCATACCAGATCTGGGAAGTCTCTCTTCACCTCTGATAGACACAGAAAGGAATCTGGGCCTACTTCTCGGATTACATGCTTCCTATTTAGCTATGAGCACACCACTGTCTCCGGTTGAGATCGAATGTGCCAGTAAGAAAAATTTGCTTTCTGCTAACAGATTAGAAGGTTATTTTAGCTGAGTCTTACGTGCTATTTAGAATAGGAGAAGAATCAACACAGTTGTTGGTGAGTAAAAATAAGGATCGTGGGACTATGACACTAAACCAATGAAATAGAAATAGTTGTGAATGGCTTTCATTTGCTCTCATGACCTGTGGCAGCAGAGGAAGCTAACAGGTGCATGGAAATATCAGTCCTATGCGTGCTCTCACTTTTGCTTCCTGTAACAGATGGGTTCAACTTGGCTGTCGTCTCCATGTGACATGGATTGGCTGTTCCTATTGGGGATAATATTCTTTTTGAGGATTGTGTTTTTACTAGACCCAAATACCTTTTGGGATTGCGACCTTTTTAATGACCTAAAGTAATAAAATTTCACTATATTCCATAAGATGGATTTAAAGTTTTGTTTACATATTCCTACATTTCTCTGTCTGCCAACCATGCAGCAAGCATTTACTGAGTAAATACTCAGTATGAGTTACCATGCTAGGTGCTCAATGCATTAAGTGTGCATTAGACACTTTTCTGTTTTTAGGTGCTTTTTGTGTGATGATGAGCCAGACATTATAATAGAGCAGTACACAGGGTAGAAGAGCATGAAATGGAGACATTTGTAATTTGTTCTGATGGGGAAGAAACCCCATCAGAGGTGAAGGAGTAGGGACATTGGAGTCCCAGAAAAGTGAGTGTGTGAATCTTCTGGGCAGAAATACAAGTGTGTGAGGAGCATTTGTTAAGAACAGTAGGGCTTCCTATTGCTTGCGTATGTGTACTGTCAGGAGAGAATGCTAGTGGGCAAGGATGGTCAATGTACTTGGTCAGCCCAGCCTTCTGGAACAAGCCTTTGGTGTGCATACTGGGCATTTTGCTGCCTGCAGAGCCTCTCAGGGGGATGGACTCATCCTTTCCCTCAAATATTTGTAGTATAGGGAAGATACATTTCTTCTAAATCAGCAAAGAGGGTGGGAAATGAGAAGAGTCAGAGTAGAATTGATCAGAAAGTACTATGGGCCCTGGTGGGTGGGGCCTAAGCCATCAGAAACCACCTTTAGAGCAGTATCTTTGAGAGATTAGAGGGAGTTCTAAATGTAGAGACCTAGGGAAGGTCATGATCATATTTGTGTTTTAGAATTAATGTAGCACTTAGGAGAATGCTCCTGGATCTTCTAAAATCTAAATTTTCAGTAAAAGAACATGGAGTACATCCCAGATTTGATTGCTTGGGTTTTGGAGGACTATTTTGATAACAGAAGTCATTGAAAAAAATTTGTAGCAATGAACAAACTGATTCTTCATTTTTTTTGGTGAATCTCACTCCAGTTATCTTAGCAATTAGAATGAGCATCCACATTGGCACTGATGCATATTCTTGTGTGTCTAGCCATGCCTCACGCAGGTCTCCTTTGTGAGACACACATAGTCTACTGGTCTCCAGTCTCCAAGGATCTGTCTCTTACTAAGGTCCCATGTTATATGATTAGTAGTCTCTTATTTTTATTATTAGATTAATGCTCTAGGGAAATATGTCCTGCCCTGAGCATGTTTTTTCTTTGTAGTCCCCTTCTCATGTGCTGCTTTCCTACCTGGATGCTCAGTGTTTTTATCTTTATCCAGATCTCCTCTCAGTTGTCACTTCCACAGAAAATCCTTTACCGACTCTTGCAGTAGTGGAGGTCTATACTCTTGTACCAACTGTAGTACTTTGTAGCATACAGTTATCCTAATTGAAATTGAGTGATTGCTTGTGTAAGTGTTGCCTCCATGCTGCTCTCCCTAGTAAAATGCAATGCCCCAGTGTTCCCACAGTATCAGTAGAATCAGTCAGCTCCATGTTTTACTGAGTATCTAGAAAAGTTGTACTGGAACTATTATACTGAGTTCTGATACCATGCTTAAGATGTAGTGAATAGCCAGAAGTGTTAACCTATTTTCATGCAGACATAGGAATTATAAGCCAGTCTATATAAATGTTAGATGTGACTCTTTAATATGAATGATGCTGAATTTTTCCTCTTAAATCAAATATTCACTTCTTATCTTTTATATCAATGTTTATTTCTGAATAGTACACTCAAGTTTCTCTTTAATGTTTGCATATGCACTTTCTAGAGTGGCTTCAGTCATCCATCTTCTCTGGAGGCCTACAGACCAGCCAGATCCACTATAGCTACAATGAGGAGAAAGACGAGGACCATTGTAGCTCTCCTGGAGGCACTCCTGCTAGCAAGTCCCGACTCTGCTCCCACAGACGGGCCTTAGGAGACCATTCCCAGGCATTCCTGCAAGCCATTGCTGACAATAACATACAGGATCACAATGTGAAGGTGAGTGAGGCCTTCCCACACTTAGTATCCTTGGTTTACCGTAAAACTTTGATATGTGAACACTTTCACGTTCTCTGATTTGCTTAGCACAGACTTTAGTTACATATTATTTGTAGGGCTGGTTTTGAGGTAAGAGGCTGGTTCAGTTCTTCTGGGTGCCTGACTCTTGACTTCAGGTCAGGTCATGATCTCAAGGTCATGAGATAGAGCCCTGTGTTAGGCTGTGCACTGGGCATGAAGCCCGCTTAAGGTTCTCTCTCTCCCTTTGCTTCCTCCCCTGTGTGCATGCGCTCTGTCTTTGAAAAAAAAAAAAAAAAGAAAAAGAAAAAAAAGGCTGATTCAATTCAATATGTCAGTGATGTTTTAGAAGCATTGCTGATTGCAAGTACATTAGAAATTGTGGCATGTAGTTTGGAATTTATGAGGGCGTGTTAGGTGGCTCTGAAGTTACCCTCCAGCTGTTTCTGTTACAGGACTTTCTGTGTCAAATAGAAAGGTACTGTAGGCAGTGCCATTTGACCACACCAATCACTTTTCCTCCTGAGCACCCTGTGGAAGAGGTTGGCCGCTTACTATTATGTTGCCTTTTAAAGCATGAAGATTTAGGTATGAATCTTGACATTTTAGCTATACTATACATTTTTCAACTGACATGCAATGTGCATTCATTCTTACGCTGCCCCTTTTTAAAAATGTCTTTTACAGGTCACGTGGCATTATCTTTAGTTCACGCAGGAACCCTTGGTATTGAGCAAGTAAAGCACAGAACATTGCCTAAATCAGTAGTGGATGTTTGTAGAGTTGTTTACCAAGCAAAATGCTCACTCATTAAGGTAAATACATTTTTATTCTTTTTTTTTGTGCTTTGCAGATAGTTGGTAAAATATTTGTTAAGTTGTGTTTTCATATTTAACTTTGTAGACGCATCAAGAACAGGGTCGTTCTTACAAGGAAGTCTGCGCTCCAGTCATTGAACGTTTGAGATTCCTCTTTAATGAACTAAGACCTGCAGTTTGTAATGATCTCTCTATAATGTCCAAGTTTAAACTGTTAAGTTCTTTGCCCCGTTGGAGGAGGATAGTTCAGAAGATAATTCGAGAACGAAGGAAAAAGAGAGGTAAAAGATGGGAAGATGCTGTCAAAGTGTGTGCTTTTCCCCAGTATATTTGAGTCTGTGATTTGAGTGAAGCTGTTTGCTACTGCTTAGTACATGTGGATTTCCACAACTGCCATGATATTTGTTATGTGTATTTATGATTAAATAGACAAATCCTGCTTATTTTTCCTAGACATCAGATAATGATACAACTTTGCTATTGAGTATGTTATGATTTGGTAATTACTAAATTGATGCTGTACAAGGTAAATACTATAAACTTTATTAAATTGATGGGGAAGAGGAAGTGTTTTTTTTTTTTTTTTAATCACTTGTCCTGGTAAATGAGATATATGAGAATGTTTATTCTTTTAGTTAATCTTGCCATTATTGTAAGGAAATGTTTTCCTTTGGAAATATTGAGGATTCTGATACATGGAGAATTGTTATAAAAGGAACTAAAAGAATTACTAATATTTTCAGGAAGCAACTGTTTAGGGATGTGGAGAATTTTTATATTAAATGAGCAAAATTTGAGTACAAGTACATGAATTTGGAATTTGGTTAATTATGATTATAAAAATTTTTATATTAAATGAGAAAAATTTGAGTACAAGTACATGAATTTGGAATTTGGTTAATTATGATTATAAAAACGTTTTGCAGAAATTTCTGATTATATTCTTATGAATTATACCAATTTATTCACAGATAAGCTTATTAAACTATTATTTACTGAGTTTTTGATGGACTTATGAACAATGATGTCATAAAAGACTAACTTTGTGTTAGAAGCCATCCTGAATTGATTGTTCTTGAGAAAACTCTTAACCACAACAATTTGCCTGAATCCTAGAGATGCTCTGAATCAGGAAATCATGGTAGGAATGCTTCTGAGATCCCTTTAACCTAGGTAGTGAGGAAATTCATAGTAGAGGCACAGGCCTGGGAGACCACCATCTCAGCTTGAGGAACAATGATGCCCTCACCACCTGACCATTGCCTCCATGGATTCTGAGGCCATGTTGTCACCTCTTAAAGTTTCTTGTTGTGGGTTTAAATATTTAGTTGTGTAAGTTTGAAGCTGTTTTTGTTTTTATTTTAAGAAAATCAAATAACTTATAAATGATTATTACTGGTGCTGTGTTAGGCTTACCAAAAGCACCCTTAAATTTGATGATTCATTGGACTCGGAAGAGCTGTTATACTCACAGTTACAGTTTATTACTGTGAAAGGATACAGATTAAAATCAGCAAAAGGAAAGGCACATTGAAGGAAATCCAAAGAAAACTAGGCCTAAGCTTCCGGTTCCCTCCCAGTGGAGCTGCATAGGGCTGTGCTTAGTTCTCTCAGCAGTGATGTGTGACAGCATGTGTGAAGGGCTGTCAGCAAGGATGCTCACCTGAGCCTTGGCATCCAAGATTATTATTGTGGGTCAGTCACATAGACATATGGGGCCTGCATGGTTACTCTCAGTTATTTAGACTCTAGCTTCCACAGTAGAAACAGGTGATAACTGTAAGTCACATTCTTAGCATAAACTGTCTGTTCAAACTGGAAAACATGGCCTTAGACCTCAGGCATACAGAAACAATTTTCTCAGGCAGAACATATCAAGGACTTGGATCTCAGTTCACAGGGGATGGCCAAGTGCTGAAAGGACAGTGTTTCTTGGGAATTTGCAGAGTTTGGGCAACCCAGACCTGCTGTGTTAGTGTTTACTGCTCATGTGTATTATTAATTATATTCCTTATTATATTACTTGCTGAGAAGAAATAAACTAAAAGTCTTGAAAGGGAGCAAAAATATGAAAGCAACACCACATATCATATTGAAAATTCAATAGAAATTTCCCAAATTAAAGAGACTAACGTAGTAAAAGGTATCCAGTTAATTCAGTTCAGTTGCATAGTGGTGACAGATTCATTGCATTGGTCCAGAGTGGGCAAGCTGGGGACAAATGCAGCCTGCTGCTTGCTGTATGTTGCCCATGAGCTAAGATTGGGTTTTGAATTTTAAAGTTACTTTTTAAAAAACCAAAAGAAGAATAATATGTTTGACACATGGAAATTATATGAAGTTTAAATTCAAGCATCTGTAAATAAAGTTAGCTGCTTTTCAGCTTGCAACAGCAGAATCCAGTATTTGCAATAGACTGACTGGCCTGCAAAGACTAAAATATTCACCATCTATCTGGCCCTTTAAGAAAAAGTTTGCTGACTACTGGGCTTCTCTTTCTGTATGACCATCATAGCACCTTCTCCATCTTTCTGTACATGATGTGGAGTAGCAGAGTGTTATTATTGAATGTCATGTGAGAATAATCATGATAGTTTTTACTTTTGTAGTTTGAGCATTTCAGTTGACAGTGGTATTTACATGTTTGAGTAAAATAGGTCCTTTACCTTCATGCGTATTTAATACTTCTTAATTTAAAATTGTATATAAATAAATGAATTTTATAATGAAAGATGTTTTTAATCATAGTTCCTAAGAAGCCAGAATCTACAGATGATGAAGAAAAAATTGGAAATGAAGAGAGTGATTTAGAAGAAGCTTGCATTTTGCCACATAGTCCTATAAATGTGGATAAAAGACCCATTACAATTAAATCACCTAAGGTGAAGTATTTTCTGTGATTCTGAGGCTGACTGAATAGAAACACAGCACATAGCAAGGGAACCCATAAGTATTGTCACTTTGTCCTTGAGCGTCTATAAGATAGAGAGTGTAGTGGGTTATTATACATATGGGTGACCGCCCCAGTCATGCCTAACACACTTGATTTATGGTGTCCTGGTTAGATCGATAGCTGGAAAAGTGTTCCCTTTTACTTTTAGTAGTACATTATATCATTATTCATTTGCCATTCATTCACTGAATATATACTTTGCTCTAGAAACTGTCCTGGTCACATAGGCTGTTGAAACCTATGATAATTTAACTTTGTATACCATGTTAGTCTGTTCCAAAGTATGTAAGTATAGAGATTATAAATTCATTTATAAGCCTATTTATGGCATAGTTATTTTTGCCATAAATTAGTTACTTAATTTCAAGTATTTTACCAATTTAAACGTACTTGCATTTATTTATAATTTATTTGAGTAACTGTTTCAGAGCCCATGTTAATAAGGTAAACTAATGGTGAAAATGGCTTTCCTTTGTCAGGATAAATGGCAACCACTGTTGAGTACCGTTACAGGTGTTCACAAATACAAGTGGTTGAAGCAGAATGTTCAGGGTCTCTATCCACAGTCTGCGCTCCTCAGTACAATTGCTGAATTTGCCCTTAAGGAAGAGCCAGTGGATGTGGAAAAAATGAGAAAGTGCCTACTAAAACAGGTAAAATTTGCTAAAAACATTCTTCTCTGCATGGGATATAATATACACAACATTTAACTGTATGCATTCATATTTTGCAGTTGGAGAGAGCAGAAGTTCGTCTGGAAGGGATAGATACAATTTTAAAACTGGCAACCAAAAATTTCTTACTTCCATCTGTGCAGTATGCTATGTTCTGTGGATGGCAAAGACTTATTCCTGAGGGGATTGATATAGGGTAAAACTTTATTATAACATTTTTTCTTAATAAGGGAAATTCTGGCAACAAGACATTATTTTATTGAAATTAAAAGTCTGGCAATATTCTGATTTTTTTTTTAATGTTTATTTATTTTTGAGAGAGAGAGAGCGCAAGTGGGGCGGTGGGGGGTGGGGGGAGTGGGCAGAGAGAGAGAGAGAGAGACAGAATCTGAAGCAGGCTCCAGGCTCTGAGCTGTCAGCACAGAGCTCGACATGGGGCTTGAACTCATGGACTGTGAAATCATGACCTGAGCCAAAGTCGGACGCTCAACTGACTAAGCCACTCAGGCGCCCCCTTTCTGGCAATGTGCCAAGTAAAATTCTTTATCTTTGTTTGAAAGGGAACCTCTTACGGATTGCCTAAAGGATGTTGATTTGATCCCACCTTTTAATCGGATGCTGCTGGAAGTAACTTTTGGCAAGCTATATGCTTGGGCTGTTCAGAATATTCGAAATGTTTTGATAGATGCAAATGCAAAATTTAAAGAGCTTGGTGAGTTAAAAAAAAAAATCTGATGTTTAAAAGGCTGTATTAAGATTGCTGTTGAAGTATTGCCTGTAATCATGTTAGCATTATCTTATAGTTTGGCTCTTAATTATATGTTGTGGAAACTTACAAATGCTAATTTTTTGCTCTTTGAGAAGACTTTAATAATTTTGTACATTAGAATGATAATCTTTTAAAAATTTTTTATTTTTATATTTATAGATATATAAATATATTTATATTTTATTTTTATTTTTTGAAAGTGTGCACACACGTTCCTATGTGTGGGGTTAGGGGCAGAGGGAGAGGGAGAGAGAGAATCTTAAGCAGGCTCCCATGCCTAGTGTGGAGCCCCAACTCAGGGCTTGATCTCATGACTGTGAGATCATGATCTGAGCTGAAATCAAGAGTTGGACACTTAGAACTGACTGTGCCACCCAGGTGCCCTTAGACTGATACTCTAAGCTGCTTTAAGGTTTCTCAAATTTTAAATGGAACTTTCAAAATTCAGCAGAAGACACAATTTTGTAGTGTCCTAATAGTAAGCTTTTACATTTTAACATTTTCATGTGTATCACTAACACCATATACCCTAAAGTGTATATCCTTTATTAATACTTAATTTATTGAATAGTTTGAGCACCTGCAGAGAAATGCTAGGATTGGTTTTGTGGAAGAGAAGTGAAATATGACTCTTGTATATGAAATAAAATGAGTAAGCTACCAGGGATATTTAGTGGAGCTGCATGTTAAGTTTTGTGGACAAATGGAAATAGGTATATGTGGATTGATGGTGGTAGGATTATTGCAAAGCAATGAACAGCTGCCTGATGTCCACACTCTTTGGAAACCCATTGAAAAACATAGTTTTTAAAAAATTACTATTGTTTTCCTCATCTGTATGTTCTTATATCCACATGCAAGAAATTTATGTGGGTGCTAATGCCATTTAGGTATCCAGCCTGTCCCTCTACAAACCATTACCAATGAGAACCCGTCAGGACCAAGCCTGGGGACGACCCCACAAGCTCGCTTTCTCCTGGTGATGCTCAGCATGCTCACCCTGCAACATGGTGCAAACAACCTGAACCTCCTGCTGAACTCTGGCATGCTTGCCCTGACACAGACAGCACTTCGGCTGATTGGTAGGTTGACACTAGTCATTTATGAAAATGCCAAGGTTTTTCCTTCATCTTTTCTTTCTCTTTATAAATTTTTTTTATTGTGGTAAAATGAAAATAACATAAAATGTATCATTTTTTTTACAATTATTTTATTTTATTTTTATTTTATTTATTTTATTTTTTTTCAATATATGAAATTTATTGTCAAATTGGTTTCCATACAACACCCCATGCTCATCCCAAAAGGTACCCTCCTCTATACCTATCGCGGGGGGGGGGGGGCGGGCGACGGCAGGCCTCAGTTTGTTCTCAGTTTTTAAGAGTCTCTTATGCTTTGGCTGTCTCCTACTCTAACCTCTTTTTTTTTTTTTTTCCTTCCCCTCCCCCATGGGTTGCTGTTAAGTTTCTCAGAATCCACCTAAGAGTGAAACCATATGGTATCTGTCTTTCTCTGTATGGCTTATTTCACTTAGCATAACATTCTCCAGCTCCATCCACATTGCTACAAAGGGCCATATTTCATTCTTTCTCATGAGGGTACAAAAAAGTTATGTAACTAGATACTGGTAATGCTTGTACAACACTGTGGATATGCTTAATGCTAATCAATTATAAAATTGTTTAAAATGATACATTTTACTCCTGTATCCCTTGGTAGTAAAATGTATTATTTTAAACAACTTTAATTGATTAGCATTAAGCATATCCACAGTGTTGTACAAGCATTACCAGTATCTAGTTACATAACTTTTTTGTACCCTCATGCAAAGCCATACCCATTTAGTGGCAGCTCCTGATTTCCCACTCCCCCAGCTTTTGGCAACAACAAATCTGTTTTAAGCTCTGTAGATTTTCCTAATCTGAATATTTCATATAAATATAATTTTTATATTTCATATAATTTTTAGCCTTCTGTATATGGCTTATTTCACTTAGCATGTTTCAGTACTTCATCTCTTTTTATCATTAAAATATATGAATATACTACATTTTATTTATCCTTTTATCCATGGTTGGACATTTGGCTTGTTTCTACTTTTTGGCCATTGTGAGTAATGCTGCTAGGAACATTTGTGTACAAATTTTTGTTTGAACACCTGTTTCCATTTCTTCTGTTATATACCAAGGAGTGGAAGTGCAGGGTCATAAGGTTATCCTATGTTTAACATGCTAAGGAACCTCCAGTCTTTTCCCTAGCACTGCACCATTTTCCATTCCCCCTCAGCAATGGACTGGCTTCTAGTTTCTCCACATCTTCACCAACAGTAGTTTTTCTCTGGATGGATCAAGGCCATCCCAGTTGCTATGAAGTGGTATCTCATTGTGGTTTGATTTACATTTTGCTATTGTAAGGACATTGAGCATCGTTACACATGTTTGTTGGTCATTTGTATATCTTCTTGGAGAAATTTCTTTTTTTTTTTTTTCTGGTGTGTCAGTTCTGCTTTACTTTTTTTTTTTAATTAAAAAAATTTTTTTTAATGTTTATTTATTTTTTAGAGAGAGAGAGACAGAGTGTGAGCAGGGGAGGGTCTGAGCAGGCTCCAGGCTCCTAAACAGACTCCAGGCTCTGAACTGTTTTCACAGAACCTGATGTGGGGCTTGAACTCGCAAACTGCAAGTTCATGACCTGAGCTGAAGTTAGATGCTTAACCAACTGAGCCACCCAGGCGCCCCCTTTTTTTTAATTAAAAAAAATTTTTTTTTTGTATTTTAATTTACATCCAAGTTAGTTGGCATATATTGCAATTATGGTTTCAGGAGTAGAATCCAGTGATTGATTCATCCCCTATGTATATAACACCCAGTGCTCATCCCAAGTGTCTTCCTTAATGCCCCTTATTTAGCCCATTCCCCCCACCCACAACCTCTCCAGCAACCCTCAGTTCTCTGTATTTAAGGGTCTCTTATGTTTTGTCCCTCTCCTTGTTTTTATATTATTTTTGCTTCCTTTCCCTTATGTTCATCTGTTTTGTATCTTAAATTCCACATATGAGTGAAGTCATATGATATTTGTCTTTCTCTGACTAATTTCACTTAGCATAATACATTCTAGGTCCATCCAAGTAGTTGCAAATAGCAATATTTCATTCTTTTTGATTGGTGAGTAATACTCCCATTTTGTGTGTGTGTGTGTGTGTGTGTGTGTGTGTGTGTGTACATTTCGATACGTTGGCTATTGTCAATAGTGCTGCTATAAACATTGGGGTGCATGTGCCCCTTCAAAACAGCACGCCTGTATCCCTTGGATAAATACCTAGTAGTGCAATTGCTGGGTTGTAGGGTAGTCCTTTTGTGATTTTTTGAGGAACCTCCATACTGTTTTCCAGAGTGGCTGCACCAGTTTGCATTCCCACCAGCAGCGCGAAAGAGATCCTCTTTCTCTGCATCCTCAAACATCTGTTCTGGCTTGAGTTGTTAATGTTAACCATTCTGACAGTTGTGAGGTGGTATCTCATAGTGGTTTTGATATGTATTTCCCTGATGATGAGTGATGTTGAGCATTTTTTCATGTGTCTATTAACCATCTGGATGTCTTCTTTGGAGAAGTGTCTATTCATGTCTTTTGCCCATTTCTTCACTGGATTCTTTGTTTTTTGTGTGTTGAGTTTGATAAGTTCCTTTACAGATTTTGGATACTAACCCTTTATTTGATATGTCATTTGCAGATATCTACTCCCATTCCATTGATTGCCTTTTAGTTTTGTTGATTGTTTTCTTTGCCCAGCAGAAGATTTTTATCTTGATGAGGTCCCAATAGTTCATTTTTGCTTCTGTTTCCCTTGCTTCCGGAGACGTGTTAAGAAGTTGCTGTGGCCAAGATCAAAGAGGTTTTTGCCTGCTTTCTCCTCGAGGATTTTGATGGCTTTCTGTCTCACATTTAGGTCTTCCATCCATTTTGAGTTTGTTTTTGTGTATGATGTAAGAAAGCGGTCCAGGTTCATTTTTCTGCATGTCGCTATCCAGTTTTCCCAGCACCAGTTGCTGAAGAGACTGTCTTTATTCCATTGGATAGTCTTTCCTGCTTTGTCAAAGATTAGTTGGCCATATGTTTGTGGATCCATTTCTGGGTTCTTTATTCTGTTCCATTGATCTGAGTGTCTTTTTTTCTGTCACTACCATACTGTCTTGATGATTACAGCTTTATAGTACATCTTGAAGTCTGGGATTGTGACACCTCCAGCTTTGGTTTTCTTTTTCAGGACCATTTTGGCTATTTGGGGCCTTTTTTGGTTCCATCCAAATTTTAGGATTGTTTGTTCTAGCTCTGTGAAGAATGCTGGTGTTATTTTGATAGGGACTGCATTGAATATGTTGATTGCTTTGCGTAGTATTGACATTTTAATATTTTTTCTTCCAATCCAGGAGCATGGAATATTTTTCCTTTTTTTGTGTGTCTTCTTCTATTTCTTTCATAAGCTTTCTATAGTTTTCAGTGTATAGATTTTTCACCTTTTTGTTTAGGTTTATTCCTAGGTATTTAATGTTGTTTGGTGCAATTATAAATGGGATTGATTCCTTGATTTCTTTTTCTGTTGCTTCATTATTGGTGTATAGAAATGCAGCCAATTTCTGTGCATTGACTTTATATCCTATGACTTTGCTGAACTCATGGATCAGTTCTAGTAGTTTTTTGGTGGAATCTTTTGGGTTTTCCATATAGAGTATCATGTTGTCTGTGAAGAGTGAAAGTCTGACTTCCTCCTTGCTGATTTGGATGCCTTTTATTCCTTTGTGTTGTCTGATTACTGAGGCTAGGACATCCAATACTATGTTGAAAAACTGTGTTGAGAGTAGACATCCTTGTCATATTCCTGACCTTAGGGGAAAGGCTCTAAGTTTTTCCCCATTGAGGATATTAGTGGTGGGTCTTTCATATATGGCTTTTATGATCTTGAGGTGTGATCCTTCTATCCCTACTTTCTTGAGGGTTGTTACCAAGAAAACATGCTATATTTTGTCAAATGCTTTCTCTGCATCTATTGAGAGGATCACGTGGTTCTCGTCCTGTCTTTTATTGATGTAATGTATTACATTGATTATTTTGCAGATATTGAAGTAGTCCTGCATCCCAGGTATAAATCCCACTTTGTCGTGGTAAATAATTCTTTTAATGTATTGTTGGATCCAGTTGACTACAGGGAAATTGGTCTGTAGTTCTTTTTAGTCAGGCTTTGGGTTTGGAATGGAAGCTTTCCTTACATTTCTACTTTTTGGAATAGCTTCAAAAGAATAGGTGTTAACTCTTCTTTAAACTTTTGGTAGAATTCCCCTGGAAAACCATCCGGCTCTGGGCTCTTGTTTCTTGGGGATATTTTTGATTACTAATTTGATTTATTTACTGGTTATGGGTCTGTTCAAATTTTCTATTTATTCTTGTTTCAGTTTGGTAGTGTATATCTTTCTAGGAATTTGTCCAATTCTTCAGATTGCCCCGTTTATTGGCATATAATTGTTCATAATATTCTTTTATTATTGTTTGTATTTCTGCAGTGTTGGTTGTGATATCTCCTCTTTCATTCTTGATTTTATTTGGGTCCTTTCCTGTTTCTTTTTGATCAAACTGGCTAGGGGTGTATCAACTTTGTTAATTCTTTCAAAGAATCAGTTCCTGGTTTCATTGATTTGTTCTGTTGTTTTTTTTTTTTGTTTGTTTGTTTTTGTTTTTCCAATAGCATTGATTTCTGCCCTCATCTTTATTATTTCCTGTCTTCTGCCGGTTTTGGGTTTTATCTGCTGTTCTTTTTCCAGATCTTTAAGGTATAAGGTACGTTGTGTATCTGATCTTTCTTCCTTCTTTAGAAGGTCTGGATTGCTATTTACTTCCCTCTTATGACTGTCTTTGCTGTGTTCCAGAGGTTTTGCGATGTGGTGTTATCATTTTCATATACTTCCATGTACTTTTTAATTTCCTCTTTAACTTGTTGGTTAACCCGTTCATTCTTTAGCAGGATATTCTTTAGTCCAAGTATTTGTTGTCTTTCCAAATTTCTTCTTGTGGTTGATTTCAAGTTTCATGGTGTTGTGGTCTGAAAGTATGCATGGTATGATCTCAATTTTTTGTACTTGTTGAGGGCTGATTTGTGTCCTAGTATGTTATCTGTTCTGGAGATGTGCAGAGATCCATGGAGATCCATGTGCACTTGAGGAGAATGTGTATTCTACTGCTTTAGGATGAAATGTTCTGAATATATCTGTTAAGTCCATCTGGTCCAGTGTGTCATTTAAAGCCATTGTTTGCTGGTTGATTTTCTGTTTAGATGATCTGTCCATTGTTGTAAATGGGATATTGAAGTTCCCTACTATTATGGTATTATTGTCAATGAGTTTTTATGGTATTATTGTCAATGAGTTTCTGTATGTTTGTGATTAATTGATTTATATATTTGGGTGCTCTCACGTTTGGCGCATACATGTTTACAGTTGTTAGGTCCTCTTTGTAGATAGAACACTTAATTATTATATGATGCCCTTCTTCATCTCTTGATACAGTCTTTATTTTAAAATCTAGTTTGTGTGATATAAGTATGGCTACTCTGGCTTTCTTTTGTTGACCATTAGCATGATAGATGGTTCTCTATCCCCTTATTTTCAATCTGAAGGTGTCTTTAGGTCTAAAATGGGTCTCTTGTAAACAGCATGTAGATGGATCTTGTTTTCTGATCCATTCTGTTACCCAGTGTCTTTTGATTGGAGCATTTAGTCCATTGACTAATATTTTCAGGAAGCAACTGTTTAGGGATATGGAGAAATTTTTATATTAAATGAGCCAAATTTGAGTACAAGTACATGAAATACTTTGGAATTTGGTTAATTGTGATTATAAACACGTTTTGCAGAAATTTCTGATTATATTCTTATGAATTATACCAATTTATTCACAGATAAGCTTATTAAACTATTATTTACTGAGTTTTTGGTGGACATTATGAACAATGATGTCATAAAAGACTAACTTTGTGTTAGAAGCCATCCTGAATTGATTGTTCTTGAGAAATCTCTTAACCACAACAATTTGCCTGAATCCTAGAGATGCTCTGAATCAGGAAATCATGGTAGGAATGCTTCTGAGATCCCCTAACCTAACCTAGGTAGTGAGGAAATTCATAGTAGAGACACAGGGTTAGGAGACCACCATCTCAGCTTGAGGAACAATGATGCCCTCACCACCTGGCCATCGCCTCCATGAATTCTGAGGCCATGTTGTTACCTCTTAAAGTTTCTTGTTGTGGGTTTATTTAGTTGTGTGATGTTTGAAGCTGTTTTTGTTCTTATTTTAAGAAAATCGAATAACTTTTATAAATGATTATTATTACTGGTGCTGTGTTAGGCTCGCTTATTTGCTGCTCTGCTTCATCCCTGCTTGCCGTCGTGGCAGCCATTTGAGATTGCATCTCAACTATAGCATCTTTAACTTTGCCCTGACTAGATTTTATATAGTTTACCTCTGCTGAAATGGATTCTATGCTTTTTTCAACCCCAGCTGGTATTCTTATTATTGTGATTCTAAATTCTGGTTTAGACATCCAGCTGGTGTCTGTGTTGATTAAGTCCCTGGCTGTCATTTCTTCCTGTCTGTTCTTTTGGGGTGAATTCCTTAGTTTCATCATTTTGGAGGAAGAAAAAGATTTAATAATATAAAAAGTAAAAATTGAAAAAATTACCAACAACACAAAAAATCAAATAAAGGATGTTAGATGCTAAGTGCGTTTTGGTCTGGTTGTTGAAAGAAGCATGACAGAATAGAGAAAAAAGGGAAAGAAAAAGGGAAAAAATAGGAAAACGTTTGGAAATTAAAAAAAATATAATAAAATAGAATAAAATGAAAGGATGAAAGTAAATGGAATAAAAAAATTACAAAAAATTACAGTAGAAAAAAATTAAAAATCTTTTTTTAATATATGAAATTTATTGTCAAATTGGTTTCCATACAACACCCAGTGCTCATCCCAAAAGGTGCCCTCCTCAATACCCATCACCCACCACCCCTCCCTCCCACCCCCCATCAACCCTCAGTTTGTTCTCAGTTTTTAAGAGTCTCTTATGCTTTGGCTCTCTCCCACTCTAACCTCTTTTTTTTTTTGTTTTTTTCCTTCCCCTCCTCCATGGGTTTCTGTTAAGTTTCTCAGGATCCACATATGAGTGAAAACATATGGTATCTGTCTTTCTCTGCCTGACTTATTTCACTTAGCATAACACTCTCCAGTTCCATCCATGTTGCTACAAAGGGCCATATTTTGTTCTTTCTCATTGCCATGTAGTACTCCATTGTGTATATAAACCACAATTTCTTTATCCATTCATCAGTTGATGGACATTTAGGCTCTTTCCATAATTTGGCTATTGTTGAGAGTGCTGCTATAAACATTGGGGTACAAGTGCCCCGAGGCATCAGTACTCCTGTATGCCTTGGGTAAATTCCTAGCAGTGCTATTCCTGGGTCATAGGGTAGGTCTATTTTTAATTTTCTGAGGAACCTCCACACTGCTTTCCAGAGTGGCTGCACCAATTTGCATTCCCACCAAGAGTGCAAGAGGGTTCCCGTTTCTCCGCATCCTCTCCAGCATCTATAGTCTCCTGATTTGTTCATTTTAGCCACTCTGACTGGCGTGAGGTGATATCTGAGTGTGGTTTTGATTTGTATTTCCCTGATAAGGAGCGACGCTGAACATCTTTTCATGTGCCTGTTGACCATCCGGATGTCTTCTTTAGAGAAGTGTCTATTCATGTTTTCTGCCCATTTCTTCCCTGGGTTATTTGTTTTTCGGGTGTGGAGTTTGGTGAGCTCTTTATAGATTTTGGATACTAGTCCTTTGTCCGATATGTCATTTGCAAATATCTTTTCCCATTCCGTTGGTTGCCTTTTAGTTTTGTTGGTTGTTTCCTTTGCTGTGCAGAAGCTTTTTATCTTCATAAGGTCCCAGTAATTCATTTTTGCTTTTAATTCCCTTGCCTTTGGGGATGTGTCGAGTAAGAGATTGCTACAGCTGAGGTCAGAGAGGTCTTTTCCTGCTTTCTCCTCTAGGGTTTTGATGGTTTCCTGTCTCACATTCAGGTCCTTTATCCATTTTGAGTTTATTTTTGTGAATGGTGTGAGAAAGTGGTCTATTTTCAACCTTCTGCGTGTTGCTGTCCAGTTCTCCTAGCACCATTTGTTAAAGAGACTGTCTTTTCCATTGGATGTTCTTTCCTGCTTTGTCAAAGATGAGTTGGCCATACGTTTGTGGGTCTAGTTCTGGGGTTTCTATTCTGTTCCACTGGTCTATGTGTCTGTTTTTGTGCCAATACCATGCTGTCTTGATGATGACAGCTTTGTAGTAGAGGCTAAAGTCTGGGATTGTGATGCCTCCTGCTTTGGTCTTCTTCTTCCAAATTACTTTGGCTATTCGGGGCCTTTTGTGGTTCCATATGAATTTTAGGATTGCTTGTTCTAGTTTCGAGAAGAATGCTGGTGCAATTTTGATTGGGATTGCATTGAATGTGTAGATAGCTTTGGGTAGTATTGACATTTTGACAATATTTATTCTTCCAATCCATGAGCAGGGAATGTCTTTCCATTTCTTTATATCTTCTTCAATTACCTTCATAAGCTTTCTATAGTTTTCAGCATACAGATTTGCTAGTATCTTATTGAGGATTTTTGCATCCATATTCATCAGGGATATTGGCCTGTAGTTCTCTTTTTTTACTGGGTCTCTGGTTTAGGAATCAAGGTAATACTGGCTTCATAGAATGAGTCTGGAAGTTTTCCTTTCCTTTCTATTTCTTGGAATAGCTTGAGAAGGATAGGTATTATCTCTGCCTTAAACGTCTGGTAGAACTCTCCTGGGAAGCCATCTGGTCCTGGACTCTTATTTGTTGGGAGATTTTTGATAACCGATTCAATTTCTTCGCTGGTTATGGGTCTGTTCAAGCTTTCTATTTCCTCCTGATTGAGTTTTGGAAGAGTGTGGGTGTTTAGGAATTTGTCCATTTCTTCCAGGTTGTCCAGTTTGTTGGCATATTTTTTTTCATAGTATTCCCTGATAATTGTTTGTATCTCTGAGGGATTGGTTGTAATAATTCCATTTTCATTCATGATTTTATCTACTTGGGTCATCTCCCTTTTCTTTTGAGAAGCCTGGCTAGAGGTTTGTCAATTTTGTTTATTTTTTTAAAAAACCAACTCTTGGGGCGCCTGGGTGGCTCAGTCGGTTAAGCGTCCGACTTCAGCCCGGGTCATGATCTCGCAGTCCGTGAGTTCGAGCCCCGCGTCGGGCTCTGGGTTGATGGCTCGGAGCCTGGAGCCTGCTTCCGATTCTGTGTCTCCCTCTCTCTCTGCCCCTCCCCCGTTCATGCTCTGTCTCTCTCTGTCTCAAAAATAAATAAACATTAAAAAAATTTAAAAAAAAAACAACTCTTGGTTTCAAAAATCTTTTTTATAAAAACATAATTTCTGTTTTCACAAATAAGAAAAGAAAAAAAATTGAATAGACGGACCAGCTAACAGAATGAAATATGAATGAAATTACATCCTGTTTCCTCTAGCAGTCAAACTATGAAGCAGTTTATAGTCCTTCAACTAAGCAGGCAGAGAGCCTTGTGGTGGTCATCTAGAGCTTGGCTGGTACAGTTGGACATGGTTTTGTGTAATGGCTCCATTCTCCACTGGATGGTGCTTCTTAGCTTACTGAGGTGGATCATTGTGGTGCATGAACATGTGTATGCACATGCGTATGATAGGTGAAAATGGTGTCACCCAGGTCCCCAGTCTCTAGTATCAGAACTCCGTGCTCTCATGTACCAGCAATCAAGCACCCTTTCTTTGTCTCCGGCTTCCATCCACTCCCTGCTTTTATACTGTACGGGACCACGTTGTCAGTGTGCAAGGTTGCACCTCCCTGTTGAATTTCATTTCAGATGAGGCTGCGTTTCCAAATCCCTTCTGAGGGCCCTGTGGCTTTCACCTGCTCAGACCCTCTTGGGGAGGGTCTCACTGAGCAATGGCCAGTTGCCAGCCTGCCCTCAGGAATGTTCACATGATGGTACTGTTGCAGATGCCTGGATACTGTGGCCTAGATATCTGTGGGTGCCAGCCAGCCCCAGAAAAAGTTGGTGTGATTGTGTAGCAGCAATGTTTCAGGGATTATGGTAAATCACAATACATATCTGGTGCCAGGCTTCACAGCCCCCTAACATCATGTTCCAACACCAGCAAATATGGCTGTTCTATGGGTTCCATTGGGACCTTTGCCTGTGGGGAGGCTGCATAGCCTCTACCAAATGTCCTCTCAGCAGGGGAGCTGCCTTTCCTTATGGCCAGAGGACCCCTTCAGACCTTGCTGTTTACTCCTGGGGATTCGCCCATCTCACCAGAGCTCTGCCACATATCGAGAGTTTCAACTCTGTATCTCCCTTTTATAGAGTCCTAATGGTATTTACAACCTTCCCCTTTCTCCTTCCTCCCTTTCTTGTTCAGTCCCTTATGGGTGTTCCCACTCTCTTTCTCTCAGTTACTTTCAGTTGGAGTGCTTTTCCCCTACTCTTCCCTCTGTCTCTGTCCTCTCTCTGCAAGCAAAAATAGCTCCCTACCCTCCGTGGCTTTTCTCTTTCCCAGTTCTCCTCTCCATGCTGCATCCCTGCTAAGTTCTGTGGCTTACGTTATGCAGATTGTTGTGTTGATCCTCATATCAGTTTTCTGGGTGTACAAAATGGTTTGGTGCTTATCTAGCTACATTTCCGGAAGGAGAGAAGCAGAAAACTTTCAGCTGCTCTGCCATCTTGGCCTCTCTTCTCTTTCTTGGAGAACTTGCTATTCAAAACTTTTGCCCAGTTTTAAATTGAGGTATTTGTCTTTGTATTGTTGAGTTGTAGGAGTCCTTTACATAGTCTGGATACTAGACCATTATCAGTTATATGATATGAAGATATTTCCTCCCACTCTGTGGGTTGTGTTTTACGCTGATGCACAGAAATGTTAAATTTTGGTGAAGTCCAATTTGTCTGTTTTTCTTTTGTTTCTTGTGCTTTTGATGTCACGTTCAATAAACCATTGCCAAATCCCAGTTAATGGGGATGGCTCACTGTGTTTTCTTTTTTTAAGTTTATAGTTTTAGTTTTTATAGTTAAGTCCATTTGTAGGCAATTCTTACTACGGTGTGAGGTAAGAACTCCTTTTACTTCTTTTTGTTATCCAGTTGTCCTAGTACTGTTTGTTGAAAAGACTTCTTTTCCCAAGGTCTTGGCCCCCTTGTGAAATCATTTGACTATAGTTATTACAGTTTATTTCTAGACTCTCTATTTTGTTGGTCTGTATGTCTGTCATTATGTCAGTACCACATTGTTGTGAACACTAGCTTTGTGGTAAGTTTTGAAATAAAAAAGTAGTTTTCCAACTTTATTTTTCTTTCTCAAGATTATTTTAGCTATTTTGGGTCCTTAGCATTTCAGGAATTCAGGTCCATAGGAATTTCAGGCCTGGCTTTTCCATGTCTGGAAAAAAATAGCTATTGAGATTTTCTAGAGGTTGTATTGAATCTGTAGATTGTGTTAGGGAGTATTGGTATCTTAACAAATATTAAGTCTTTCTTTCCATGATCATGGGATGGCTTTATATTTATTTAGGTCTTCTTTCATTTCTCTGAACTGTATTTTATAGTTGTATTGTTACAGGGTAATGCTGGGCTCAGAGTGAGTTAGGATTTGTTGCATTCTATTCTATTTTTGGAGAGTTAGAGAATTGGTATTAAGTCTTCTTTAAAAGTTTGGTAGAATTCACCAGTTATGCCATCTGGCTCTGGGTTTTTCTTTGTTGAGAGGTTTTGATTACTGATTCAGTCTCTTTACTTATTCTAGGTCTACTCACATTTTCTATTTATTCTTAACTCAGTTCAGATCATTTGGGTGTTTCTAGGAATTTATCCATTTCGTCTAGGTTAGCTAATTTGTTGTTGTATAGTTGTTCATATACTCTCTTACCGTTCTTTTTATTTCTGTAGAATCAGTAGTAATGTCCTCACTTTCATTTCTGGTTTTAGTTATTTGCATCTTGTCTCTTTTTTCTTAATCTACCTAAACGTTTGTAATTTTTTTGATATTTTCCAAAAAACTGACTTTTATTGATTCTATTGTTTTTTAATTATCTCAGCTCTAGTTTTTATTCTTTCTTTCTTTCTACTATGGGTATATTATTGTGTTCTTATTTTTCTAGTTCCTCCAGGTGTAGAGTTAAGTTACTGATTTGAGATTCTTCTTCATTTTTGTTAAGTTTATTTATTTTGAGAGAGAGAGTGTGTGTATGCAAGTAGGGGAGAGGTAGAGAGAGAGAGAGAGAGAGAGAGAGAGAGAGAGAATTCTAAGCAGGCTGTGCACTGTCAGCGCAGAGCCCAGTGTGGGGGTCAAACTCACGAACCATGAAATTATGACTGGAGCTGAAATCAAGAGTTGGACTTTTAACCCACTGAACCACCCAGGCACCCTCTTCTTTTTTCAATGTATGCCTTTGTAGATAACAATTTCCCCAATAGCACTGCTTTTTCTGCATGCTATAAGTTTTGGTATGTTGTGTTTTTGTTTTCATTCGTCTCAAAGTATTTTTTTTAATTTAAATTTTAGTTAATTAACATAGTGCAATATTGGTTTCAAGAGTAGAATTCAGTGATCATTACTTATGTACAACACCTAGTGCTCATCACAAGTGCCCTCCTTAATACCCATCACCCGTCTAACCCATCTCTGACCTACCTCCCTCCATTAACTCTTAGTTTGTTCTCTATCATTAAGAGTCTCTTGTGGTTTGTTTCTCTCTTTCTTCTTTCCCTCCCTTCCCATATGTTCATCTGTTTTGTGTCTTAAATTCCACATATGAGTGAAATCATATGGTATTTGTTTCTCTCTCATAGACTTATTTTGCTTAGCGTAATATATTTTAGCTCCATCACATTGCTGCAAATGGCAAGATTTCGTTCTTTTTGATGGCTGAGTAATATTTCATTGTGTGTGTGTGTGTGTGTGTGTGTGTGTGTGTGTGTGTGTGTGTGAGAGAGAGAGAGAGGGAGAGAGAGAGAGAGAGAGAGAGAGAGTGTGTGAGAGAGAGAGAGAGTGTTTTTGTGTGTGTGTATACCACAGCTTCTTTATCCATTCATCAGTTGATGGACATTTGGGCTCTCTCCATAGTTTGGCTATTGTTGATAATGCTGTAAACATTGGGGTGCATGTACCCCTTCAAATCTGTATTTTTGTATTCTTTGGGTAAATAACGGTGCAATTGCTGGATTAGTAGGGTACTTCTATTTTTAGCTTTTTGAGGAACCTCCATACTGTTCTCCAGAGTGGCTGCACAAGTTTACATTCCCACCAGTAGTGTAGGAGGGTTCCCTTTTCTCTGCATCCTTACCCACGCCTCTTGTTTAGCCATTCTGATAGGTGTGAAGTGGTATCTCATTGTTTTGATTTGTATTTCCCTGATGATGAGTAATGGTGAGCATTTTTTTCATGTGTCTGTTAGCCATCTGGATGTTTTTGGAAAAGTGTCTATTCACGTCTTCTGCCCATTTCTTAACTGGATTGTGTTTTGTGTGTTGAGTTTGATAAATTCTTTATAGATTTTGGGTACTAACAAAATTTCTCTCATGATTTTTTTTTACTTTGGGTGGTTAAGTGTTTGTGATTTAATTTCCATATACTTGTAAAATTTGTAGTATTCTTTTGTTATTTCCAGTTTCATTCTGTAGTTGTTGGAGAAGGTAATTGGTATGATTATAGTATATTTCAATTTATTGAGACTTGTGGTCTAGTATACGGGCTATCCCGGAGAATGTTCCATGTACCCTTGAGAAGATTGTGTATCCTGCTTTTTTTCAGTTCTGTATATATGTGTGTCTATTAGATCTGATTGGTTTCTAATGTTTTTTGTGTGAACTTTGAAATACTGCAGTGTCAGTCTTCTAAGTCCAAGTGAAAAAGCAAGGCTTTCTTAAGCTCTTTGGTCTTCTCAATCTTTGTGTTCACATGACCCATTCAAAAATATGCATCAGTCTAGAAAACAGTCAGCCTGTATGAGTCATGCATCTGATTTCGTAAGACCTCATGAGTAATTAAAAAATGCTTTTAAAAAGTCTCAAACTTGTATTTCCATCTAGAAATTGCCTCTCTTTTTATATCATCTCCCTTTTTTCCAGATGATCCAAATAGGTAAAAGTCATAGCACAAATTATTAATTATGGGGGCCTTTGTTAGGAGTTTAAATTTCAACCTTCCTCCTGGCTACAGAAAGCAAGGGAATTGTGTCCCATGAATACATATCTGTATTTACCGCTTTCCTTGATCAGGATTATTTTTCTTTAATATAAGATATTATAAGCAGGGTGCTTGGGTGGCTCAGTCAGTTGAGTGTCCGACTTCAGCTCAGGTCATGATCTCATGGTTCATGGGTTCAAGCCCTGCAACAGGCTGTGTGCTGACAGCTCAGAGCCTGGAACCTGCTTCGGATTCTTTGTCTTCCTCTCTCTCTGCCCTTCTCCTGCTCATGTTCTATCTCTCCCTCTCCCTCAAAAATAAATAAAAACATTAAGAAAAAAATTATAAGCATGTAATACTTTATATTAACTTTATGTATGCATCAGATATCACAGCCACAAAATACAAAAGCACTTAAAAAAAGGTCCCCCTTTTTTTCTTATTGCAAATGTATTCAAATCCTTTGCAGTAAATTTGGCATTTATAGGGTTAGCATTATATCTGCCAGGGGAGCTCCTAGCTGGAATGTAACAGATGCCCTTTTTGAGGTCTCACTGAGGCACCATTGACCTGGGCTGAAGAAAAGAATATTTTTTTTCCTAGTAAAACTGGGGAAAAGCTTTACTTTATCTAAAGCTTTACTCCAGCCCTAAGAATTGAATAACCGTTTTTTTTTTAAATCCCTTTTGGAGGAGAGAGGATCACAGACTATGTACATTTTTGACCCACCCAAGCCCACCTTTGGGAATGTTTGGGCACCTTTTCCTCCCACTTGGAGGAGAGAACAAAGACTGAAGGAGTTACCAGGACTGTACTTTCCCCCCACCTCAAGTTAGCCAACAAGATCAAAAGCAGCCAGGGGATCCAGCACGCTCATTCCTGGGGTTAAATTCACTATTTTAAAATCCATTTGTAAATTTTACTTCTTGTAGTAGCTGATGGTTCAGCTTCTGTTTTTTTTTTAATTTTTTTTTTTTTAACGTTTATTTATTTTTGAGACAGAGAGAGACAGAGCATGAACGGGGGAGGGTCAGAGAGAGGGAGACACAGAATCCGAAACAGGCTCCGGGCTCTGAGCTGTCAGCACAGAGCCCGACGCGGGGCTCAAACTCACGGACTGCGAGATCATGACCTGAGCCGAAGTTGGCTGCTTAACCTACTGAGCCACCCAGGCGCCCTGCTTCTGTTTTATATTAAGAATGATTTCATTGCCATCAAGGACCAAATATTCATCATACTCCACCCCTTCATTCTTCCTTTTACCAAACAATACTTATGCAATATTTCAGCTAGTCAAGGTTGTTCTAGAGATTCCTACTGCTGCCATCCCTGTGTCAGAGTCCCTAAGACCACGCCCAGATTCAGTGCTTTGTGAGAAGACCTTATCAGACTCCAGGTATAGTCACACTGAGGACTAAGATTTACTACAGTGAAAGACTAGGAAGGAAAATCAGTGAAGGGAAGAGGCACATGGGAAAAGTCCGGGAGAAACTGACACAAGTCCTGTCTTAGTGGAGTCACACAGGATGAAGTTCATTCTCAGCAAAGAGTTGTTGATTGTACATGTGAAATGTTGTCTACCTGGGAAGCTCATGAGAGACTCAGCACCTAGGATTTGCACAGGGGCAGGTCATGTAGGCACCTCCTGGCATATACCCAAATTCTAGACCCCTAGAAGGAAGCAGGTTTAAGCAGAGACCACATTGTACAAATAGTTTAGGCACTGTGAGGCCTCTTATCAGGGAAGGGTGGGAGCCCTCCTGAGATCCAGGTTCCCAGAGGCCAGCTGAGGGCTACCTTGCAAGCCAGCCCTTTCTAAGGACAGTGGTATCAGGCCTGCTGTTCTTAGCTCTTTTCTGCATAGTATCATAATTAAAGTTTGTTAATTTCTCATTGTTAGACATTTAGGTGGTTATCCTTTGCTTTACTATTCTAATAAAACATGTGATGAGTATTTTTCTAACTTAATCATTTGCTTTTTTTGGAAGAGGGGGCATAATTCCTAGAAGTAGAATAAATGTCTCTGTTGATCATTCTATATCTTTTATATCTTCTGATACTTTTCTTTAATTAAACATTTTTTTTAAAGTTTATTTATTTTGAGAGAGAGAGACAGGGAGGGGCAGGGAAGGGCAGAGAGGGAGAAAGAGAGAATCCAAGCAGGCTCCACACTGTGGAGAGCCCCGATGTGGGGCTCGAACTCACGAACTATGAGACCATGACCTCAGCCAAAAACAGGAGTTGACTTCTTAACCAGCTGAACCACCCAGGTGCCCCTCTTCTGATATATATTTATATATTTGGTTCTCCTTTTATCTTTTTAAATTCTCATCAATAAATCTTTCATGGTACTTATTATATTGATAATACACTATACACTATAGATTCTTTAAAATTATTTTCATCAGTCCTTACTAATTTTTGAAAAAAGTGTATTAAGGGGTGTCTGGGTGGTTCAGTGGGTTAAGCACCTGACTTCAGCTCACGTCATGATCTCATGGTTCATGGGTTTGAGCCCTGCATCGGGCTCTATGTTGACAGCTCAGAGCCTGGAGCCTGCTTCAGTTTCTGTGTCTCTCTCTCTCTCTACCCCTCCCCCATACTCTGTTTCTCTCTCTCAAAAATAAATAAACATTAAAAAAAATTTAAAAAGTGTATTAAGATTAGGATATTGTAACTACTTGTTGGCTTACCTGCTGTTTTTGATGCTCTGATAGGTCCTAGTTGTGATAATGTTGAAGAGGATATGAATGCTTCTGCCCGAGGAGCTTCTGCTACAGTTTTGGAAGAGACAAGAAAGGAAACGGCTCCTGTACAGCTGCCAGTTTCAGG
Organism: Herpailurus yagouaroundi; assembly: GCF_014898765.1. Classification (NCBI taxonomy): domain Eukaryota; kingdom Metazoa; phylum Chordata; class Mammalia; order Carnivora; family Felidae; genus Herpailurus; species Herpailurus yagouaroundi. The sequence continues at coordinate 28,136,747 of NW_024412416.1, read as the reverse complement.
GCCAGAACTGGCTGCCATGATGAAGATTGGAACCAGGGTCATGAGAGGCGTTGATTGGAAATGGGGTGATCAGGTACTCAGATTTGATTTTAAACACATTAGCCACACATTAGTCACCATCCTTACTTGCTTGCTCTTAGTGGGTAGAATTGGAATATATAACTATGTTAACTCAGGGCCTATGCAATTGACAGATGACGTAGTTGTGGATTCCTGGGCAGGTGTATAGAGTCAAAACAAGTAGAGAGTATCAGTGGCTGTAGGGGCACCTCAAGCAGGATCATGTATTTAAGGAGTCATAGCTGTTTTTAGAAAACTTACTGGCATGGGCTCAATTTGAGGGGGAGCCTAGAGTAGGAGCAGGAGTAAGCAGGAAAGAATAGACTTCATCTTATTAATAGTGTTCTAAAAGCTGTGAGGCAGAAAAACCCAGGTGCTGAGAGGTGGTGGCCATGTGCCCAATTAAGTGCCCCAACTAGCAGTTTCAGGTGTGCCAGCTGGGTGGTGGCCACCTCTCTGTTTCTCCTTGTGGCATATCACTCCCAAGCTTCTGTGAGGTCTCACAAGGAGAGATTGTGGGGACTGGTGTCTGTGTTATTACCGTAGTCACTAGCTAAGGATAGTGCTCACCTTCCTACAGTGTGGTAGCATTCTTGGCACCTCTAGGTTTTTTCAACCTCACTGTTAAGCATGGGTCTTACCAGAATCATTTCAGAAGTGTCCTAGAACAGGTAGCAGCATCCTAAAAACAGCTTTCACTCATAGACATGAGAGACGGAGTCTCCACTCTAGGTTCCAGAGAGAAAACTGAAGAACAAGAGGAAAACAGGAGATGCTGGTGCTTGTTTCAGGTTTCTGGTATTTTGAAGCCCAATGGAGGGATCGAGCCAAGGAATAGGGCATCAGGACTAGGCTGGAAAGCCTTATCTCTAATTGGTTTAGGGAGGATGCTGATTGATGCAGTTCTTTTCCCACTTACCTCTTTGGTAAAGGAGCATAAGCCAGTTATTTCCTGATGTTTGATTTAAGGTGATGATGTGAGCTGTGCATGGTGCAGGTGGGTTTGGAGCAGTCTGTGGGCACAGTGACACAGCAGTCCTTACAGGCTTTGTGTGACAGAACAGGCGTGGGCCCTCTTAACTGATCTTTGTTTTGGCTTCCTCAGGATGGACCTCCTCCTGGTCTTGGGCGTGTGATTGGTGAACTTGGAGAGGACGGATGGATCAGGGTCCAGTGGGACACAGGCAGCACCAACTCCTACAGGATGGGGAAAGAAGGGAAGTATGACCTCAAGTTGGCGGAGCTGCCAGCCTCAACACAGCCCTCAGCAGAGGACTCGGACACAGAGGATGACTCTGGTGGGTGCCTTGGGGCTGTTTAGTCTGGGGCAGCTTGGCAAGCTGTGTGCTAATGCTAGCTGGCTGTCCTTTTCATCTGGAAGTGAGAACAGTGTATCAGAACTCACCTGCAGACAGTGCTCTGTAGTTTTGGACTTGCCCCTAAAGGTTCAGTTTAAATAAGCCCAGGTAATTCTGATATAGGAGTTAAAAGCATGGCTCTGGTAACTGGCAGCCTAGCTGGATTTGACTCCCTTGCTCCCTTTGGGGACAGTCCAGTAAAGTTTGGCACTGTAGGGCTTGCTTGCTATGTCTTTACCTCTAGTGGACCTTCTCATTTGGCTCTGAGTCTCCTGTGTGAGGTAGTGAGTCAGTGCCTGGTGGACTAGGAATAATGTGGAATTAGTCAGTACAGTATTACCTTAAGGAAACTAGAAATAGAAATTTGGAGTGAACCCGGAAAGTTAAATCCTATCTAAGTAAATCCAAGGTTGTGGGAGGAGGACTTCATGACATTTTCCAATGTGTCCAAAAGACTTTGGGATGTATGAATGAAACTTCCCATGGCTGGTCTTGGTGAGACTGTCCAGGAGGCCTGGGCTGATTCCTGGGGCTCAGGTGCTAGCTGTATGCACTGCATGGTCAGGCTTTGGAAGTCACTTGTATGGTCAGGAGAGGAAACCTAAGAGGCTGAGCTCAGTAGAAGATGGGTGGTATGGAGAGTGGAAAAGGCTCTGCTCCATCCATGTCACTTGTGGGGGCCCACGCCCCCTCAGATGTAAACAGATGATGCCTTGTGGAGCTGTTGGGAGTAATATATGTGAAACTTGGAGTCGTGCTTAGTTGGTCAGGGCTGGTTTTGTTATCACTGTGTCTGAGCACACGATGTCTAGGCCACTTGTCCCTCCTCCCAGTTCTCTGTCTGGGGTCTTCACTCAGAGAAGTCAGAACCTGAGCAGAGCTGGCTAAGTGACAGAACTATAGCTTGGCTGTCACGTGCCCCCTTGTCAGAAAGTCAGTGGCTTTGACACATGAGCCTCTGCTTCCCCTCCATGGAGCAGGCACTTCTATCTTCATCCAGGGCATAGCTAGCTCATCAGCAAGCAGTTTTTGACATTTGATAAGTTGTCTTTTTAAAAGAATAAATCCTTGTAATTGTTTTAGTGCTTCTGAGCCATATGTGGAGATAGCTTTAAAAAATTAAACTGTAATTTGGAAGGCTTATTTTCTTTGAGGAAGGTGGGGACAGAGATGATTACGGTGTTTAGTGTATTTTGAATTCTTTTCTTGTAAAGAGCTACTTCCCTTTCCACAGTAAAAATTGTGATATTAAATTCCTTAAAAAACTGTGTTATGAAATCCCTAAGTTACATGCAGGGATATTTTCCAGTTCTATTTGGGAATATAGCTTCTTATTTTGATACTTTTTTTCCAGAAGCTGAACAAATTGAAAGGAACATTCATCCCACTGCAATGATGCTTACCAGTACTGTTAATTTACTACAAACTCTTTGTCTCTCTGCTGGAGTCCATGCTGAAATCATGCAGAGTGAAGCCACCAAGACCCTGTGTGGACTGCTGCGAATGTTAGTGGAAAGTGGAACGACGGACAAGACATGTATGCAATGAATAGTTGTGGCCTACAGAGTACTGGGGCTATGAATGTGGTGTGTGTGTCAGTGAGTATGAGCATGTGGGTGAGTGTGCATGTGTATTAGTGTCCTAGGGCCGCTGTAACAATTTACTGCAAACTTGGTTAGTTTGTTTGGGCTGCCACATCAAAGTACCATACACTTGGGTGGCCTAAATAATAGAAAATTTTTTCTCCATGTTCTAGAGGCTAGAAGTTCAAGGTGTCAGCAGAGCTGGTTCTTTCTGAGGGCTGTGAGGGAAGGATCTGTTATAGGCCTCTCCCCTACCTCCTGTAGTTTGCTGGCAATCTTTGACATTCTTTAGTTTGTAGATTACTGACCGCATATTTACCTGTGTGTGTTTGTCTCCAAATCTCACCTTTTTATAAGGTTACCAGTCATAATTGGATTAGGGACCCACCTTAACCTAGTTTAAGTTCTCCCAAACAAATTATATCTCCCCTGGACCCATTTCCAAATAAGGTCACATTCTAAGGTACTAGGGGTTAGGACTTCAACATACTGATTTTGGGAGGCAGGTAGGACACAGTTCACCCCATAATGGAGTTATGGAGACCACATTTTCCAACATCAAGGATTTTTGGAGACCAGAAGTCTAACATCAAGGTGTCAGCAGGGCTGTGTTCCCTGCAAAGACTTTAGAAGAGGATCCTTTCTGTCTCTTCCAGCTCTGGTACCTCCAGGGTATCTTAGCTTGAGGCCACAGCACTCCAGGCTCTGCCTCATTTTCACACAAAGGACTGCCCTGTGTCTCTTTATGTCCTTTTCTGCTTCTTTATAAGGACTTTCATTGGATTTAAGGTCCACTCTGATCCAATACAGTATTATATCAATCCTTACTTTAAGGAAGTACATCTGCAAAGAGTTTATTTTCAAATAAGGCCACATTCTGAGGTTTTGGTTGAACATGAATTTTGGGGGATACAGTTCAACCCACTGAAATGTTTGCATGAATTTGTGAATATGTCTAAGTGTGGAGAGAAGGAGTTGATGGAGTGGGAGGAGTGAGTGTGTGTGTATGTGTGAGAGTGCTTGTGAGTATGGGAGAGTTTGTCTCTGAGTGAGACTGAGTATGTGAGTGGCTACAGGTGTGAGTGTGAAGTGGGGAAGGGAATGTGTGTGAGTAGCTGGGTGTGTTTGTGAGTGTGTGTGGTAATTATGAGTGATTGTGTGTCAGTATATCAGTGACTATGAAAATGAGTATGTGGGATTGTGGTAGGGTGTGACTGTGAAAGTTGATGTGTGTGTGTGTCTGTCTGTGTGTGTGTGTGTGTGAGTGTGTGTGAGTGTAACTGAGTGCAGGCATGAACTTGTGTCTGACGGCGGTGCCTCTGGAAGCCTAGAGAGCAGGAGGGCTGGGCCCTGGCAGGCGGGCCTCTGACAGGAAAGAGTGGAAGCCCCTGGGTACCCATGAGTGGAGACCTGGAAGCCAGGAGGAGCAGACAGGGTCAGTTGCGTCCGTCAAATTGGATAAACCTCATGAAAGCCTCCTAGTCTTGTTCTATTACTGCAGACTTATTAAACTTGGATTGGAAATTTATGGTGCAGATTAAGTATAAACAAGATCATGGGAGATATTTATTATTATTATTTTTAAAGTGTATTTATTTTTGAGAGAGAGAGAGCACATGTGTGCGCACATGTGTGCACGTGAGCCAGGGAGGGGCAGAGAGAGAATCCCAAGCAGGCTCTGTGCTGTCAGCAAAGAGCCCTTTGTGGGCTCAAACTCATGAATTGTGAAATCATGACCTGAGCTGAAATCAGGAGTCAAACACTTCATCCACTGAGCCACCCAAGTGCCCTGATGATACATAACACGTGAGGTTTTAAAATATACAAGATGCACTCTAATAACTGCTGTTTGAATTGTGAATCATTTTCTTACTGCCTATAAATAATAAGTACATGAAACTCCTTAATTGGTTTGAGCTACTCATGTACTTTGAACGTTTTAAAAGTGTTGTAAAATGTTCCTTTAGTAGGGTTTTCTCTCACTGCTCTCATTTTGAATTAGTGAAATTGTAGTATATTTGTAAAGTAGACTATTATCGAACATAACACAGTAAATACATTAAAAGTGTAGATTGTGCTGACTATTTATTTCTAGAAATTTGGTGCCAAGCTGGTTTGTTTCACTGTGGCAGCTTCCCCAAACAGGCTGGTCTGCCGGGAGCAGCACCGGAGCTGGTGCACGTTGGGCTTTGTGCGGAGCATTGCACTCACGCCACACATGTGTGCTGCCCTCAGCTCCCCACAGTGGATTGCCCTGCTCATGAAGGTTGTGGAGGGACATGCACCTTTCACTGCTGCCTCACTGCAGCGACAGGTAATTGTGCTGCTGGGCTGATGCTGTTCAGTGTGAATTTTGAAACTGTGCAATCCCCTTAAGAGGTGGCATCAAGATACCAATTCTCCCAGTCATTATAATTAGGTGCCTGTACTCAATGAGTGCAGAAAAGAACTGGAACTAACCCAAAGTAGATTTTCTAGTGCAAGGGGCTGAAGTCCTTGATTATTTTAAATTGATTTTAAGTTGCTAAACTGTAGTTGACTTGCTTTTCTTTGAAGTGATAAATCCTACCAGCTTCTCTTATCTGCTTCATAGGAGTTGTAGTATAATTGTCTTCAGAAGAATTAAGCTGAAAAGAATTATTTTTTAATTAAGTGAATATCTGCATCTGTAGTGTAGCTTTTTCCAACTCCTGATAATCTATATCATTAATCAACTTGGGTGTAATTATCTGGTTGTAAAATAATGGATATCTGAATTTTCACATGATTAATTGCATTAGAGGGACAAAAAAAAAGAAAATAAAAATCTGTTATCTCTTAACGTAAACCACAGATTATGGTTTTCTTTAATGTTTGCCATTTTAAATTGCCTTTTGTCAGATCTTAGCTGTGCATTTACTGCAAGCAGTGCTTCCATCATGGGACAAGATCGAAAGGGCAAGGGACATGAAATGCCTTGTGGAAAAGCTGTTTGGTTTCTTGGGCAGCTTGCTCACCACCTGTTCTTCAGATATCCCGTTCCTCAGAGGTGGGCCTCTCTCCTTACTTGTGTCCTGGTTCAGTGAGCAGGGCACCATGTAGCTCCTCTCTCACATGTCTCTTTCAGAATCTACTCTGAGGCGGCGGAGGGCACGCCCACAGGCCTCTCTGACTGCCACTCATAGCAGCACCTTGGCAGAAGAGGTGGTGGCACTGCTCCGCACACTCCACTCCCTGGGTCAGTGGAACGGCCTCATAAACAAGTACATCAACTCTCAGCTCCACTCTGTCACCCGCAGCTGCACAGGAAAGCCACCAGAGGGGGTGGGTGCCGCGTTTTCATATCTGTTAGTTTTTCTTTGTAGAATGTTGATTTCACTCTTAATATCTTTTGAAATGACATGTATTTTGTTTAAAGATATTTTAAACCATATTGTAGTGGAAATAACTATTGAAGAAACTAGTATAAAAATGAACTTGGCTTAGTTATAAATGTGTAAGAAACAGGCAGCACCCTTGGCTGTCTTCTTCAAACTAGCTGTCTGTCTGCATTAGGCCCTGTTAGAGGATTACTTTCCTGACTCCGAAAACCCAGAGGTGGGGGGCCTCATGGCAGTCCTAGCTGTGATCGGAGGCATCGATGGTCGCCTGCGCCTGGGGGGACAAGTCATGCATGATGAGTTTGGAGAAGGCACGGTGACTCGCATCACCCCAAAGGGCAGGATCACTGTACAGTTCTCAGACATGCGGATGTGTCGCGTTTGCCCATTGAATCAGCTCAAACCAGTAGGTGAACTTGTATTCAGTTACTTGGTAATAAGGCAGAGGAGTTTTATGCTGGAACTGAGTGCTAACATTAGTGCTAGAATGAACTTGATTCTTGTAGTTCATGCACGCTGTCTAGGAAACTATGCAACTTGTGGAAAGCCATATGTCTGTCTTCCCTTGTTTGCTTTGTGTCTGTGATAAATAGGGCCTGGTCTCATGGTGTTACACAAATTACTAGTTCATGTCTTATTTTAGCCCCCAAAGACATAAAAGGGTGTAAGCAACATAGAAGGTACTGGTAATTATGTTTGTTAGTTTTAATTATCTTAAAATGTAAATTTATGAAATCTGACTTTTATTGAACAACTCAGCTTTTAAAGAAACCTAAAAGTGATTCCTTAAAAAAATGACCTTTCTTCGTAAATGCTTATTTATTGTGTTGAGTGACATGACTTATGTAGCAGCTGCTGTCATCTTAAATCTGTGAATTAAGGATGTATAGGGAAAGAGAGTCATTTATATTATTTTGATGTAATCTAAGTACAACCTGACTATATTTCTATAAAATACTGTTTTTGATTTATAAATGAATACATGCGTGTTGTAGAAAATTTGGAATGCATAGAAAATGCCTAAAGAGATAATCATCACCAGCCTGACATAATTATTATTGATAAGTTGTTAAAAAATTAATTTAGGTTATGTTTACTATACATATAAATCTCTATTTTATCTTTAATGGAATATTTTAAAATTATTTTCAGATATAAAAAGACTTACGATATGTATATTTTAGAATTAAGATTCATGGTTTGATAATTTTTAGAATGTTTCATTTGCTCATTTCATTGGATGGACTTTGAAGGTTTCTATCTTCTTGCTTTAGCTCCCTGCTGTGGCATTCAGTGTCACCAACCTCCCCTTCACAGAGCCTATGCTATCTGTCTGGGCTCAATTGGTAAACCTTGCTGGAAGCAAACTGGAAAAACACAAAGTAAAGAAGTCACCTAAACCGGGTTTTGCAGGTCAGTATATGGTACTTCTTGGTGAAACAACTACAATCTTAACTGGTATTGTTTGGACAATGTCATTTTGTGAGAGCAAGTTCCTGTGACTGTCAAAGTCTTTGGGTTTCAATGGATTGACTATTTGTTGAGTTATAGTGGACATGAAAGCTTGAATGTCCTCAGTTGGCTGTCAGGCACCACTGCAGTCATTTGTTTAGATAAGACTCCAGGGAGTGCCATGATCTTGTTGAGTTAGAGAACTGTATGTTGTGACTGTCAGACAAAATCATCCTGGAGGAGTGTTGGCAAGAAAAGGTGAAGATATTTTGTTTGTGACATAGATATCTGGTTGAAATTTTAGCAATATGGGAAACATTGATTATACTAATAATAACTGACATGGATCTAACTTTGTCAAACCATTTAATTCTCACCCTAATCCATCAAGGTAGCTGCGTGGGCAGCAGGAAAAGGGGAAGACCCAGGGGAGGTAGAGGATACTTATCCAGAAAGGCAAGTCCTTCATTATTGACAGTATTTGGCATGTCCAGCTAATTCCTACAGGGCAGGGCATTGTTTGTGCCACTTTACAGGCATGGCACTGTGGTGCAGGAGGCAGAGCACTTTCCCTAAGGCCACACAGCTGGTGAGGAGAAGAGCCCAAGCAAGGTGTGCCGTTCCTGAGTCCTTTTCTCCCACAGGACAAGTAGACCTGGAGCTGCTGAGGTGCCAGCAGTTAAAACTGTACATCCTGAAGGCGGGCCGTGCGCTGCTTTCACACCAGGACCAGCTTAGGCAGATCTTGTCTCAGCCGGCTGTTCAGGAGGTCACAGCTGCTCATACAGGTATCTTTTTAAGGAAGCTGTTATAGATATGTAAGGAATGCAGGTACTCCCATAAAAAACAGGCAAAATACATGAGCAAGTAGTCCATAAAAAGGGAAATAGAGATGGTTTTTAAATGCATGAGAAAGATGTGTAACCTGGCCAGAAATTGATGAAGTGCAAATGACAGTGTCATAATCTTATAAGACAAAAGATCCATCGTTCCATCTTTTATGCCTACCCCCAGAAGACACCTTATCACTTGACACAAAAGCAATTCTCTCACCTCCATGGCCTTCCTTTTTCAAATACACTTATACTTCTCTAGTAGACTTATCATCCTGAATATCAGACCTTACCATACAGGTCCCTGCCACAGCTCTAAGTCAGTCTTACGTTTCACCCTGGTATTCAAGGCATTCTATCACATTCAAGGATCTGATGGGAAGGGAGGGAAAACAGTAAAACAGTGGTGTCCTGCTTTGTTAAAGTGTGGCTCATGGACCAGTAGCACTGATGGCACGTAGGAGCATGTTAGACACGTAGATTCTCAGGCTACACCCCAGACCTAAGAAATCAGAGTTTGCATTTTAATAAGGCCCTAAGGTGGTTCATACATATCTAAAGTAGCACTGCTTTAACACATTGCTTGTGGGAATTTAAGTTGGTACAACCAACATTGAAGAAATGTTACACTTTAAAATACATGTGTATTAGGGGTGCTTGGGTGGCTCAGTCGGTTGAGTGTCTGACGTCGGCTCAGGTCATGATCTCGCGGTTCGTGAATTCGAGCCCCGCGTTGGGCTCTGTGCTGACAGCTCAGAGCCTGGAGCCTGCTTCAGATTCTGTGTCTCCCTCTCTCTCTGCCCCTTCCCTGCTCATACTGTGTCTCTCAAAAATGAATAAACTTAAAAAAAAAATTTTAAATACGTGTGTACACACGCACACACATCTGTATCTGTATCTCTGTATCTAGCTCTGTATCTCTCCATTGACCTGGGAGTCATCTTGTGGGAATTTATCACACGAAAAGGCATGAAGATATGTGTTTACGGATGCCTATTATGGCTTCTTTGTTGGTATTGTTTTTAGGTTGAAAACTGGAGACACTTTTATGCCCATTATTAGGTGGTGTATCCATACACTGGAATACCAGCTGACTTTATTTTCTTTAGACTTTTCTATATTTTTTCAATTTTCTGGAATAAGCTTATATTACTTTGAATAGAAAAAAAAAGCTATAAAATATTTTTTGATTATCTACTCTTAAAAAAGATGTGCTAAAGTATTATAGGGAACAAGATAGTCCTTGTTTATGACCCCAAACTCTCTGGGGTCAGAGTGAAAGGAGAAAATGAATGCAGATGGCTCTGTACAGGTTATGATGCCAGTGCACTGTGAAATGTGTAATTGTAGTTCCACAAGTGTCTTGGGGATACAGGTGGCTGAGGGCTGGGGAGGGCAGCTTCTGAGGGGTGTGGCAGACTTGAGGTGCAGCATGATGAAGAAGCTCTATTTTGGTGGAAGAGACAATAGGAGCACAGATGTATCAGTGAGTATATAGGAGAATGTTGAAGTGCTTCACTTTGCAAGGAGCTCAGGATTTATTGATGAATGTGGGGCAAAAGCTGGAGAGGTCAGCTGAATTCATGTGATAGAATGCCTTGAATACCAGGGTGAAACATAAGACTGACTTAGAGCTGTGGCAGGGACCTGTATGGTAAGGACTGATATTCAGGATGATAAGTCTACTAGAGAGGTATAAGTGTATTTGAAAAAGGAAGGCCATGGAGGTGAGAGAATTGCTTTTGTGTCAAGTGATAAGGTGTTTTCTGGGGGAAGACATAAAAGATGGAAAGGTGGTTCCAGTAGATCATAACCTGGTGGTTTTGATAATAACCTCATGGGAAACCAGTGAAAAGTCAAAGATGGCTGATGTTTCAAGCTTGAGCTACCGGGAGGACAGGAGGGAGTACCTCTGATGAAGATTAGAAAGCCTAGTGTAGTGTGCGGTTTTTTGTTTCTTAATCTTAAGAGGGTATTGTGAATTTAATTTTAATGTGCTGAGTATAAGGCAAATCTAATGAAAGTGCAGATTTATTCTGTATTAGACAGTAGGGACCTTGGAAACTATCCATAATTATAGAAGATCAGGAAACCAGAGACCAGGGAATTGGACTGACTGCTCTCTGGTCACCCTGATGAGTAGCTCTGTAGGAACTGAGTCAGGGTTACTATCTCACGGTTGGGACAGAGTAGGGGCTCCAGATAGCTCTGTAGAGTAGGGCTTGACAAATTATCATGGTTACCTGTTTTTGTAAAGTTTATGGGAACACAGCCACACCTACTTATTTACACGTCATCTTAGGCGGCTTTTACTCTTCAGTGGCAGAATTGAGTAGCTGTGACAGACCATGCAGCTGATAAGCTTGAACTGTTTACTCTCTGTCACTTCAAGAGAATGATTTTCCAACCCCTGGTCTAGAGAATTAGTTGAAGTTGTCACCAAACCAACCAGCGAACTCAAATGGTGAGTGGGCTCCAGGCAGTGGGACTCAGTGGGCCTGTGGCAAACAGGAAGTGCTAAATGCCTCACTCAAGCTGCTCAGAGATTAAAACAGACAAAAAGATGTTACCCTGACCACACAACATATCTGGAATTGGTGTCAGTTTATGGTCTGAACAAGGGTTAGCAGGAAAAGCCAAGGCTAAAAATAAAAAGGGAGTGTTCATAGAAGAGGTTTCTGAAGCAATGAGTGTGCACCAAGAAAGAGAAGGTATAAGAACTGGACAAAAGGCAGAAATTTGGGAGGTAGCTTTTTTTTTTTGGCTCTGAGGAGATAGATGAACCAATAAAGGACAGATGCCAAAAAGCAGGGAATGGAAAAATTTTTAGACTAATTTTTGATATCTGAGCCTTGAAGATTTTGATCGTCTAGTGCTCGAAGAGGTAGAGATCATACTCACTTTAACATGTTCAGTGCAGCATCTTTAATAGTAAAGGGATGTTAGGAGTTGAAAATGTGATGTCGTGCATATTTTTTTTTTTATATTCAGATGATGGAGCAGCTGCATCCCCTGACCTTGGGGACATGTCTCCTGAAGGGCCACAGCCTCCAATGATCCTCTTGCAGCAGTTACTGGCCTCGGCCACCCAGCCATCTCCAGTGAAGGCCATATTTGACAAACAGGAGCTAGAGGTATGGTAGCAGCCTCTGCAATTTTAATCTGGTACACTAAATTTGGAACAATTTTTTTCCTAGATGTGTATTTTCTTAAGGATATATTCTGAATTTTAAATAATATGCTAAAATAATTCTTATGACTAGTTAGGCTTTAACCATGTTTGTCATAGAGCATTATAATACTAGTTAGAGGGGGAATGAGTTGAAGTTTAACCTTATTTTGAATATATGTGAATTCTTTGAAAAAGTTAATGAGATTCAACATGGGTCAGATGCTCAAATATTCATGGCATGATCTTTTTCTAGGAAATAATTGTTATTGAAGGAGCCCATTAGACCTTGGAATATTGCACTGGCATGTTTGTTCCACTCACTGCAAAGGCTTTTTTGGGCATGCACTGTTGCTGCCAGGCTCTTGGTCCTTGCCCTGTCGCAGAGCACCTGTGCTGCACAGTGTAGCTTAGGGATCAGGCTGTGGGCATGTTCCCATAGAAAAGACAACATGTGATCAGGTCTAAAAGTGATGGGGACTTTCATGGCCTGCAACATGAGGGACTAGATGTTTCTAAAAATCCTTCTTTCTATGTAATATGTAAAAAACTTTGGATAAAATATCAAAGACAAAAACCAAACCTAGAGTACTCAAGTTGCCAGGCAGAATATACCCTAATAGAAATTCTTTGAGACCAGGACTGCAGGGAGTTGGATCCGAAGTGAGGAAGCAGCTGTATCAGGTTGATGGGAGGGCTGACAGTAGTCCAAGAGTGAGGTAGGAAGAAGTAGGTAGCAAGAAAGTAAGAACTGAGGTAGGAAGAAGGTGGGGTGCAAAGGGAGAAGGCAAGAAGTATTGAGCATGAGAATAGGGAGCAGTACAGTGCCTTCTTTGAACTGGCCTGAATGCCAACTACTTGCTAGGTCTAAAAACCGCTAAGATGAGGGTCAGGTTGAAGTGGCCATAGAACAGCAGGGTTTCTAGTCACTTCTAAAGATAAAAAGAGGGCATTGAAAGCAGTTGAAGAGCAAATTGGGCAGAATGCAACCTGGAATCACACTGGGAGGTACCCAGTGTTAAGAGGAAAGATGTGTAAGGAGACAAGGAAACGTAGAGTTATCCTTTAAGAATTGGGAAGGACTACCAAAGAGAGATCTTTCATTGTTTTATCTCCATTGATTTAGATGAAAATTCAACCATCATTGTTATTCTGTTTGAAGTGCCTTTTTGTCATAGACTCTGGGTCTAAAGTTCTTTCTTGTCTAGCAAGAAAGCAGGACTCAGGATTAAATTCGAGAGATGGTTAATGTCCAGGAAAAGGCAAGAGCCCTGAATAAGGGTCCTTGCCCTGTTTTTATTAGGATCAGAAGGCTTACAAACATGGTGATGGATGTGCACAAAGAGACAATGAAATTATGAACATTAACTCATGGATGTGAGGGAAAGGGGGTCTTGAAGATATTAGGGGTTTGGGTTAATACAAAACAAAATCCTGGCTCTGGAGGCGGCCAAAGGTTGTTTACAGCAGGCATGAGGCACCAACTCTGTTTATCTTAGCTAGCCTAGGGGATTAGACTGATGGAGCAAGTAACCTCAAGGTTAACAAGGCACCTTTTCTTTTGCTAATCAGTTCTCCTCTGGGCAGCTTTACCTGCAGCCCGGTGGTCTGTAGCCCTATTTACTTGTTTACCTAATTTGGTCCTTCCTTCCTGTGAAAGCAGCTTTCTGCTATAATACTAAATAGGGGGGAACTTTTGCCCTGAATCTCTAGTCTTGTTTACCTCATATACCTTTGTATTGCGGGCCTTTGCACCCCCTCTCTATTCTGGGGGCCTTAGCCTCCCTTCTCTATCCTTATTCACCTAATCTTGTTTACCCAAACTTGGGTGTGAGCATCCTATGGCTTTGTAATTCTTTATGCTTGTTAACTCATTGGTGCAAGCCCAGGGAATTTCTAAGCTTTTTCCTCACAACTTTTTTCTCCCATTCTGGCTGCATTTGATATTTTGTGATTTGTTTGTTTTTTGTTTTGTTTTCTACAGTTTGACTAAGGCATGCCAATGTATGTATGTATTTTTTCTCCCCCATCTTCTTGGGATGTGCTCAAGTTACTTGCATCTCTGGCTTGATATCCCCCCCACCCCCCGCACCAAATTTGGAAACTTGTTAACTATATTTTCCTGTCCTGTTCTTTGCTAAGACTACCATTACACATCTTTGAGATTATTAATTTGTTTCTGTGTATTTTGTAGGTCTTTTTCTCTTCATTAATAAACTTAGCTAATTTTCTGGATCTGTTTTTAGGGTCAGGCTGTTCTGCTTTGTTGGGTCTAAATCTGCTGTAAGCCATCTAAGAGAGTCTTTATATTTTCAGATCTCACGTTTCCATTTGGTTCTTATTTTATAGCTCTATAGTTCTGACAGTTCTTATCTCTTCACTCTCTATTTCTTTACTGTATATGTATGTAAAACATATTCCTGATAGTTGTGTTAAATTTCTTTTTAACACGTGGGCCAGCTGTCAGTCTGCTACTATTGGCAGTTTTTTTTCTCTTGATTATAATCAGTTATTGGTTCTGCTTCTTCACCTATATGTAGTTGTTAGTATATTCTGGATGTTTTAGTTCTTTTTTAAATGTTTACTTATTTTAGAGAGAGAGTGCATGCATGTGAGTAGGGGAGGGGCAGAGAAAGAGGGGGGGACAGAAGATTGAAGTTGGCTCCACATTGACAACAGAGACCTGATGTGGGGCTCAGACTCATGAACTGTGAGATCATGACATTAGCCGAAGTTGGCATCTTAACCAACTGAGCCACCCAGGCACCCTGTATGTTTTAGATATTACACTGTATCTGCTCAGTGTTCTGTCAACATCTTCTGGAGAACGTGAATTTTGTTCTCATAGATGGTTTAGTACCTGGCAGTTCTCCCCAATCCTGTGGAGGCTTGGTTCTAGACTTTTTATTTATTTATGTATTGTATTTATTTATTTTTAATACGAAATTTATTGTCACATTGGTTTCCATAAAGCACCCAGTGCTCATCCCAACAGGTGCCCTCCTCAATGCCCATCACCCACGTTCCCCTCCCTCCCAACCTCCATCAACTCTCAGTTTATTCTCAGTTTTTAAGAGTCTCTTATGGTTTGGCTCCCTCCCTCTCTAACTTTTTTTTTCCCCTTCCCCTCCCCCATGGTCTTCTGTTAAGTTTCTCAGGATCCACATAAGAGTGAAAACATATGTTATCTGTCTTTCTCTGTATGGCTTATTTCACTTAGCATCACACTCTCCAGTTCCATCCACGTTGCTACAAATGGCCAGATTTCACTCTTTCTCATTGCCGAGTAGTACATTGTATATGTAAACCACAAATTCTGTATCCATTCATCGGTTGATGAACATTTAGGCTCTTTCCATAATTTGGCTATTATTGAAAGTGCTGCTATTAGATACTGCTGCTATTGGGGTATTAGATAGTGCTGCTATTGGGGTACAGGTGCCCCGGTGTCTCAGCACTCCTGTATCCCTTGGGTAAATTCCTAGCAGTGCTATTGCTGGGTCATAGGGTAGATCCATTTTTCATTTTATTAAAAATTTATTTTATTTTATAAAATAAACCTCCACACTGTTTTCCAGAGCGGCTGCACCAGTTTGCCTTCCCACCAACAGTGCAAGAGGGTTCCCGTTTCTCCACATCCTCACCAGCATCTATAGTCTCCTGATTTGTTCCTTTTAGCCACTCTGACTGGCGTGAGGTGGTATCTGAGTGTGGTTTTGATTTGCATTTCCCTGATGAGGAGTGATGTTGAGCATCTTTTCATGTATCAGTTGGCTATCTGGATGTCTTCTTCAGAAAAGTGTCTCTTCATGCCTTCTGCCCATTTCTTCACTGGATTATTTGTTTTTTGGGTGTGGAGTTTGGTGAATTCTTTATAGATTTTGGATACTAGCCCTTTGTCTGATATGTCATTTGCAAATATCTTTTCCCATTCCGTCGGTTGCCTTTTAGTTTTGTTGATTGTTTCCCTTGCAGTGCAGAAGCTTTTTATCTTCATGAGGTTCCAATAGTTCATATTTGCTTTTAATTCCTTTGCCTTTGGAGATGTGTCAAGTAAGAAATTGCTGTGGCTGAGGTCAGAGAGGTATTTTCCTGCTTTCTCCTCGAGGGTTTTGATGCTTTCCTGTCTCACATTCAGGTCCTTCATCTATTTTGAGTTTATTTTTGAGAATGGTGTAAGAAAGTGGTCTACTTTCATCCTTCTGCATGTTGCTGTCCAGTTCTCCCAGCACCATTTGTTAAAGAGACTGTCTTTTTTCCATTGGATGTTCTTTCCTGCTTTGTCAAAGATTAGTTGGCCATACTTTTGTGGGTCCAATTCTGGAGTCTCTATTCTATTCCATTGGTCTGTGTGTCTGTTTTTGTGCCAATACCATGCTGTCTTGATGACTGCAGCTTTGTAGTAGAAAGTCTGGGATTGTGATGCCTCCTGCTTTGGTCTTCTTCTTGAAAATTACTTTGGCTATTCAGGGTCTTTTGTGGTTCCATACAAATTTTAGGATTGCTTGTTCCAGCTTCGAGCAGAATGCTGGTGCAATTTTGATTGGGATTGCATTGAATGTGTAGATAGCTTTGGGTAGTATTGACATTTTAGCAATATTTATTCTTCCGATCCATGAGCAGGGAATGTTTTTCCATTTCTTTGTATCTTCTTTTTTTTTTTTTTTTTTTTTAATTTATTTATTTTTGGGACAGAGAGAGACAGAGCATGAACGGGGGAGGGTCAGAGAGAGGGAGACACAGAATCGGAAACAGGCTCCAGGCTCCGAGCCATCAGCCCAGAGCCTGACGTGGGGCTCGAACTCACGGACCGCAAGATAATGACCTGGCTGAAGTCGGACGCTTAACCGACTGCGCCACCCAGGCGCCCCTCTTTGTATCTTCTTCAATTTCCTTCATAAGCTTTCTATAGTTGTCAGCATACAGATCTTTTACGTCTTTGGTTAGGCTTATTTCTAGGTATTTTATGACTCTTGGTGCAATTGTGAATGGGGTCAGTTTCTTTATTTGTCTTTCTGTTGCTTCATTATTAGTGTATAAGAATGCAGCTGATTTCTGTACATTAATTTTGCATCCTGTGACTTTGCTGAATTCATGTATCAGTTCTAGGAGACTTTTGGTGGAGTCTGTCGGGTTTTCCATGTATAATATCATGTCATCTGCAAAAAGTGAAAGCTTGACTTCATCTTTGCCAATTTTGATGCCTTTGATTTCCTTTTGTTGTCTGATTGCTGATGCTAGGACTTCCAACACTATGTGAAACAGCAGCGGTGAGAGTGGACATCCCTGTCGTGTTCCTGATCTCAGGGGGAAAGCTGTCAGTTTTTCCCCATTGAGGATGATATTAGCTGTGGGCTTTTCATAAAGTCTAGTTTGTCTGATATAAGTATGGCCACTCCAGCTTTCTTTTGACTTCCAGTAGCATGATAGATAGTTCTCCATTCCCTCACTTTCAATCTGAAGGTGTCCTCAGGTCTAAAATGAGTCTCTTGTAGACAGAAAATAGATGGGTCTTGTTTCATTATCCATTCTGATACCCTATGTCTTTTGGTTGGAGCATTTAGTCCATTTACATTCAGTGTTATTATTGAAAGATATGGGTTTAGAGTCAATGTGATGTGTGTAGGTTTCATGCTTGCAGTGATGTCTCTGGTACTTTGCGGTCCTTGCAACATTTCACTCACAGAATCCCCCTTAGGATCTCTTGTAGGGCTGGTTTAGTGGTGATGAATTCCTTCAGTTTGTTTGTTTGGGAAAACCTTTATCTGTCCTTCTATTCTGAATGACAGACTTGCTGGATAAAGGATTCTTGGCTGCATATTTTTTCTGTTCATCACATTGAAGACTTCCTGCCATTCCTTTCTGGCCTGCCAAGTTTCAGTAGATAGGTCTGCTACTACCCTTATCTGTCTACCTTTGTCTTAGGGCCTGTTTATCCCTACCTGCTTTCAGAATTCTCTCTTTATCCTTGTATTTTGCCAGTTTCACTATGATATGTGGTGCAGAAGGTGGATTCAAATCACGTCTGAAGGGAGTTCTCTGTGCCTCTTGGATTTCAATGCCTTTTTCCTTCCCCAGATCAGGGAAGTTCTCAGCTACGATTTGCTCAAGTATACCTTCAGCCCCCTTCTCTCTTCTAGAATTCCTATGATACGGATATTGTTCTTTTTGATTGTATCACTTAGTTCTCTAATTCTGCCCTCATACTCCTGGATTTTTTTATCTCTTTTTCTCAGCTTCCTCTTTTTCCGTAATTTTATCTTCTAATTTACCTATTCTCTCCTCTGCCTCTTGAATCTGTGCTCTGGCCGCCTCCGTTTTATTTTGCATCTCATTTATAGCATTTTTTAGTTCCTCATGACTATTTCTTAGTCCCTTGATCTCTATAGCAATAGATTCTCTGCTGTCCTCTATGTTTTTTTTTCAAGTCCAGTGAGTAATTTTATGACTATTATTCTAAATTTTTGTTCACTTATGTTGCTTAAATTCGTTTTGATCAATTCATTATTTGTCGCTACTTCCTGGAATTTCTTTTGAGGAAAATTCTTCTGTTTTGTCATTTTTGGTAGTTTTCTGTCCCTTATGTATTTTAAAGCTTGTGTGTTCTGCCCCTGCAAGCACTGCTGTATTAAAGGAGGGTCATACACTGTCCAGGGCCTGGCCCTTCAGGAGGTGCTTTTTCAGAGATTGTTACTTGCTCTGTGTTGTTGTGACTTTGGTTATATTATTACTATGAGTAAATATTTACGAGTAAAAAAACCTTCCACCAGGTGTGCTTTGAATTTTTCCTTGGAGTAACCCTGTGAAGGAAAACAGACAAACTGGAGACAAAAACATGCAAACACACAAACAAATAAAAGCAAAAACCTAAAGTCTAAAAACAAAAAACCGCAAAACACCTACCACAAGTAAAGAAGAAGGTGAAAGCGGTGATGATGGAAGAGCACATACAAAGAGAGAAATGACTGGAGCTGGAGAGGGGGGCAGAGAAAAAAATAAACATTGATAGGCAGAGAGACTAAAAGGCCTAATCCAGAGAGAGAGAAAGGAAATAAAGAAGACGGCAGAGAAAATTAATGAAGATAAAATTACCCAGACAGAGAAACTATATGGCTTGATTATTCCAGGGAGAGAGAAAGGAGTGTGAAGAAGGAGCTGTAGAACTTGTATCAAGACAATGGATTCAATATGTCTTTTTAGACAGACCAATAACCAGAGTAACCAGCCTAGGGGAAGGAAGAGATAAGGAGGAGAAATGGGGCAGGGGGGGAGGATATATCTACATATCCAGAATTGACCTATAGTTAATCCTGGCAATGCTGCATCGCTTGTAGGTAGTAGTTATCTTCAGGGTCTGTGCCACTCCGGTGGATATGCAGTTACCCAGTGCAAGGGGGCATGGTTTGGCGTTTTTCTGGACCAACTTCCACTATGGGCCTGGGAGTGATCTCTGAGGCGCCACCTTGGTGGTGGCAGTGGTGGTGGTGGTGGTGGTGGGATGGAGGGGTGGGGGGCAGAGGGTGGGGGGGGGGGGGGAATGGTGATTCCCCAGTCTCTTCTTCACGGAGCTGGAGCTAGACCTGGTGGACTCAGTTTGAGTCATCCTCACTGTGCCGTGGGCACAGATGGGGCGGGCCTTCTCTCTCTGCCAACTCCCCTGACCCTGCGGTTGGCTAGGATTCAAAGTCTTGCTCCGTGGTTCTGATGCTGGGGAAGCGCCTTTCAGTGCAGGATATGTGGTCCCGGCTGGCTTTGTCTGTGCCGCAGCATTTCAGGGAGGATCTCCTTCTCCTACAGAGGAGCTCCTGGGGTGGCACAGGAAGGCAGGCTTTGTTTTTTCCCACAGCACTCCAGGGGAACAGTGGGCTTACCCTCCTGTAGACAGCCCTCCACCCAGCCACCGTACCCGGAGGTGGCTGACACAGGCAGGTTCTGTGCTATTGCGCAGCCCTCCAAGGAGGGAACCTCTTTCTCCAGCTGCAGACTGAGTCTCTGACCTACCACCGCACCCAGGCCTGGTTTCTCTACTCCCCAGGTGTGCGAACAGGGAGCTGGCCCAGTCCAAAGAAAGCCCCCCAGTTAGAGATCAGATGCCTCTCAGTCTCATTCCAAGGTCTTTCTCTTGTCCAGATACAGTCCTGCACTTCCCTTGCCACTCTTTCTCTTCCCTTTGTCTCTTGCAGAAGGGAGTGTCTCCCCTCCATGCCCATGTGGCCTTTTTTATCTCTCCCAGTCCACCTTTTTTCCAGTTTTCCCATTTTCTTCCTAGTAGATTCAGTCTCTTTTCTTCCCAGGCTCTGGTGTTCAAAGTCTTTGGCTTCTACACTTCTTTGTTTGAGAGATGCAGGACGTATGGATTCCCCCTACTTCTCCACCATGTTGGCTGCCCATGTGGTGGCTAATGGCCAACCACCAGTGGTGGTTGATTTTTGTTTTGCTCTTAGTCTTGGTTTCTGTATTTGAATACTGCAGGATTTAGAATCATTTCCGAGGCTTCAGTGGAAACCTTTACAGCTTGACCAACTCCATCTAACTTGGTTGGACTGGGACCTCAGACTGTCTCCCTAATATTGCACAGGTATAGAATCCCTCTAGCCTTCCAGCAGTTCCTTTATGCTGGGTTCTTCAGAGTCTCACAAATGCTCAGTTTTGGAATCAGCCAAGAGTTTGGGATAGTTTGTATGCACATTTTGTGATTTCTTCCTCACTTCTGACTGCTTTGGCAGGACTGAATTCCAGTTTCTGACTGCAGTCTAATAACACTGCCTGGTCAGCTTGCCTTCTGGCTTCCTTTGTGGTCAAGGGTTGTATCTGTTTCAGTTTTGATTGCTTTGGCTGTTCTCCAGAACCTTCAAACTGTTTTTAAAAATATTTTGTTCAGGGTTCATAGTTATTATCAGTAGAGGTTTAGCCCAGTTCACCCTAACTCCTCATTATCAGAACCAGAACTCTAAACTCAGTCTGGTTCTGAATTGTAAGCTTTTAGGATGAAGACCATCACTTGTGAGTTATTCACACTTCACAGCAAAACCCTAGGTTTTTGACACTACCTAGGCACTGGAAGGCTTAATGGAGTCCTCTTTATTTCTTCCACCCTGTTTCTTCTTATTCCTTCCTCAGATGCTCAGTTCAAAAACAATAGCAAGTCTTAGACCATATGAAAGTAATTGGAGATGAAGAGCAGAGTGTTGCAAGTAGTTCAGTGAAAGGATTGTGTGTACTGGGAGTAGGGATTCCTAATGATAACCTCAATAATGCATATATTCGTTGATTGTAATTTATTTCCCAATATTTTTTATTTCCTTTATTTTTTTTATACCATATTTAACTCGCAGAGTGGTTCTTTTACCCTTGAATCACTGAGAGTTGATTTGATGGTACATGAGAGAATTCCATGTCGTCTCTGACTTGTTTTACAGAAGAAGAGAGCAGGAGACCGGACCCTGCCTCCTGGGGCATGGGGAGGGGGTGAGGGACTCCTTCTTTCTCATCTGTCCCCTCTCAGTCTGCATTTAACTTGCTCAACTTGTTTCCTACTCAGAGCGGCTATGAAGTTTTCTTTAATGGGCACTGATAACTGGCTAATTTCCTGGGCTCTGTGTGTGTTGCAGCAGGAGTTGTTTGACCATCACATCTTTCCTCTGCATTAAACTATGAAAGTTGTCTTTGTTGTTTGTTGTTAACATGTTTTATCCATTCATTTAAAAATAACACATGTAAATCTGAATTTTCTGTTCTTCTGTACTACATTTCATAGTAGAAGTTTGTAATTTCCATTTTCATAGACTGCTTAAGTCTTTTGACTTTTCTAAACCTCCCAGCTTCACTCTCATTTGTCCAGGCTGCAGCACTGGCCGTATGTCAGTGTTTGGCTGTGGAGTCCACTCACCCGTCAAGCCCTGTGTTTGAAGACTGCAGCTCCAGTGAGGCCACAACACCTGTTCCTGTACAGCATGTTCGCCCTGTCAGAGCAAAGAAGCGCAAACAGTCACCTGCTCCTGCTCTGCCTATTGTGGTTCAACTCATGGAAATGGGATTTCCTAGAAGGAACATAGAGTTTGCACTGAAGTCACTCACTGGTGCCTCAGGGAATGCTGCTGGCTTGCCAGGTATTTTGTTTTCCTTGTGGGTGTTTCACTTAATTTGCCCACACATTTGTTTGTGGGTTTATCTTGAGATGCTAACATCAGATGCCTATGGGCAGGTGGGTGCTGTGGATCCTCACTCAGGGTGCACTGTGTGTACTTGCTTGTAGGTGTGGAGGCCTTGGTTGGGTGGCTGCTGGACCATGCTGATGTGCAGGTCACAGATCTTTCGGATGCAGACACAGGGTCTGAGGAGTGTTCAGATGAGGAGGTGGTGGAAGATATGGACGATGCAGCCTACGCTGTGGTTAGTGCCTCCTGTGTGGTTGCCCATCTGCCTGTGTCTACCTGTCCTGTGCTTTGGGTTTCCTGTATGCTGTTCCATGAGGTCTCTCTGCAGTTTTGCCAGGCACACAGTAAAGCTAAGTGCTAATTGTTTTTTTGTGCCTTAATTACTTGAGCTGTAAAACAGACCCTTGTTCAACATCTAATGGTATTGGGTAGCCAACACCCATTTTTGTGTCATATAAAAAGCATGTTTTATATGACACAGTGACTTCTGATTTCAGTAAATTGTTTCATGAGATTCATTTGGAAATGTCTTAGAAATTTTCTACACTTTTAGCTTTTGATATTCATTCTGTTTACCATATTGTGTCTTTTAGAATGAAGAATTTTATAGTGAAAATACATATAATATTTCATATTTTATTTTTTGATATTAAAGATTTCACATACTTCAAGTAGGCTTATCTGGCTCACAATTTTTAAAAAATGTATTTATCTTTTGTAGTCTACTGGTGCTGTTGTAACAGAGAGCCAGACGTACAAAAAACGAGCTGATTTCTTGAGTAATGATGATTATGCTGTCTATGTGAGAGAGAATATTCAGGTGAGTAAATGTCTTAGGCTGGAACCTTGTTCAGATTTTCAGTGAGCAGAGGCCTGGCGAAGGAGGGTACAGAACCCAGCAGGGAGGCTGTTGTGACTGGAGCAGAGGACAGAGGAAGAGAAGATGAGCAAGGGGTGCCAAAGCTAGAGAGCCATGGCACAAAGACCTGTGCTTCTCAATTATTCCCATTTTGGACATTTTAAAAAACCTATTTCTGCTTGTTTTTCTTATATCATTCTTACTCCCATCTAATTTTTAAAATCTAGTTAGGCTTTTTATGTAGTCCTTTATGTATCTTAAATCTTTTCTTTAGTTGTTTTAATTCTTTTGTTCTAGTTAGTATACTTTAGAGAAAATCCCAGAAATCATCTCATTTAATCTGTAAATCTGTTAATATGCATTCCTAACACAAAAAAGATTTTGTTTTTGTTTTGTTTTTGTTTTTGTTTTTGTTTTTGTTTTTGTTTTGGTGAGCTCTACACCCAGCATGGGGCCTGAACTCACGACCCTGAGATAAAGAATTCCATGCTCTACTAACTGAGCCAGCCAGGTGTCCTGATAAAGGATTTGTTTATAACAACAACATTACTGTTACCTAACATTAGCTAAGAAAATAAGCAATAATTCTATAATATCATCTCATATCCAGTGCTTACTCAGATTTTCCCACTTTTCTCAGAAATTGCTTTTTGAAACAGTAACATTTTTGAATTTGGATACAAACAGGGTCATACACCTGACATTTGGATGATGTTTCTCTGAAGTGTCTTTTAACCTGGAACAGTTTTCCCCTCCCATTTTTTTTTTCTCCTTTCCATGTCATTTATTTGTGGCTTCTTCCTCCCTCTTCTGCATCTCCTGTTAAATCAGAATAAGGGCTGGTGGGGCTGGGGAGCTGTTGGACTCAGGCAGTGTCTTAGGCACGAATGCATCATCTGGACCAAAATGCAGTGTTGCTGGTTAGGTCTTGTTAGTCTATTCCATCTGCTAATAAGTTCTCTATTGTTCACTTTTGCACTTTGATATCCATTTGTGTTACCACCTAGCCTTTTTATGAGGGGTTGCATAATAGTGATTTTCTAACTGTGTCATGCCTTTCAAATTTATTAGCTGGAGTTTATTCTTTGAAGAATGCTTTTTAAATCAATTCTAGTTACTCTTTATAATACAGTTATATAGGAAAGTAAGAATAAGTGCTTGCTTTTTTTTTTGTTTTTAGTTTTTTGTTTTTGTTTTTGCTTTATCAATTTTCAGAATGGTGAATTGGTGCCATGGAACTTACACAGGTGACCAAAAGAACCTTTGCTTATTATCATTGTGATAAATTTATTGACTGATATGGATTTGATGTGTTTCAACCATTATTCCTATTGATTAAATTGTTCTTTTGAGTGAACACATTAATCTTTGAGCACTCCCTTGTTTTATGGCACAAGTTGATCCATGCTCATCTTGTGTATTTCCTGCTCCAGACATTGAGCCAGCAAGTTTTCTAAAGAGCCCTGGTTCCACTTAGTGTAAAATGATTTTGAGAGTACACTCAGTGCTAGAAGAAATCCTTTCTTAGATAATGCTATGTATAATTGTTCATCTATACATTGGACTGAATTTTTAATTTAATTTTAATCTTAGGTGGGAATGATGGTTAGATGCTGTCGAACATATGAAGAAGTGTGTGAAGGAGACGTGGGCAAAGTTATCAAATTGGATAGAGATGGATTACATGACCTTAATGTGCAGTGTGATTGGCAGCAGAAAGGAGGCACTTACTGGGTTAGGTATATTCATGTGGAACTTATAGGTGAGCACATTTTTAAGTGAGTTGTTACACTTTTTTCTTAATTAGTGACAGAGTTCCCAGGAATGAATACTAATTATAGTTCACTTATTGTAATTTCTAGGCTATCCTCCACCAAGTTCTCCTTCTCACATAAAGATTGGTGATAAAGTTCGTGTCAAAGCCTCAGTCACCACACCAAAATACAAGTGGGGATCTGTGACTCATCAAAGTGTGGGGGTTGTAAAAGGTAATATTATCCAGGCAACAAAATTCCAGATGTTAACTTTTCATCAGCTAATATGATAAAGTCATTTTTTTTTTCATTCAGGGGCAAGAAAAACAAGTATGAAGATAGCTTATAGTGTTTTTTTGCTTGTCAGTGTTCTCTAGACCAGGAACTCACATATAGTTGAACAGAGTCAGGTTTATTAACTCATTGCCACTTGTGAAGATGCATACCCCAGAAAATGGGGTGTCTCCATAGGTGGGTATAGCAAAGGATTAATGGGGTTTGTGTTGGATACTTTGGGAAAAGTTTAAAGGAGTAGGGTTATTCTAAGAATGGGTGTCTTAATAATTATTATCTATATGTCAGAAAGAATGGAGCTAGGATGAAGTTAATGATTGGCAAGGAAGCAGTTGTTCATATTAACCAGGATTGGAGGTTAGGGGAGGGTGTCTGGTTGTGTTTGTGGTTTGGGTTAGATTTGAACTTGATCAGACATGATTAAAGAGCAGTTTTGGTTTTGTCTTGATTCATCACAGTCACAGGGTAATCTTATTTGATGTTGGTGTTCTGTAAACTTGTTCTGTCATTCTGCCAAATGGCCTATATGTGAATGTTTGGCCAACCCCCTCAATTGGGGACTGTTTCTGTCTCTCTCTCTCTGCTATATAAAAATTTAAGACTAAATTTAAGAAAAGGAAAAGTGCAAATGATGGGATTTAGGGACTGGAAATACAAAATTCTTTTCAGTTTATGTTTAAATGTGATATTATAGAGATTTCAAACTAATCAGTGTACTTTAAAAGGTATACTATGTCCATTTGAACAATTACATGAGAAGTAATTAAAAATGCATGTGGTTTTATTTTATCTTTAAACTCTTTTAATGGCATAAAGAGATCCTGTTTTGTTTTGTGTGAACCTTCTATAATACTCACTGTCAAATACCTTAGATTAGAAATGGCCATAATGGTGGCGCTTGTCTAGTGCATGGGAGTGTTAGAATGTCTCAGGTTACATGAGAACAAATGGTTTATTTAACATTTTACTTTAGTTTAACATTTTTCTTCAGTTAACAGGTTCTTAAAAGCTTTATGAATCAAAACAGATTTATTAACATAAGTTTTTATTATTACAGCATATTTGACATATGATGTTATATTAGTTTCAGGTGCACAACATAGTGATTCAACATTTCATTATATTATACAGTGCTCATCACAATGAATGTAGTTACCACCTATCACCATACAATGTTATCACAATATTACTGACTATATTCCCTATGTTTCATCTCTGTAACTTTTTTATTTTGTAAGTGGAGGTCTGTACTTCTATTTTAATTTAATTTATGTTTTAAATTTACATCCAAGTTAGTTAGCATGTAGTGCAGCAATGATTTCAGG
>NW_024412416.1:28103802-28110534 GCF_014898765.1 Herpailurus yagouaroundi | reverse complement strand
GGTTCTCTATTCTGTTCCACTGATCTGAGTGTCTGTTCTTGTGCCATTGCACATATTTTATATGCCCATAGAAATGTATTTCTTTTTATTTATATTCTTTGGGGTTAGCAGGATTCTTTATTTTTATTTTCTTTTTTTCCCCTTAGCTGTATTTAGGAAATAAATTGACTTATAACATTGTGTAAGTTTAAGATGTACAGTGTGACGATTTGGTACATGTATATATTGCAAAATGATTACCACAGTTGGGTTAGTTGGTTAGTTGACAAATCCATCACTTCATATAATTACCTTTGTGTTTGTGTGGTGAGGGTAAGAACACTTAAGATCTTCCTCAGCAACTTTCAAAGCAGGGCTTTTTAAATCTCTAGCTTGATATCTTTTGCCAGTTCTAGAGATTTTTCAGTCAGTAATATCTTCAAATATTGTCTGTGTCCTATTGTCTCTTCTGTTTTTGGGATTCCTATTTCATCAGTGTCAGAGCTTCTTTCTATTCTCTTTCACCTGCTTTTTTATGTTTTCTAAGCTTTTGCTCCTCAGGACTTCTTTCTAGATATTGTTTAGTAATTCTCTTTTCACCTGAGTCTCGTGTGCTAGTAAACCTATCCATTGAGTTCTTAATTTCAATTACTACATTTAATAATTTTTTTTAACGTTTATTTTTGAGAGTGAGAGCATGTGTACTAGTTGGGGAGGGGCAGAAAGAGGGAGACAGAGGATCCCAAGCAGGCGTCTTGCTGTCAGTGCAGAGCCCAATGTGGGACCTGAACTCACAAACTCATGAGATCATGACCTGAGCCAAAATCAAGATTGGCCACTCAACTGACTGAGCCACCCAGGTGCCCCTAACAACTTTAATTTTTCTGTTTTTTAATATAGTTTTCAATTCTCTGCTGAAATATTCAATGTTCTTATCTTTTCAGACATAAGTAAGTATGGTTATTTTAAAAACTGTCTTATAACTCCAATATCTAGAGACTCTGTGGGTCTGTTTTTATTGTCTGTTATTTCTGATAGTTTTTTTAGTCATGTCTTAGTCTAGTCTCCTCATATGCCATTATGTACTGGACATTATATTAAAAAAAAATGTTTCTTGAATCAGTTTGAGGCCCAAGATATTATCATTCTTCAGAGACTGAGGGGAAAGAGGGTTGGTCTTCCAGGTAATTGGGGTAAGTAACTATCTGAGTTCACCTCAGTCCAGTTTCAGCAACTGAGATGATTTCATGCTGAGCTTTAATAAAATAAACAGCACTGCACAGTTCACTCTTCCTCTTGGGATTTTTCCTGTTGAGATCCCAACCCAAAGTGTGGGTTTTTCTGTGGCTATCTTCTTCTCTCCTGGTGGGCTCTGGACTCCAGTTCTTGGTCCCCACCTCTCCCCTGCCCAAGGCTGTCCAAAGTAGTGTGGTTTTTTTGGAGGCTCTCCTTACTGACAATTATGATCAGGGACAAGTAGCTTCTGATCCATGGTGTTGCTCATCTGGACATCTCTTTTCATCTCAGCTTTTCTTAGATTCTGGTCCCATAATTCTTTACCATCTTGTTATTTCTGATACTTTTAAGATTTTTTCATCTTTAAATGTTTTATCTGCCTTTTCTAGTTGTCCTCAATGGGGGTGGGGGGCCTAGATGAATTTCCAGATGTGCCATTCATGGATGTAGAGACTCTTTACAGGTTTGGTTTTGCTTTGCATTTGTAACAGCATTTTTAATCAGAATGGCTTTTGTTAGAACTGTTGCTGAACTCCCTCCCTCCCCCAGCTTCTGTATATTCTTTCATCTGGAAATATGTCACTCTGTTGTTACTTGACAGTCAAGTAGAATAAGCCATAGCATTATATAAACTTCATTTCATAAATTGGTATAAAATACACTGACTAAGCTTTTGAAGCTATTTTAGGTATTCCGTCCTTTTAAGTTGAAAACTTACTATTTTGTTGAAGTAAGAACTTCTCACTGTGTAGTATTCTTTATTTCTTGGTTGTGAAGGTTCTTCCATACACATCTTAACACTGTTTGACCACCATTAAATAGGACAGTCTGCAATATTTTGTGGCCGTTCTGGAAAACAGCTGAAGCGTTGTCACAGCAGTCAGCCAGGAATGCTGCTGGACAGCTGGTC
The DNA here is from genome assembly GCF_014898765.1 of Herpailurus yagouaroundi. Lineage (NCBI taxonomy): Eukaryota > Metazoa > Chordata > Mammalia > Carnivora > Felidae > Herpailurus > Herpailurus yagouaroundi. Next base: position 28,108,409 of record NW_024412416.1, on the reverse strand, counting down.
CCGGATGGTAAAGAGCCTAAATGTGTCATCCTCTGTGAACCAGGCTTCTCGTCTTATTGATGGCAGTGAGCCCTGCTGGCAGTCATCTGGCTCACAAGGAAAGGTAGTGTGCCATGTGGCACTTCTAGAAATGCTTTTATTTAGATGGCTTTACCATTTTAAACTTCAAAATGAACTTTGAAAAACCTGCTAAGTTACACTGTGTTGATACCTGCCAGTACTGATTTTATATTTTAGTTCAAAATTATTTTTAAAGCTATGAGTAATACACCATCCAATATGTATTATCAGATTTTTTTTCTTTTACCATTTTTTATTTGTTTTTGAGAGACAGAGACTAAGCATGAGCAGGGAGGGGCAGAAAGAGGGAGACACAGAATCTGAAACAGGCTCCAGTCTGTCAGCACAGAGCCCGATGTAGGGCCGAAATACATGAACTATGAGATCATGACCTGAGTCAAAGTGAGATGCTTAACCGACTGAGCCACTCAGGTGCCCCTATTGTCAGAGATTTTAAGCAGCATATGTACCATATTATCTAACTGACCAATTGATAGAAGGGGGTAATTGCTGTTGTTTTTGTTAACTCTCCCACATAAAATGTATGAGTTCAGATTCTGCTTCTGGTGAGCACTTTTTCTAATATATCTGAACAAATATGTGTTGCTCTTTGGAATGTTATCATGATTGCGCTCAAGTGTGGGTGTACATCTTTTGAACTCATGGTCAGTCTTGGAGAAAAGGTTTTTTTTTTTTTTCCTATCTTGATTCTAGTATTTTTTATAGTCCACTCCTTGATGGGTATAAAGAGGCCACTGAAGATCAGGGGTCTCTAAACACATAGTTTCTGGGGTTCAGAGTGAGACTTTCTTGTAATGAACAATTAAGTAGTAGAGTAGAATAGTCCTCTCTCTCAGGTCATATCATATATTTAGAAAATCTCATGTAGATTCAGTCTTCAGTGATACTATTTTAATAGTTAAAATATGGCTGAGTTTTACTAATTGAGAGTACATTTTTTTTTAAAGCATTGGATTCGTTTGGAGATTTTCCCAGATGTTCTTGTTCATAGATTAAAAATGATAGTTGATCCTGCTGACAGTAGCTACATGCCTTCCCTGGTTGTGGTGTCAGGTAATTGAATTAGTTTACTCAAAGAATATCTTCTCTCATATGATAAAAACTCCTTTGTCTGATTCCTTTACTCTCTTTTTCCCCACTAGGTGGAAATTCCCTAAATAACCTAATTGAACTAAAGACAATCAACATTAATCCCACTGACACCACAGTGTCCCTTCTGAATGACTGCACAGAGGTATGATATCGTTTTTGATGGTTTGCAAAGGACAGTGGAGGTGACTTTTTTGATTGTCTCTAAACTAACATTGAGCCTGCTTTCCCCCCTGAATTAGATTAAACAGGTATATAATTTGAATTTGCTGCTTATCAGATCAGCTTGAAAAGGAAACAAAATAAATTTCATTCTCACTATCTTAAGAAGTGAGGGTAAAGCTCCTAGCAAAAGTTGTTACCGGGCACATCATACTGGTTTTTGTATCCAGCACAGGATTGTTTTTATTAAGTATCTATTAAGATGTGATGGTTTTTTTTCTACCTGCACATGTGACACCTAAATTGCTTTTTTGTTTTCATTCCTGTGGCATCAAGTATGGAACATGTCCTGAAATACTGAGCTATTGATTTGATTGGTTATAAAGTAATTTTTAAAATGAATACAAGTTTATTATAAATATTGAAAATGCTGTCAAGTTTCTTTTACATAGTCCCTCTATTACAGAGCAGTGAGACTGTCTCATATCTTTCAGTAAATCTTTTCACACAGGTGTCAATACAATTTTAATAAATTAAATATATTAAAAATAATACAAAATAAGATAGTTTTTAATACCACCTATATATTATTGTTTCATGAGGACTTATTTAATTGGTACAATGATAGTAGGTAAAGATATCAAATAATTGACATTCATCTAAAATTTGTAAGTGAGTTTAAAAAAATAAAAAAAAAGTTTTTTTAATGTTTATTTATTTTTGAGAGCGAGAAAGAGACAAAGTGAACAGGGGAGGGGCATAGAGGGAGGCACAGAATCTGAAGCAGACTCAAGGCTCTGATCTGCAGCACAGAATTTTTGAACTCACAAACCATGAGATCCTGACCTGAACCGAAGTTGGATACTTAACCCACTGAGCCATCCAGGTGCCCCATAAGTGAGTTTATTTTTAAATTATTAAATTCAGTTCAGCATTTATTATTACTATTATTGTCATTGGTCTACGCACATAAGAGCAGACAAGTTCAAGGTGGTCCTAGTGTGTTATTTAAAAGAAGCTGGTAACTTGTATCTAGTCTATGGGAATGTACCAGCTTCTTTTCCCAGGTCTAAGAGGTGATGATCCGGCCTTAATTTTCAAACTTCAATAAATAGAATTATGGGAAACCATTCATTCCTGAATGTCATTATTTTGGGATATACCAATTAATTAATTGATAATTAGTACCAGTGGTGGTAATAAATGAATAAAGTCATAAATTATTGAAAGGAAAGATAATACTGAATTTTTCTGAAAAAAGGTAATACCGAGTTTTAGTACATTTTACTGTTAACTCATTGCTAGATAACTGAAAGCAGCTTGTCTAATGTCTTAATTATACTTCTCAATATTGTTGTACTTTAAATCAAGTAGAGTTAATTAAATCAGTAACTAACAGATGATTCATAAAAGGTGTATTAATTGTAATACAATAAATTTTCAACTTAGAACAATTTATTTCATAATATTTGGTAAGTATAGAGTAGTGTACATGGCATGTGAGAAATATGAAGCATTGTGAGTAGTTGGAAAACTCATGACCCACTCTCTATTCCTCCAACCAGCTTAAGAACGAGAATATTATCATTCCTGGGAAGCCATTGGACATTCTAGCATTGCCTTTCCTATAAAAATGGCTTGTTGTGGTAATTTTCTAACATAACCAAAAATAAAAAGTATACTGATTCCCTCACAAACCTTTGACACGTCTTCAACAATTATCAACATTTTTGCCATTCATGTTTCACTGTCTCCTATATCTTCCCCCTTTTTTTAAATTCCTAGAGTGTTTAAAAGCAAGTCCTAGATATGACCTTATTCCATATTATGTATTTCAATATTAACCTCTAAAAAATAAACATAAAAAATTAAATTAAAAAAACGAATAAATAAGAAATATAAAAGGGATGCCTGGGTAGCTCAGTCAGTTATACGTCTAACTTTTGATTTTGGCTCAGGTGATGATCTCATGGTTGTGAGATCGAGCCCCAGAGCCTGCTTAGGATTCTCTCTCTCCCTTTCTCACTCTGCCCTCTCTCTGCTCGCTTGCTCTCTTTCTCTCTCTCTGTAAATAAATAAACAAACCTCCAACAAGGACTTTAAAAACATAATCACAATGCCATGATCACACCTAATAGTTATTCTTTAATATCATACAATATCCAGTCAGTGTTTACATTTTTTGGAGTTATCCCATAAATATCTTTTTGCAGTTGGTTTGTGTGCCTTTACTTTGCACTTCATTTAAGTCTTGATTCTCTTGGTTTTGTTTTCCCAAAGAAAGAAATTGGTTTTCATTTCCTGTAGAATTTTTCATTTTTTCATTTGTTTTTTTGCATTCCAGTGGTTTTGTTCCATCTGTGTTTCCTGAGACATCTTAGGTAGTAGATCTTGTGGTTTGATCAGGTCCATTTGGGGCAATAAGAAGTCAGTGGAAGTGTGTGTGCTTCATGCTGCCTCATCACTCTTTGTTCACAGGAAATATAGGCATAGAGGAATACTGTAGATGCCAGATACAGGATGTGGGACACTCTGCACGACAAAGAACCAACTTTAACAAATGGATGTCAAAGGCATAACAGAGAGAGGTTGCATCCTGTTTGGATCCTGATTTGAACAAGCCAAGAATAGAAAAATGTTTATGAGATGATCAGAAATGTTGATTACTGGTAGCGTATTAGATGATAGAAAGAATTATTGTTTTAGGTATGACCATAGTAATGTGGATGCATTTTTTAAATGCCTGTACTTCAGTGACACACTGAAGTTTGAAACAACATGGTCCCTGGAATTTTCTTATGATAATCCATATATGAACAAAATTGCTCATAATGTTGATAACTTGGAACTAGGTGATAGGGTTGTGGGGCTTTTTGTGTGATTTTCTCTAATTTATATATATTTAAGTATTCTTTATTCTAAAAATTAAGAATGCTCTGAACTACCTGATGTTTAATCTCTTTCCAAATAATTCTTGGTTCTATAATGCTTTAAGACAGAAAAGCTTGTAGTCATTCAGTAAGGCTATTATACTGCTTCATTTTAGTAAGAAAATGAGTATGAGTCCCATGCCTTGGATATACATACGTGGTGATTAATGACTTTTTAAAACTGTACTCGGGGCGCCTGGGTGGCGCAGTCGGTTAAGCGTCCGACTTCAGCCAGGTCACGATCTCGCGGTCCGTGAGTTCGAGCCCCACGTCGGGCTCTGGGCTGATGGCTCAGAGCCTGGAGCCTGTTTCCGATTCTGTGTCTCCCTCTCTCTCTCTGCCCCG
>NW_024412416.1:27995214-28103702 GCF_014898765.1 Herpailurus yagouaroundi | reverse complement strand
AAAATTTAAAAAAAAAAAAACTGTACTCAAATGTAGCTGTATTAATATTGCCTAACTTGCTTGAAATTTCCAGAACTAAAGTGAAAGAGCTGTAACTTTCCACACATTCCATGTCTCAAATGTGTTGCTGTCCAGTTTAAGTATCTCATGTATTTGAGTTTAAAAAGTCTGTAGCTTACCGTTTTTGTGTCTAGTATCACAGGTATATTGAAATTGCAATAAAGCAGTGCAGGAGCTCAGGAATTGATTGTAAAATTCATGGTCTCATCCTGCTGGGGCGGATCCGTGCAGAGGAGGAAGATTTAGCTGCAGTTCCTTTCTTAGCCTCTGATAATGAAGAGGAAGAAGATGAAAAAGGAAACAGTGGGAGGTGAGAGCCATTTGTTACTGTTGGTGCTCATTCCAAAATTCTCACCCTTAAAAGCAAATATTTAATTGGAGTGTATTTAATAATGAGAGTAATTTTATGCACTCAGGAATGTTTGGAAAATTTTAGTTGTTTTAAAAAATTTTAACTTAATTTTTGAAAAATGTTTAATGTAGAAACACATTGGGGTGCCTGGGTGGCTCAGTTGGTTGAGCGTCTGACTTCAGCTGAGGTCATGATCTCATGGTTCGAGAGTTCGAGCCCCGCGTTGGGCTCTGTGCTGACAGCTTAGAGCCTGGAGCCTGCTTCAGATTCTGTGTCTCCCTCTTTCTGCACCTCCCCCATGCACACACATGTGTGTACTCTCTGTCTCTCAAAAATAAATATTAAAAATATCATTAAAAAGAAGAAATAAAAATGTTTAATTTTTCTACCTGAAATATCACAATTAATATTTTGATATATATCCTTTTAGGTTTCTTTTTTATCTGTCCCTAATTGTGTTTTTCCAAGAGATGGTGTGATATGATATACATTTTATAAACTTTTTGCTAAATATTTTGTTAACTTTTAAATTAAAATATTGTGTAAAATATATATAATAAAATTTATCCTCAACTATTTTTATTGTTTTAGTAAAAAAAATTTTTAATGTTTATTTTTGAGAGAGAGAGAGAGAGGAAGACAGACAGACAGACAGAGAGACAGAGCATGAAAGGCAGAGGGGCAGAGAGAGAGGGAGACACAGAATCTGAAGCAGGCTCCAGGCTCTGAGCTGTCACCACAGAGCCTGATGTGGGGCTCGAACTCACAGAGTCCAAGATCATGACCTGAGCTGAAGTCAGAGGCTTAACTGACTGAGCCACCCAGGCGCCCCAGCCTCTTAACTGCTTTTATTTTTTGATCAAGTGGGATTCATTCCTGGGCTTCACGGCTGGTTCAACACTCGCAAATCAATCAACGTGATACATCACGTTAATAAAAGAAAAGATAAGAACCATATGATCCTGTCAATCGATGCAGAAAAAGTATTTGACAAAATTCAGCATCCTTTCTTAATAAAAACCCTCGAGGGGCGCCTGGGTGGCTCAGTCGGTTGAGCTTCCGACTTCGCTCAGGTCATAATCTCACGGTTCGTGGGTTCAAGCCCCGCGTCAGGCTCTGTGCTGACAGCTCAGAGCCTGGAGCTTGTTTCAGATTCTGTGTCTCCTTCTCTCCCTGACCCTACCCTACTCATGCTCTGTCTCTCTCTGTCTCAAAAATAAATAAACATTAAAAAAAAAAAAAACCCTCGAGAAAGTCAGGATAGAAGGAACATACTTAAACATCATAAAAGCCATTTATGAAAAGCCCACAGCTAATATCATCCTCAATGGGGAAAACTGAGAGCTTTCTCCCTGAGATCAGGAACATGACAGGGATGTCCACTCTCACCACTGCCGTTTTACATAGTGTTGGAAGTCCTAGCATCAGCAATCAGACAACAAAAGGAAATCAAAGGCATTAAAATTGGCAAAGATGAAGTCAAGCTTTCACTTTTTGCAGATGACATGACGTTATACATGGAAAACCCGATAGAGTCCACCAAAAGTCTACTAGAACTGATATATCAATTTAGCAGTCTTAGGATACAAAATCAATGTACGGAAATCAGTTGCATTCTTACACACTAATAATGAAGCAACAGAAAGACAAATAAAGAAACTGATCCCATTCACAATTGCACCAAGAATCATAAAATACCTAGAAATAAACCTAACCAAAGATGGAAAAGGTCTGTATGCTGAAAAGTATAGAAAGCTTATGAAGGAAATTGAAGAAGATACAAAGAAATGGAAAAACATTCCGTGCTCATGGATTGGAAGAATAAATATTGCTAAAATGTCAATACTACCCAAAGCTATCTACACATTCAATGCAATCCCAATCAAAATTGCACCAGCATTCTTCTCGAAGCTAGAACAAGCAATCCTAAAATTTGTATGGAACCACAAAAGACCCCGAATAGCCAAAGTAATATTGAAGAAGACGACGACCAAAGCGGGAGGCATCACAATCCCAAACTTTAGCCTCTACTACAAAGCTGCAGTCATCAAGACATCATGGTATTGGCACAAAAACAGACACACAGACCAATGGAATAGAATAGAGACTCCAGAATTGGACCCACAAAAGTGTGGCCAACTAATCTTTGACAAAGCAGGAAAGAACATCCAATGGAAAAAAGACAGTCTCTTTAACAAATGATGCTGGGAGAACTGGACAGCAACATGCCAAAGGATGAAAGTAGACCACTTTCTCACACCATTCACAAAAATAAACTCAAAATGGATAAAGGACCTGAATGTGAGACAGGAAACCATCAAAACCCTAGAGGAGAAAGCAGGAAAAAACCACTCCAACCTCAGCCATAGCAATTTCTTACTTGACACATCTCCAAAGACAAGGGAATTAAAAGCAAATATGAACTATTGGGACCTCATGTAGATAAAAAGCTTCTGCACTGCAAAGGAAATAATCAACAAAACTAAAAGGCAACCGACGGAATGGGAAAAGATATTTGCAAATGACATATCAGACAAAGGGCTAGTATCCAAAATCTATAAAGAACTCCCCAAACTCCACACCCGAAAAACAAGTAACCCTGTGAAGAAATGGGCAGAAAACATGAATAGACACATCTCTAAAGAAGACATCTGGATAGCCAACAGGCACATGAAAAGATGTTCAACGTCGCTCCTTATCAGGGAAATACAAATCAAAACCACACTCATATACCGCCTCATGCCAGTCAGAGTGGCTAAAAGGAACAAATCAGGAGACTATAGATGCTGGCGAGGATGTGGGGAAATAAGAACCCTCTTGCACTGTTGGTGGGAATGCAAAGTGGTGCAGCCACTCTGGAAAACAGTGTGGAGGTTCCTCAAAAAGTTAAAAATAGATCTACCCTATGACCCAGCAATAGCACTGCTAGGAATTTACGCAAGGGATACGGGAGTGCTGATGCCTCGGGGCACTTGTACCCCGATGTTTATAGCACCACTTTCAACAGTAGCCAAATTATGGAAAGAGCCTAAATGTCCATCAACTACTGAATGGATAAAGAAATTGTGGTTTATATACACAAGGAATACTACTGGGCAATGAGAAAGAATGAAATCTGGCCATTTGTAGCAATGTGGATGGAACTGGAGAGTGTTATTCTAAGTGAAACAAGTCACACAGAGAAAGATACCATATGTTTTCACTCTTATGTGGATCCTGAGAAACTTAACAGAAGACCATGGAGGAGGGGAAGGAAAAAAAAAGTTAGGGAGGGAGGGAACCAAACCGTAGGAGACTCTTAAAAACTGAGAATAAACTGAGGGTTGATGGGGGTGGGAGGGAGGGGAGGGTGGGTGATGAGTATTGAGGAGGGCACCTGTTGGGATGAGCACAGGGTGTTGTATGGAAACCAGTTTGACAATAGATTTCATATTAAAAAAAACCTTTTTATTTTTTTTTTTAATTTTTTTTTCAACGTTTATTTATTTTTGGGGTAGAGAGAGACAGAGCATGAACGGGGGAGGGGCAGAGAGAGAGGGAGACACAGAATGGGAAACAGGCTCCAGGCTCTGAGCCATCAGCCCAGAGCCTGACGCGGGGCTTGAACTCCCGGACCGCGAGATCGTGACCTGGCTGAAGTCGGACGCTTAACCGACTGCGCCACCCAGGCGCCCCCAAAAAAACCTTTTTAAATGTATGTAGTTCCTTGGCATTAAGTACATTCATATTATCGTGTAATTATGGGCAGTATTTATCCCTCAAATATCCATACCATTATATAGCCTTTTGTTAGGGCCCCTGGGTGGCTCAGTCGGTTAAGTGACCGCCTTCAGCTCAGGTCATGATCTCAACGTCTGTGTGTTTGAGCCCCACATCAGGCTCTTGGTGACAACTTGAAGTCTAGAGCTGGCTTCAGATTCTGTGTCTCCCTCTGTCTCTGCCCCTCCCCTGCTCACACTCTGTCTCTCTCAAAAATAAAATCAAAACCAAAAAAAAATTAACAAAAAAATAGTCTTCTGTCATGTAATTTTATTGAGTGCAGTATTTCATCTTATGACAATGTTCTCATTTGCTTACTCAATTAGATATTTTGCATGAATATTATAGTGATGAATATTAGTGTACTCATTCACCATACCTCTATTGAATACCTGTTATTAGCTAAATCCTGTTTCTGTCCTGTGAATGCTGTGGTGAATATGCAAATTAAGACAAACACACACATTAGAATTCATCATCAGAGTGGCCTTACGGCTGTGGAAAGTGCATGAAGAAGAAATGCATGGTGCTTTGAGAGTCAAACAAAAGACCGTTGATCTACAAAAGAGCATTGATCTGTCAGGAGAACAAGAAATACTCTCTCCAAAGGCATACTTTCAGGAAAAGTCAGAGTTTTCAAAACAAAGTGGGCAGAAAAAGGTGTTTCGGGGAGGGGAATAACATATAGCAAGGGTTAAGAAAGACATCTGCCAGGTTTCTGCACATTCACTTTTTTAATTCTTTTTTTCCCCCTTACATTTATTTATTTATTTATTTATTTATTTATTTATTTATTTATTTATTTAATGACCTAGAGAGACAGAGCACATGTTAAGGAGGGGCAGAGAGAGAAGGAGACACAGAATCTGAAGCAGGCTCCAAGCTCTTAGCGCTCAGCACAGAGCCCAATGCGGGGCTCGAACTCACAAACTGAGATCATGACCTGAGCTGAACTTGGACGCTTAACCGACTGAGCCACCCAGGTGCCCCAGAAAACAGTGCATTTTCAAGTGTTGTGTGTGGGTTATATTCAAATGGCTCTGTTTCTTAAGGCATAAGTAAGAAATTTTCATAAAATACAAAAATTCATACAAATAGTAAAACCAATATCTATCTTGTACAGAAAAAAATTTAAATATATATAAAAATCCAAGATGGCTTTTAGACTGAAATCTAACTACTTCTGAAATATATCTAGATTATAGGTTCTTTCTTTCTTTCTTTCTTTCTTTCTTTCTTTCTTTTTTTTTTTTTCAACGTTTTTATTTATTTTTGGGACAGAGAGAGACAGAGCATGAACGGGGGAGGGGCAGAGAGAGAGGGAGACACAGAATCGGAAACAGGCTCCAGGCTCCGAGCCACCAGCCCAGAGCCCGACGCGGGGCTCGAACTCACGGACCGCGAGATCGTGACCTGGCTGAAGTCGGACGCTTAACCGACTGCGCCACCCAGGCGCCCCTCTTTCTTTCTTTTTTAATTTTATTGTTTATTTTTTAAAATTTACATCCAAATTAGCATATAGTGAAACAATGATTTCAGGAGTAGATTCCTTAATGCCCCTTACCCATTTAGCCCATCCCCCCTCCCACAACCCCTCTAGTAACCTCAGTTCTCCATATTTATGAGTCTCTTCTGTTTTGTCCCCCTCCCTGTTTTTATATTATTTTTGTTTCCCTTCCCTTATGTTCATCTGTTTTGTCTCTTAGTCCTTATATGAGTGAAGTCATATGATTTTTGTCTTTCTCTGACTGACTAATTTCACTTAGTATAATACCCTCCAGTTCCATCCACGTAGTTGCAGATGGCAAGATTTCATTGTTTTCGATTGCCAAGTAATACTCCATTGTATATATATATACCACATCTTCTTTATCCATTCATCCATCGATGAACATTTGGGCTCTTTCCATACTTTGGCTATTGTTGATAATGCTGCTATAAACATGGGGGTACATGTGTCCCTTTGAAACAGCACACCTGTATCCCATGGATAAATTCCTAGTAGTGCAATTGCTGGGTTGTAGGGTAGTTCTATTTTTAGTTTTTTGAGGAACCTCCATCCTGTTTTCCAGAGTGGCTGCAACTGCTTGCATTCCCATCGCTTTTTTAATTCTAAGATGTTTATGGAGGACTGGAGTGTGTAGGCAGATGTTTGAGCTCTGTTCACGTCCCAGTAGAAAACAACGTAGATAAATCACTTTCCTCAGATAAGTTGTATTTCCCTGGAGAAATTGCTAAAAGTACATTGCTAAATCAAATGATATACAAAGTCAGTTGATAAGTGTTACTGTTGTCCTGCTAGTGTAACCTGTTCCTTGCGGATACTAGAAGGAGGCAGGTACCCTAGTGCTGGCTGAGTTCTTCTGCACTGCCCTTTTCACTAAGTGTTTTTTAGTTTTTTAGACAATGTAAGCTGTCTTTCTTTTAGAAACAGAGGAGCTCTGCCTCTCACTGTTATTAAAACACATTCTCTTAGTTGTGAATGGGTGGCAACTGTGGTAATAAATCAGGTTATTCTGGGGTTCTGTGATCTTGGGTTTGGATTCTGTCATGTATTGGAACCTTTGCACTGAAACTGAAAAGAAAATAGTATATATGATACTACCTCATCTAGAATATATATCATATTGTATGTTATGGTTCAAACTGGTGGTATCTATATACGTTAATTAAGGAAGGAAAATTCCAGTTTCCTTGAATGAATCATTGAGATTTTTAAGAGGAAGATCTATAGATTTGCATATTCTTATTCAGTAGCTATGAAAATGAATTGGGCATATATGTAAATACATGTACTATATATATGAGATAACCAAAAATGTTTGAGCTGTACTCATTGATGAAATTTTTACATAATTGAATACATTAACAAAATAATTCTAGGTATTTGAATGTAATGTTTTTTCCTGTCAGATCTTTTTTTTTTTTTTTTAAATTTTTTTTTTTTCAACGTTTTTTTTATTTATTTTTGGGACAGAGAGAGACAGAGCATGAACAGAGGAGGGGCAGAGTGAGAGGGAGACACAGAATCGGAAACAGGCTCCAGGCTCCGAGCCATCAGCCCAGAGCCTGACGCGGGGCTTGAACTCACAGACCGTGAGATCGTGACCTGGCTGAAGTCGGACGCTTAACCGACTGCGCCACCCAGGCGCCCCTTTTCCTGTCAGATCTTAATTAGCTAACGATTTCAGGGTGAATGAGTAGTCCAGACAGTCTCCCCTTGCCCACACTAACTACCCACTGACCTCCATTCCTGCTGGTTGAGAATTACATGGTACCAGTTGTTTCATATCTTGCATATCACTCTTGGTGTCCCATACATATTTTTGACTAAAATGTGTTGTAAGTATGTCAAAGATACATGGTCCCTGATTTACAGTAGTTTGACTTGTAAGTTTTCAACTGTACGATAGTGCAAAAGTGATAACACATTCAGTAGAAGCCATATTCGAATTTTGAATTTTGATCTTTTCCCAAGTTAGCAATATGTGGTACAATCCTCTCTTTTAATACTGGATGGCAGCAGCAAGCCTTAGCTCCCAGCCATGTGATCACAAGGGTAAATAACCAATATACTTATTATAGCCATTCTGTTCCTATACCATTCTGTTTTTCATTTTCAGTACAGTATTCAAGAAATTACATGAGATACTCAACACTTTATTATAAAATAGGCTTTGTCTATTTTGTCCAACTGTAGACTAAGTGTTCTCTGCATGTTCAAGGTAGGGTAGGCTAAGCTATGATTTTTGAATAGGTTAGGTGCAGTTTTAAAATGCATTTCAACTTATGGTATTTTCTATTTATGATGAATTTATTGGGGTATAACACCATTGTAAGTGGAGGAAGATCTGTACTTACAATATACATTACTTGTTCTCTTTTGCCTAGTATCAGATGAAAGAATTTTCCTACATTTTTATTCCCAACCCATAATATTTTGATCCCTGAAAGTAAATATTCATTAGTATATAATGTATTAAAAAAATCTTACTTATCTGGAATCTAGTCTCGAGCCTTCACTTTTCCATCCTCACTTATAAAAATAGAACAAAAGCAAACAAAAAGGCAAACACCTTAAACACAGAAGAAGCAGTTCCTTAGTAGCTGGCATTACCTGACAATGAAGAAAATCTAACACTGTCCCATTTACTTGGTGGTCTCGAGTTCAAGAACTGGAGTACTTTATTGATTCAACTTCCAACCCATTGAGGGCAGGTCAGGAGATTTAATGAGCAAGGTGGTGGGAGCCAGTAGCCAGAGCTTTGCTTCAGGAGCCTTGGGGTACAGAGCAGGCCCCTCAGGAGAGCAAGGAGGTAGGGGATCTCTAGCCCAGCTGCCCTATGTGGAGGGCAGAGGGTGTGAAGGATAAAAATTACATTTTGCTTTGGGACATGTATCTGTGTTAGAGTACCTCAAAAGTCATATGGCTAAATCTATTTTATTACTTCTTTGAGGGGGAAAATGTTTATTGTTTAATAAACCAGTTGTTTATTTAGATTTATGGACATTGCCACAATGTCAGGCCCAGTGGTGATTCCTGAGGCCATTTAATCATTAAGTGTTCTCTGAATTTAACATCTGTAGTAGTTGTGTATTGAGGCATTGGGCGGGTATATCTGTGAGACAGTAAAACAGTTGTTTTGTTCAACTTGATGTGTAAGAAGAAAGAGAGCTTCATAGTGTGTCATAGAAAGGTCTCCGCCAAAAACAAGGCTAGAGTTAAATTACAGTATTGAAAGGTATTATGATGGCATCTAGAAATTTTGACCCTCTGGAATGCTAACTTGTGTATTTACTTGAGGTTTTGTTGTATTAAAACAAAACTTTTAAGAGTTTCTGATAATAACCAGCAAACTTTGCTTGCTTGAGGTTGCTTTCCTTTTTGTTTAAAAAAATTTTTTATATTAAATGACTTCTATTTCTGTCTTTTTTGTTTGGTTAGCCTTATTAGAAAGAAGGCTGCAGGGCTGGAATCAGCGGCTACAATAAGAACCAAAGTGTTTGTGTGGGGACTGAATGACAAGGACCAGCTGGGCGGCCTGAAGGGCTCTAAGGTATCCCTCTCTGCCTGAAGTTCCTCACCTGACACTCACCTGTCATCACCTGTCATTACATGATCGAGGAGGATCTTTGCTGGTGCCTTTGTCCCAGAGAGGCTCAAAAATAATCAGACCTCTTTGGAGGTTTTTATGATGGTTTACCTTCTATAAGTTGTTGTGTAAATTGGCTTTTCTAAAGAAGTTCTTGATATGAACTTGCAGACATTATCAGATTTAGTTTCTATTAAAGCCTCTGTCCTTAGAAAATAGTGCACTTCAGATGTAGTGGTATTATTGCTGTTTTATAAACTAGAAAATATACTTTTGGAAAGATTTGACAAACAGATGAAAATTATAGACTGTAATTATATTTTGCCTTCAGTACAATAAACATTTTCGCTAACCATGAACAAAATAATGTGTAAAAAATGCCATAGTGGCATAAAGATGAGCAAGACGTCATTTAAAGACTAGGTACAACAAATGATGCATTTGAACTAGGGTTGAATTCAGCATCTGTTATGTTACTTAGTGTCTCTTACCCAAGGAGCCACAAAACAAATTACTCGAAATTTAGTGCCTGGAAATAGTTTCCCTTCCGATGAGTGTCTCTGCCTTTCAGTATTCTGTGAGACTTCACCCATCATAAGATCCCTTATTAACTTGCATTGTTGAGAAGCTGATAAAGTTAGAACTCATTTTAAATCTCCCCTTTCAAATACAACAAATTTTCATCTGTATTTGAACATCCTTGAATCAGTTTGTGTTTTAAAGCCCCAAGGCTCCATTTGGAGGTGGGCAGGGGGCAGTAAGCTCTGGTAGTCTCAGTTGTAATGGTGTGGGGCTGTATAGAGGATTTATTGGAGTTTGCACGTGAAGCATAGATTTGGCATTCCATGGTTATGATGAAGATTCTTTCTGGTGCTGGAGTAGTGATTATCTGATAATTTTGGGGAATTATAAAGATAAAGTCTTTAAGAATTTTAAATTAAGTCATACCCATACCAATGGGAAATTGAAGCACATAATTTCTGAGAGATGTCAGAATCAATAAGAATGAGCAGGAAGTGACATGAAATAAAATGTTTACCAGATGCTGGGTTACATCTTTACATTATATATATTTTATTTTTCACCTTTTATTGTGGAGCTGTTCAGACATAGCAGGTAGAAAGAATAGGGACCTGAGCCCTCATGTTCCTGTCCAGCTTCAACCGTTAACAGTAGAGGGTCATGGTTTTTGTCTTTACTTATTTTACACCTCCACCCCTGTTTAAAGTAGATCTCAGCATATCATTTCATCTTTAGAATACTGTACTGAATCTCTTAGAGAAAAGAACATCTTTGGTTAATATAACCATCCAAATTACAAAGTTTACATGTAATTTTAAACGTGTAAATAAAATTGTTTTTTTCCTTCTTTTGCTTAACAACAAATCCTGTTCTAGATAAAAGTTCCTTCGTTCTCGGAGACACTATCTGCTTTGAATGTAGTACAGGTGGCTGGTGGTTCTAAAAGTTTGTTTGCAGGTATGATTATTCTTACACTAAAAATTTTTTAAATTATGCTTAGCACTAAAAACATAGTTGTTATGTTGTGAAAAGTGAGTCCTATCTTCCTTCTTGTTCTTTGCAGTGACTGTGGAAGGGAAGGTATATGCCTGTGGAGAAGCCACAAATGGCCGGCTGGGGCTGGGCATCTCTAGTGGGACTGTGCCCATCCCTCGGCAGATTACAGCTCTTAGCAGTTACGTGGTCAAGAAGGTGGCCGTTCATTCAGGTACCAGGCCAGAGTTGGCACTTGTATGCAGATAAGCCTTTTGCTCATGCTCTGTAAATAACTATGGCCCTTAAATATTTTTCCTGAGGGCGTCCTTGCATTCCTTTTCAAGTTTTACTTAATTGTTAAGAATAAAAATTGGATAATATAAATTTCCAGGTGGTCTAGAATTTATTGTTGGTACACAAGGGTTTTTATTTTTTTTTATTTTATTTTTTATTTTTTTTTTTCAAAGTTTATTTATTTTTGGGACAGAGAGAGACAGAGCATGAACAGGGGAGGGGCAGAGAGAGAGGGAGACACAGAATCGGAAACAGGCTCCAGGCTCTGAGCCATCAGCCCAGAGCCCGACGCGGGGCTCGAACTCCCGGACCGCGAGATCGTGACCTGGTTGAAGTCGGACACTTAACCGACTGTGCCACCCAGGCGCCCCCACAAGGGTTTTTAGAGACCAGTAGTTGTAGGCATTCCAGGCGTGTGGGGACTAACCCTCCAAGGTATGCATTTTCAGTCTAGAAGCAGTGGTCACTGGTTCATGACATCTTTGAAATCATCATGTTCTGTGCTTAAATATAAGCTTGAATATCTTTGTGAGGAAAGAGCCTATAACTTTCCTCAGATTTTCAAAGTGTCTGTGAACCCTAGTGATAAGAAAGATCCTCTGAAAATAATCCCACTCCCTCAATTTAGAACCTTTACTGAGAATTATTCCAAAGCACTGTGTGAGGCCTCTGAGGAATGGAACTAAATTAGATACAAAACTCAGTTCATGCCTGCACTGAATAGGTTTGGGTTTAGCCCCATATAAAAGCAAGTCCAAACAGTAGTGGCATGAGCAGGATAGAATTTTACTTTTCTCCTCTGTAAAAGTCTGGGGCCGGGGTCCAGGGCCATTATGGTAGCTGAGTGCCCATGAGGAGCATAAGCACAGGCTCGCTCTTTCTGTCCATCCTTGATAGATGGCCATGCAGCTCTCCTAGGTGAGCACAGACAGGTGTTTCCTCCAGCCCACTCATTCCCTCTAAAGCAGTTTTCAGGAAGCCTTGCTCACTTCTGTCATGTCTCTGTCACCATCTTCTCTGGACAAGGGAGTCTGGGAAGTATACTTTTTAGCTGAGTGTATTGTTACTCTCCTTGCTGTGGGTTCTGTTGGTAAAGAATAGGGCAGAATGAATGTTGTGGGGGACTGGGATCTCAGGAGTTGGCAGGTACACAGGTGACAGAAAATGCCAGTAAAGATAGTGCTGTTCAATCATGGGGCAGAGTGGATGGACTGGGACAGTGGTCCACATTGGGGAAGAGCATGAGCATGAAGATTGAATACAGTGCCTTAATTGTAAATGATACTGTTTTGCTTAAATAACTTCACTGTTGGTGTGCATTTTTCTAAAGCTTAATTACCAGTACATTTGATAATTTGCCTAATCACAAATGTACTTATTTCTACTTTTTTTCCATCTGAATTTTGATCTTTTGTATATTTAACATAACAGGAACCCCATTATTAAATGGCACTGTTTTCTTCTTCATTGCAAGTAAAATTCTTTCTAGGATTTCAACTTTGTAGTTTAATAAAAGTTCACTTACTTTATGTATTTGTCACCCTGAAATGTTGATCCTATCTACTCATTTATTCAGCACATATTCATTGAGCACATACTCTATGCCAGGCAGAGTAAGTAATTACACTGTGAACTTTTTGTAATGCAACTTTGGCAGCCCATATCTGTGTGGATGTTGCAGGTGGCCGGCATGCTACGGCTTTAACGGTTGATGGGAAGGTGTTTTCCTGGGGTGAAGGTGACGATGGCAAACTTGGACACTTCAGCAGAATGTAAGAATATTTTCTTCATTACTTGCTAGTAAAAAACTGTTACTGATAATAATATTGAACATCTTTTGGTAGTTATTTTGCAGAAAATTAAATAGGATAGGTCATTTTTGAAAATGGAACTTAAAATATCTATTTGTTAAAAATATCTGTGCATGTGATTTGGCCTCACATGATCTGTTTTAATGTTTGATAGTTGATCTACAGATGTTTGACTAAATGTGGATCAGTGTTGATGTCCTTTTTTCTTCTTTAAAAAGACTTGATCAATTATGGGGAATATTATTTTATCTTGCTTTAGGAACTGTGACAAGCCACGGCTTATAGAGGCCCTGAAAACCAAGCGTATCCGAGATATTGCCTGCGGCAGCTCACACAGCGCAGCCCTCACATCCAGTGGGGAGCTGTACACCTGGGGCCTTGGAGAGTATGGCCGGTTGGGACATGGGGATAATA
The DNA here is from genome assembly GCF_014898765.1 of Herpailurus yagouaroundi. Classification (NCBI taxonomy): domain Eukaryota; kingdom Metazoa; phylum Chordata; class Mammalia; order Carnivora; family Felidae; genus Herpailurus; species Herpailurus yagouaroundi. The sequence continues at coordinate 28,090,422 of NW_024412416.1, read as the reverse complement.
CAACACAACTGAAGCCCAAAATGGTGATTATACACATTTTTGTTGCTTACAGAAAACTTACCATCTGCTGATTTCAAGAGAAGATAAGCTTCGAGTCTAGGAAAGTTCATAAAGACATGTGCATTATTGGCTTTCAGTCTGTGGAAAAAATTTCCCTTGTTTTTTCAGTGCCTGTGCTTGATTCTGTTTTTAAATTTGTAATTGAGTAGGTCAAAGTCCTTCTTGGTCACAGAGTAATCCAGGTTGCATGTGGAAGTAGAGATGCACAGACCCTGGCTCTGACTGATGAAGGTGAGCTGCTGCCAGACTCTATGTTTCTGGGTGGGTAGGAACATCATGAATGCTGGCCTGAAGTACATATTTTTTGAACCTAGGTTTGGTATTTTCCTGGGGTGATGGTGACTTTGGAAAATTGGGCCGAGGAGGAAGTGAAGGCTGTAACATTCCCCAGAACATTGAGAGACTGAATGGACAGGGTGTGTGCCAGATTGAGTGTGGAGCTCAGTTCTCCTTGGCTCTCACCAAGTCAGGAGTGGTATGGACTTGGTACGTAAACTCCCTGTCACCCATCAATGTGTCCGTGTCCATGTAGACAGTGGTGGGACCCTGTACCCCATGCCTACCCTGGAGGGATGGTTAACTCTTCATTTTCTTACTTATCCAGGCATCTTTGTTCTTTTATTTATTTTAACTTAGGATTAGTGACAATATTATAATAATAAATTTCTCATTGTAACTCGGTCATTTGGGAAAGAACAGTAGAGAATTTTTAGCCCAGCTTGTCTTTTCTGTTTAGATGAAGTTTATATAGAGGGTTTCTTCTTCCTTACCATGCCAGAAGCCTAGTGATCAAATGGGCAGAAAGCAGATTTTTTATTTCTTTGATCCTGAAAAAGTTCACGTCTGTCTTGTGAAAGCTTATTTTATTAAATTTAAAAGGAATAGGGCACCCAGCTGACCTTGTGACAATGTGATGGGCCTTTGCTTGAGTGTTATGACTCAGCAGCAGCTTGAGGAAGAATTAGACCTGAGAGGACTTTTAAGAAGCATTTGAAATTGTCATGTGTTCAAACTCTTTATATAAAATCTACATCAGTAACTTAAGTGTTGTACAATATATGTTAAGGATCTTACTATAGAATTAGTGAATTAATTTGAATTAATGATATACTATTTTATAACATAATTTCAGAGACCCTAGGCACTTAGTCTGATGTTAACATGTTGGCTTTAATGGGTGTTTTCCTGGGAACATTACCTGATGATAACCATATATTAAAATGCACACTGTTGACTTTCTTGCAGGGGGAAGGGGGATTACTTCAGGTTGGGCCATGGCTCTGATGTGCATGTGCGGAAGCCGCAGGTGGTGGAAGGGCTGAGAGGGAAGAAGATTGTGCATGTGGCCGTCGGGGCCCTGCACTGCCTAGCCGTCACAGACGCAGGGCAGGTAAGCTGAGGTGACAAGTCCTTGTATCAAAAGTGTAACTTACGATGAAATGATGAAGAACTAATGGGCTGTGCCCATTTTGTTCCTGTGTGTATCTGTCCAGTTGTAAGCATGGGCAGGGCACCCAGTAAAGAGTTATTGACTAACATGTATTACAAAGTAGTGGGTTTTCCTGCACTAAAATCCACCTGTAAATGAGAAAAGATTATTGTCATGGAAGGTGCTCCTACTGCTAAGATGTTAGCAGTGTTTCACTTTAGAACTTGATAGCTGATGGAGAGATATACGTACATCATTTTAGAAATAAAGTCATTCATGACAAGTCTTACTCCTCCATGACAGGCTCATGAATGTTATATTTTAAAAATTCATTTATGGGGGCGCCTGGGTGGCACAGTCGGTTAAGCGTCCGACTTCAGCCAGGTCACGATTTCGCGGTCCGTGAGTTCGAGCCCCGCGTCAGGCTCTGGGCTGATGGCTCGGAGCCTGGAGCCTGTTTCCGATTCTGTGTCTCCCTCTCTCTCTGCCCCTCCCCCGTTCATGCTCTGTCTCTCTCTGTCCCAAAAATAAATAAACGTTGGAAAAAAAAATTAAAAAAAATTCATTTATGACAACAAATTAGCACACTGTTTTTAAAACAAAATGACTTAAAATTAATTATTCCTTCTAGTTCTGTAAAGCCAAGAAGTGAATTACTGGAAAAGTGAAAATATTGTTTTTGATCATTTTTCTTTGCAAAATAAAGGAAAAAAATAAGTTAACCTTATTGAACCTTATTGAAGAGGAGAATCTCCCTGCTTCCTAAAACAAAGCCAAATAGATGAATTCATTGGATTGATATTAAGTAGATACTTATTGATAGTCATTAGAAAGAATTTTGAAGTAATTTTAGAGAAAATGTTCGAAATGTTGAAAAATTCTGTTTTTGTTCCCTGTAACAGGTTTATGCTTGGGGGGATAATGACCATGGCCAACAGGGCAATGGTACGACCACGGTTAATAGAAAGCCCACACTTGTGCAAGGCTTAGAAGGCCAGAAGATCACACGAGTGGCTTGTGGGTCTTCACACAGTGTGGCATGGACTACTGTTGATGTGGCAACACCCTCTGTCCACGAGCCTGTTCTCTTTCAGACTGCAAGAGACCCTTTAGGTGCTTCATATTTAGGTAACACAGAATTGTTTTTAGTATGAGATCCTTCTGTATGGTACGGCAGCATTCTAGATAGAATATTTAATAAGACCACCAGATTAGAGGTTGTAGCACTGTGTTAACTGCATTCTGAACCAAGATCACAAAATAATCATGGTACTCTGATTTTTGCATGCTGGAATGAAAATTTTAAAAGGAAGTACTGACGCTGATTCTTATATTATGATCAGGTCCACTCTGACAGTGCTGTATAATAATTGCTTGACATATGTAAGCACTGTGCTGGGCTACTTGGTATTTTCAACAGCTCTATTCAGGTATAATCAACAAACTGTACATATTTAAAGTGTAATTGCTGTGAGCTTTGACATGTTTGTGCCTGTGAAAGCATCACTGAGTCAAGATAAGTGAACACAGATATATCTTTTGTGCCCCTTCTCAAGTTCCCTTCCTCCCACAACTCCTGACTTGTCTTCTGACACTATAGATTTGCATTTTTTAGAGTTTTATATAAATGGAATCGTACAGTATATACTTTTCAAATCTCACTTTTTTCACTCAGCATAATTATTTTGAGATTCTTCCATGTTGCATGTATCAGTAATTCTTTCCTTTTTATTGTTGAGTAATATTTCACTTATGGATATACTGTAATTAGTTATTTATCACCTGTGGTGATAATAATACCACCTCCATATTTTTGTCTACACTTGGTTTGGTCAGTCTTTATAATTTTAGCCTAGATTTGTGTAGATATGTAGTGGTATCTCATTGTGGTTTTACTTTGCATTTCACTGATGACTAATGATGTTAACCATCATGTTTATTTACTATCCAAATATATGTTTTGTTGTAGTGTCTATTCCTATCTTTACTGTAGTTAAAACTAGGTTGTTTTCTTATGATTGAATTTTGAATGTTCTTTATATATTCTGGATCCAAGTCTTTTGTCAGATACGTGACTCGCACATATTTTCTTGAAATATGGCTTATCTTCTCATTCTCTTCAGGTCAATTTTAAAGAGCAGAAATTATTAATTTTGATAAAATCTATTTGATCCAATTTTTTTTAAATGGTTCATACTCTGGGTGTTATATCTAAAAAAAACCTTTGTGTACTCAAGGTCATAAGATTTATTTCCTGTGTTATGTAAGATCTTTAGTTGTAGATATTTAGGTCTATGCTTGATCTTGAGTTAAATTTTATATATTGTATGAGATGTGCATTGAAATTCTGTTTTGGAGGCATGTGTGTGAATACCCAGTTGTTTCAGTTGCATATATTGAAAAAACTGTTCTTTCTCCGTTGAATTGTCTTTTGCACCTTTGTCAAAAATCATTTGTCTGTGTATGTGTGGATCTATTTCTGGATGCTCAGTTTTATTGACTTATTTTTGTGTTTTGATGCTAATACCACATTGTTTTGATTACTATAACTTTATATAAGACCCACATTCGGGCTGTGGTAATTCTTTAGCTTTGTTCTTTCTCAGATGCTGTTTTGAGTATTAGAATCAGCTTGTCAGTTTTTATGAAATAGCCTTCTTGGAATTTTGATTGCATTGACTATGAATCAGTTCAGACATCTTCGTAATATTGAATCTTCCAATCCATGGATGTAGCATTTCTTTGCATTTTTTGAGGTCTTTAATTTTTCTCAGCAATATTCTATAGTTTTGCTTTATAAGTCTTTGTCGTATTTATCCCGGAGTATTTTATATTGTTCATACTGTTATAAGTGACATTTGAAAATTATTTTTGTTCCTTGTATATTATCTAGAAATACTCAAGTTGGCACTTTCTAATATATAGAAATACAATTGATTTTTTTAAGGCAACTTTATCTTTCTTTATTCTAATAGAAATGTATTTTTTTCTCCTCTGTCACTCATGAGGGGACATTCAGTCTCCAGCATCATCGGCTTTTATAATTATCTGAAATGTGGTCTTCTGGCTTCACCATTTATTAGCTGTATAAACTGGGGCAAGATCCTGAGCCTTCCTGTGTGCTGTTTCCTTTTCTGACATAGATGAAACTGGGGCTTGACTGTAGTCTTATCTTTTCCAATTTATATTAATCAGGGGTTCCATGTGGGTCTGTTTAACTTACAGCTCTTTTCATGTCACATTATGTTGTTACATTTTGACATTGCCCTTTCCCATCAGCACAGTACTCTGGAGAGTCATCCATGTTGTTGCATGTTTCAGTAATCCATTCCTTTTTATCACTGAGTACTCTTCTATGTTTTAACTATTCACACTCTGAAGGACATTTGGATTATTTCTAGTTTTAGGCTATTACAAATAAAACCTGCATGAATATTCACATACAGGTGTTTGAGTCTGTCTTCCATATCTGGGATAAACCCCCCCTTGGTTTTGCAGCTTTTTGGTTTTAAAAATTTTTCTCTGTTGTTTATCTGCTTTTAGCTGTCCTCATCTTCATTAGTTCTTTCTTTATGCTTGCTTTATGTTTATTTTTTGTCTAGTTTCTTGATCATCTCATTGATTTGAGACCTTTTATTTTTCCTAATGTAAACTTTTAATAGTATAAATTTTCCTTTCAGCACTGCTTTTTAGCTATAGCTCACAAATTTTGATATGTTGTTTTTTCTTATTCACTTTTATGTATTTTAAAAATTCCCTTATAGACTTTGTTTTGACTTATGGGTTATTATTTGTTAGATTCAGTTTGCTACAAAAGTTTTTTAAGAACCTTTTCCTCTTTGTTCGTGGTAGATAGTGGTCTGTACTTCTCAAATAATGTCTCTGTCCGGTTTTGGTATCAGGGTCAGGGTAATGCTGACCTCATAGAATGAAGTGGTAAATGTTCCCTGCTTTTCATTTTCCTTTTAAATTTGTGTATAATTGGTACTCTTTCAATAGAATTCATTAGTGAAGCCATATGGACCTAGTGTTTTCTTTGTGGGGTTTCTTTCTGTCTTTTAACCACAAATTTAATTCCTTTAAGGGATACAAAGGTTATCTCTTTCTTTTCTAGTAAGATTTATTCTTTGATGGAAGTTGTCCTTTCATGTAAGTTGTTGAATTTATTGGCAGTATTGGCTTATTTTCCTTTTAATATTTGTGGAATCTGTAGTAATGCCATTTCTTTCATTCCTTATATTGGTGACTGTATCTTCTCTTTCCAGTTTGTCTAGAGGTTTATCAATTTTACTAATTTTTTTCAAATAACAAATTTATAGTTTCCTTGATTTTTCTCTATTGTTTTTCTGTTTTCTGTTTTAGTGATGTGTGCTCTAATCTTGTTAATTTGTTTCTTTTTCTTTTGATTTAATTTGTTCTAATTTCTTATATTAGAAGCTTAGGTCATTGATTTAGGATCTTCCTGCTTTTCATATGGAGCCATTTACGTTTCTCTCCTTAATTATTTGACTTTGTAATCATTCTGTCAGTTATCCTTTTTATCCCTTTGCTTTGAAGTTTTTTGTTTTTAAAATCTAATTTGTCCCATATTAATATAGCCACTCCAGCTTTCTTTGATCCGTGCTGTTTAGTATATAACCATGCTATTCCATGCACTGTGACATACTATATCTTTTTCATCCTTTTCCTTTTAACGTATTGTGTCTTTATATTAAAAGAAGTTTCCTTGGGGTGCTTGGGTGGCTCAGTCAGTTAAGCATCCAACTTTGGCTAAGGTCATGATCTCATGGTTCATGGGTTTGAGCCCCATGTTGGGCCCTGTACTGACAGCTTAGAGTCTGGAGCCTGCTTCAGATTCTTTGTCTCCCTCTCTGCCCCTCCCCCACTCATGCTCTGTTTCTCTCTCTCTCAAAATAAATAAACATTACAAAATATTTAAAAAAATTAAAAGAAACTTCCCTTTAGGCAACATATAGTTGAATTTTGCTTTTTAAAATTTGTGCTGACAACCTCTAACTGGGGGTGTTTAGTCCAATTACATTTAATATGATTAATGTATTTGTTTTAAATCTATCATCCTGTTTTTTTTTAATTAGTCCTCACTGTTCATTGTTTTCTTTTTGCCTTCCATTAAATTATCTTTTATATTTTTTCTCCTTTGTTTTCTAGGAGTGCTAACATACTATGCTATTTTACTGATTGTTTTAGAGTGTATATTATACACCTTTAACTTATTATAGTCTATCTTTAGATGTTACACCATTTCACGTATAGTATATGAGTTATATAACAGTATATTCTATTGCTTCCCTCCCAGACTTTGTGCTGTTGTTGTCATATTTCTGTGTAGGTTGTAAACATCACAGCATCTAAAATTAATTTTCTTTATTAAAAAAAATCTTCTTATGTTTATTTTATTTTTAAGAGAGAGAGAGAGAGAGAGAGAGAGACAAGAGCATGAGCAGGGGAGGGGCAGAGATAGAGGGAGACACAGAATCTGAAGCAGGCTCCAGGCTCCGAGCTGTCAGCACAGCTTGACAGTCAAGCAGGACTTGAACTCACTAACCACAGGATCATGACCTGAGCCAAAGTTGTACGCTTAACTGACTGAGCCACCCACGTGGCCCTAAAATTAATTTACTTTAAACATTAGGTTATCAATTCAAATGTTTTAAATAATAAGAGAAGAATGCCTCTATATTTACTCATGTAGTTGCCATTTTCAGGGTTCTTCATCCCTTTGTGGAAAACCATGTTTCCATCTGGCATTATTTTCTTTCTACTTGAAGGACTTCCCTTTTTATGTTTTATGGTGTAGATGTGCTGGGGATTTTTCCTGTCAGCTCTTAATGTCTGAACTAGTCATTATTTTGCTTCATTTTTGCAATTTATTTTAGCTGGGTATAGAATTATAGGTTGACAGTTTTTTCTTTTAGTTTTTTAAAGAAGACCCAGTGTCTTCTAGCTTGCATTGTTTTCATTGGGAATTTGCTGTTATTCTTATCTTTGTTGCTCTGTACATAATGTGTCTTTCTTCTCATACAGTTTTGAGACTTTCTCTTTATCCCCCTGGTTTTGAGCAATTTGACTACAATGTGTCTTGGTACAGTTATCTTCATGGATCTTGTGCTTGTACTTCTTGGATTTTTGGGTTTATAATTTTCATCAAATCTGGAAATTTTTCAGATTTTTTTTTTCTTCAAAAAATTGTTTTTTCTGTACCTTTCTCTTTCTCCTCTTTTGGGAACTCTGGTTCTCTATGTATTAGGTCTCTTGAAATTGTCCCATAGGTAATTGATGCTCTGTTCATTTTTTGCTTTTTTTTCTCCTCAGTTTCATTTTGCATAGCTTCCATTGCTATGTCTTCAAATTCACTAGTTTTCATTTTCTAATGTGCTGATTTCTAATGTGCTATTTTAATCTCAGACATTGTAGTTTCCTTTCTAGAAATTTGATTTGAGTGTTTTTATATCTTTCATATTTCCCTTTCCCCTTTTGAACATACATAATATAGGTATAATAAGAGTTTTAATTTCCATGTCTGCTGGTTCTGACATTTGTGTCAGTTCTGGGTTATTTAGATCCATTGATTTTTCTTAATATTTATGAATTGGGTAGTATTTTCCTGTCTTCCTGCCTACCTGGTAACTTTTGGTTAGATACTGTACATTGTGAACTTTACTTTGGATGTTGCTAGAGATTTTTGTATGTCTGTAAGTCTTACTGAGCTTAGATACAGTTAGGTTACTCTGAAACATTTTGTTCCTTTTGGGTCTGGGTTTTGGATTTGTTTAGTGGCTTCAGACCTCTTATTAGTCTGGGGCTGGTTATTCTCCACCACTGAGACAAGATCCTTCTGAATACTCTATTTAGTGCCCAGTGAATCATGGGGTCTTCCTGTGTGGCTGACGGGAGCAAGTGTTATGCTTGTCCGTCTGTATTCTTCAAGATGGTGCACTGGGCCTCCAGTCCTTTCATGTAGTTCTTTCTTTGACTTTGGGAAGTTTCCTGTCATGTAGGCATGCATCACCTTTTGCTGCATCCTCAGCTAGGGTGAGTGAGGTTACCTGCACAACTCCAGAGCAATATCAGGGCAACTCTCTCCTCTCTGCTTCTGTTCTATGAACTCTGACTATATTGGCCTCCCTGACTCTGAGGTCTGCCCCCTTTACGCACATGGACCACTGTACTCCACCTGGTTCCCTTCCCTTGGCTGAGGCCTGTGAGCTCTTTGGGCAGTGAAGAGTCGGAACATGTGTCTAGTAAGACTATTTATTGGTGAACATCTTGTCTTCTCTCCATTGTTTTGTATTATTTTTTGTTTTGCATTTCAATGGTAAGTAAATACAGGCAGTTATTGTATTTTCATAGCACATATATATGTTATAAATGCATTTAGGGCGCCTGGGTGGCGCAGTCGGTTAAGCGTCCGACTTCAGCCAGGTCACGATCTCGCGGTCCGTGAGTTCGAGCCCCATGTCGGGCTCTGGGCTGATGGCTCGGAGCCTGGAGCCTGTTTCTGATTCTGTGTCTCCCTCTCTCTCTCTGCCCCTCCCCCGTTCATGCTCTGTCTCTCTCTGTCCCAAAAATAAATAAAACGTTGAAAAAAAAATTAAAAAATAAATAAATAAATAAATGCATTTAGCAAAAATCTGCATTTTTTTTTTGCAGTTATAGCAAAGCTTTGATGAAAATGGCTTGTTTTTAGAAGTATAGATAAATAGGTTGTTTGTTTTTGTTTTTGTTTTTACTCTGGGAGACCATTAATGAACCTAATACCTGATCTATGAAATAGCAAAATGCAGATTACAGTGTGTTTTATAACTAAACTGAAAGGTCAAATAGGAATAGAGCAAACTCTGATCTTTAAAGTTGAACCCACACTTTATTTTCCTTTTTCAGGTGTGCCTTCAGATGCTGATTCTTCTGCTGCCAGTAATAAAATCAGTGGTGCAAATAATTCTAAGCCAAATCGCCCTTCTCTTGCCAAGATTCTTCTGTCATTGGATGGGAATCTGGCCAAACAGCAGGCCTTGTCTCATATACTTACAGCATTGCAAATCATGTATGCCAGGTAGGCTTGTTGGCTAACTTTTGAAATCCTGTAGTTATGTAAACTTTGAGTTTCTGTATTTTTGTTTAACCACATGTCTAGGAGACTGTTGTGGTGTTATCTTTAAATGCTGTGAGTTTTAGTTCATATACCCTTAGTGAATGATGGTATCTTCGTGCTTTCTTTAATGGGGAATGAAATAGGAATCAGAAATCCAAACTTAAAAACATTTTGTTATTCTTTATGGTGAGTAAACTCTAAGCATTACTGTTTGAGGAATGATATTGATGTGTATTGATACAAATATGCAGTAATGTTTAAGACCACTGGTCATCTGCTTCACTCAAACACTTGATAAGGCAGAGTTTTGATAATACTATCTTTCCAACATTTTGCTGCTATTTTCTCAGTCTGAATAAGTTGCCCATCTGTCATGGTTATGGACTTGATGAGTAGAAATAAATTACATAGGAAAATTAATTTCAGACCAAAGTCCAACTCTGTCATTGAGAAGATGTTTAGTCTTTGCAACTTTGTGTGAAGCACCCTTGGTACACAGCTCTCAGTAAATAAAAAATTATCCTCAGCCTCTAACAATAAGCCTAGAAGATTTCTCAGGGAAATCCAGGGGTTTATTCTTGTCTGATTTTTATGTTTGATATTTTTTCACCTGTCATCACTGTGGTCATTCAGATAAATAAGATCTTAAGTAAACATTTTAGCTTTTAGTTGATGAATATTAGCTCATTAGTTTCCCCAAACTCCTTTATGTGTATCCTATAAAAATGAAGGCATCATTCAGTAAGAGCTTGTCCCTGCTCCTGACTCTTCTGTCCTGCAGTGGTAAAGGGCAGTTCACCACAGGCCTGGCTTTCTCTCCTGACAGAGATGCGGTGGTCGGGGCCCTCATGCCGGCTGGCATGATCGCCCCAGTGGAGTGTCCCTCATTCTCCTCCTCGGCACCTCCTTCTGATGTGTCTGCTATGGCCAGTCCTGTGAATGCAGAGGAATGTGTACTGGCTATTGATATTGAAGACAGACTGAGTCCAAATCCATGGCAAGAAAAGAGAGGAGAGGTAAAAATAAATAGAAAAGCAATAAAGCAACATTAGATCAAAAAGGAAATGGTAGCTACTTTGTATCTAGAGAAGTATAAGTCATTCTTCCACTAATTCAGAGTGCTTTTGTGCCTGCTTCTGTGATTTTTGGCTTGGATTAGAAAATATTTTATTTAAAAGGATCTTTTTAGTGCTTAAGTAGAAATAGATTTATTCATTTAAAAAGTTGCTAAATGCAAATCCATAGTCCTTTATCTGCAGTTCTGATACCTTAAAGCTATTTTGGGGAAAAACCCAACTTGAAGAGTTGTGAGCTCATTTTAATCTTCATGTGACCATTGTGAATATTAATAGGTTTTCATGGGAATATGAATGTGCTTGACTTTGCAGGGTTGCCCTGTACCCCACTGGAGCTGGTGGTGTATGCTCCTTGCTAACCTCTATAACATCTGTGACATTCCAGATGACCCAAGGGGTTTGAGATCAGGCTTTTTGAAATTGTGTGGGAAGTGTGCCATGTTGCTGAGTTTTTCCTTTCCTTGTATACTTTTTAAACTAGATGATCTCTTCTGAAGATGCCATGACCCCCTCTGCAGTGACCCCATCTGCTTCCTCAGCTTCTTCTAGACCATTTATCCCAGTGACGGATGACCCAGGAGCTGCCAGCATCATTGCAGAAACTATGACAAAAACCAAAGAGGTCAAAGGGATTTCTTCTTTAACATTTTATTTGGAAATAATCTTAAATGTACACAAAAGTTGGAGAAATAGTACATAGAAATACAACACATTATACTACCATATACCGTTCACCTAGGTTCTCCAGTTGTTGGCATTTCTGAACCATTGTGGGGGAGCTGTAGGGCACAATCCCCTTTCATCCTCAAGGCTTTAGTGTGTATTTCCTGAGTGTCAGGGCATTACATTGATCCAGGATTACTTTCTAATCCATAGACTTAATCAGGTCTTTGCTCATTGTTCCAATAGTGTCATTTATGGGTTTAGAACCCATCTCAGGGTTGTGTGTTGTCTCTTTAGTACTCAATATGGGACATTCTTTAGTCCTTCCTTTTGGCTGAAACACCATACGAAGGATGTAGAGTTCTTTTCATTGCACCCTTCTGGGGTATGTGCATTGTTGATTTGCTGCATTACTAGTGATACTAATTCTTATCACTTGAAAGTATCTGCCAGGTTTCTCTACCAGAAGTTAATAAGATTGTATTAGTAATTATTCATGAGGAGATACTTTGAGACTGTAAATACCTGTAAGTACCTTGTTCCTCATCATATTTTTACCCACTAGTTTCTAGTATCTGTTGATGATTCTAGCTGAATTCGTTATAACTGTGTTGTCACATGATGATTTTTCAGATTTCATCATTCCTTTTGGAATATAATTGTTGCTGTTCTTCTGTGAGAAGCTCCCTTCTCATCTTTGTCTGTCTATCTACGGTGATATAAAGTAGGATGGGATCCTACTTAATGACATACATTACTATCCTCATTTGACACCCCAATTATCCTAGACTTGGCCCTTGGGAGACCTTTTTGGCTGGTTCATTTGTCCTGACATGTCCCCATAATTTTTGAGCACTTCCTTACTTTTTGGTACAACAGTGTGTTCTGGACTTATCTTTCATTTGTCCTGTCCCTGCTCTGGAATCACCCATTTCTCCAACGATCCCTGATTCCTTTTAGTAGATCATAGAATTTAGAAACAAGAGCTGGAAACTTGGTAAGTTGACTGCTATCGGATGTTCTTGGTTTACACCTTCTCAGCAAACATGCACGCATCTGAGCATTTTTTTTTTCTCATTTAGCATCTTATCTTTATAATAAACACCATGAGGGGTACCTGGGTGGCTCAGTCAGTTAAGCGTTCCACTCTTGATTTCAGCTCAGGTCATGGTCTTGCAGTTCATGAGATCGATCCCCATGTCAGGCTCTGTGATTGCACCTTGGAGCCTGCTTAGGATTCTGTCTCTCCCTCTCTCTACCCCTCCCCCACTTGTGCATGTGCTTGTACACACTCTCTCTCTCTCTCAAAATAAGTAAACGAGAAAACCCCCAGCAAAACCATGAGTAGTTCCAACCACTATTTCAGCTTAGAATAAAAACCAAAAACCATTTTCAGTTTTCGTCCAACAACCACAGGATTTATCTTTGCTCTCTCCCTTTCTGTATTTAAAGTATATAATCCTTGGGGCACCTGGGTGGCGCAGTTGGTTAAGCGTCCGACTTCAGCCAGGTCACGATCTCGCGGTCCGTGAGTTCGAGCCCCGCGTCGGGCTCTGGGCTGATGGCTCAGAGCCTGGAGCCTGTTTCTGATTCTGTGTCTCCCTCTCTCTCTGCCCCTCCCCCGTTCATGCTCTGTCTCTCTCTGTCCCAAAAATAAATAAAAACGTTGAAAAAAAAATTAAAAAATTGATTTGCTCTTTTGTTGAGGGTTTTTATAGCTGGTATTCATAAAGGATACTACTAATCTATAGTTTTCTTATGATGTCTGCCTGGTTTGTGTATTTGAGTAATACTGGCCTTAGTGGAATGAGTTGGGACAGTGTTCTTTTTTACTGTTTCTTTTTTAGAATAGTTTGAAGGGTTAGTGTTACTTCTTCTTTAACTATTTTGTAGAATTTTATGTGTCCCTTTAACCTGTTCTCATCATTTTTTGCGTGTTTCCTTGCTTTCTGGCACAACACACAGTTCTAGTCTCAACAAAATGATTTATCCTCCAGCCCAGAAATCAAATGTTTCTCTAGGAAGTCTTGGTTCTTTTCAGTGGAGAATGGCATTTAGAAGGCAAGATCTGGGCCTTCATGTCCTCATTTAAGTTGGGGTGTTGATGTTCTCAAGCATTCTTAGTGGACAGAGCTAGGGAATAAATGTGTATGTGTATGTATATACACACAATAGATATGTATTCTTATATTTATTTAACTATATACCTACATATCTTGAAAACCACTGGTTCACAACAGTACAATCAATTCTAATACCAACACAGGATTCATTCTTCTTTTCTCCCCCTCTGTATTTATAACTCTCTTCTCTGAAAGTGAGAAACCTGATTCGTATTATTGGCAGTTTACTTATTTCCTCTTAGGTAGCCAGCCTCCCACGTTGGCTGCCACACCTTGCCCCACATGGATACCCCCTTTTCTCCACACAGCTCCTGACACTCAAAACCAGAAGTCATCCCCAATGGATACCCGCTTTTCTCTGCACAGCTTCTGATACTCAAAACCAGTTTGACTTCTGCTCAACTGCTTGATTTGTGACCTCTCCCTCACCTCCCAAGCTGGCTTGCCAAAGCAGGGACCCATTCTGTCACACCAGCCACCCCCACATGTGGACACCCTCCCCACCCCCACTTAGGTGCTCCCTATGCTTGGCTATCTTACCCTGCTCACACTCTCTCCCTCCTTCTTTGGGGACAAACATGCGTTCTCTTTTTTTTTTTTTTTTTTAAGTTTTTACTTAAATTCCAGTTAGTTAACAGTGTAATATTAGTTTTAGGTATAAATGATAGTGCTCATCAAACAAGTGTACTCCTTAATCCCCATCACCTACTTAACATGCATTATTTTCAATTACATTTGGAACTCTTGATTTGTTATTCTATTACTACTGGCAAAAATATGTCCTATGGAAATTATTCTTAACCATCTGTGGTAATAAAAAGATTGCCATTTATAAATTAGGTGGCTAGACTCAGCTTCTCATACTTCATGATCTCCTATGGTGAAGGTTTAATGCAGAAATTATCCTGAATTATATAAAGTTTTTGCTTTTAGGTAGAAGAGGGATTTCTTTCCTACCAGTTTATTTAAGAGACATAGGCACTAACCAGATTATACCCCTAAATTCCTATCATTTCAGTTTTGGTTTGAGTCATAAATAAATAAATAACATAAAATATAAATGTAAATAAATAATTTTCATATTAGTATTAGGTTAGTATTAATCACGTGTTAATATATTCCACTGAATGCTTTTGCTGCTCTTCAGTGAGTGAGATTCTATAATGGCATCATTTCTGATGAACTACACTTAACGATTCTCTGGGTCTCCATGCAGAGGTAGGAGCAGGGTCCATTTCTTTAAAGGGAGGAACTGTGTTCCTAGCACAGAGAAGTATGGTGTCCAGGGCCTAAGTCTGTGGAATTTGCACATTGGGTACGTCACATTTCCCTTAAGTTTCCTATGTGGGGCTTGTGCTTCCTTTATCTCGTTTCTTTTTCTGGAAAGGTTGGCACTAGTTTTGCTGAGATCCAGAAAGCAGAAGAGAAAAGGAGAGGCACATCTGGGATCTTGTTCTTCCCCTAGTGATCCAGACTCTGCCTGGGGAACTAGAAGGTCCTGTGTTGTCCCCCATTCAGCACAGGGTCTCAGTGATTCCCATTCCCTCTACGTTCAGAAGCTCTGGGATTTCCCACCTCTGATGGCTCCTTGTTCCTTTCTATAAGTCACACCCCACTACAACCCCCAAGAGGCTCTTAGGTGTTGGATAGCAGGCTGTGAGGCAGCAGTCCTGGATGGGACATCCTCACAAGGTCAGAGGCTGCCACAGGCAAATAAGGGGCTCATTTCACCTGCTACAGAGGAGGGAGAGGTAAATGATGACAGGTGTGGTATGTTCTAACTGACATACTGTGAATGAGAAGTAAGAGGAGAATATCTATTTTCATTTTCAAAGTACCCAAGGAACAAGAGATAATGGATACTGTGTTACATGCCAGCCAACAAGTCACTTTAAAGCGATTTAGAGATTCTAGGAAAGAGTTATGTAGAGAATGTAGGCAAAACATGTAAAAGTACAAATTTAGTTGATAGAAAATCCCCAAGCATATCTTATGAATCAGGGAGGGGTAAATTGTATATGTTGTGACTTCATTCCAGGCCGTCCACCTATGATTCGAATTTGGTCACAGTATAAATTGTCATTTATTTATAGTTTATGCATGCCTTTTTATAGATATTATCAGTATTTTGTAAAATAGTTAATTGGTCTTGAAAGCATAGTACATGGTGGTGGAAATTTTAGAGGTCTGTCCTTTCTTAACCCGGCATTTCATGCTCTTAAAGGCTAAAGGCCTCAGAAAGTCCCTTATTCATCAGTAGTAGTCATGTATTCTTTGAGTTTGTGGGTAAACTGGTGACTATTTCATAATGTATCATTCCTCATTTTAATTGTTGGACTTTTTAGGATGTTGAAAGCCAAAATAAAGCAACAGGCCCAGAACCTCAGTCCTTGGATGAATTCACTAGTCTGCTCGTTGCGGATGACACTCGTGTCATGGTGGACTTGCTGAAGTTGTCCGTGTGCAGCCGGGCAGGGGACAAGGGCAGGGATGTGCTGTCAGCTGTGCTGTCTGGCATGGGTACCGCATACCCACAGGTGAGCCATGTGATGGGTGTCGTGGGCTCCTCTCTGAGGGATATGCTACTGTTGACATCACACCTTCTCTCGTGCTTGCTTTTATTCTAGGAGATAGCAGTTCAGAAGGACTCCTTGTAAACAAGCCCTTTCTCTATCCTGTGTGCTGTGGTTGTCCTCACTGTGCCTTCTGACATCATTTTGGTATTTTTTGCCATTTAGAAATTTCTGATTTTTATGAAGTTGGATCTGCCAGTTTTTTTCATTGATGGCTTCTGGATTTTGTATTATGCTGAAAAACTGCTTGCCTATGTGACATTATTTAAAGAAAATTTCCCAAGTTTCTTCCAATTATTTTTATGATTTCATTTATTATATTTACATTTTTGAGCCATCTGGGATTTATCTTGATATAAGGGATAATGTAGGGATCCAACTTTATTTTTTCCTAGATGGCAAACTTGTTGTCTGACAACCATTTATTGAATAATAATAAAAATCCATCCTTTTCCCAATGATTTGAAAAACATTTTAATCATATTTTAAATTCTTGTATATATTTGGGTCCATTTATGGACTCTTCTGTACATTAATCTATTATGCTTTAAAATAGTTTTAATATTTGGTAACATGGGGTCCATCAGGATTTTCTACTGTGGTGGCTAGCTGAGCCATCCGGTATAGTGGCTTCCAGTCACATGTACCTGTTGACCACTTGATGACTAGTGCACCTGAGGAACTGAAGTTTTCATTTTATTTAGCTTTAATTTAAACGTGTGGCTAGTTTAGGGTATAAAGTCAGCATCACTTTTTGGCTTCCTAACGACTCTTTTATTTATCAATGGTCTTCTGCCTTTTTAGAACTGGCCACATCAGGGAGTCTGATGCCATGAACTCTGTACAGAAATGTAACCTGTGTTTTTCTAGACCTTGTATCACTGCCGCCCAAATGAGAAAATACTTAAGTGTGGTTGAGTGGTCTTGAAAACATAGTAAATGATTTGGTAGTTAGTAAATTAAATGGTTTTGGGCTTGTTATTTCTTAATCGTATTCAGGAAGAACAAGAGGTAGGTTTCCTACTTTCTAGTTTTTTAAGGCAAGGTACTTGGCACAATTCTGAGAGATTGAATCAAGATGAATTGCCACAAGCAAAAGCTTTTTGTTTCTTGTTTTTTTGTGTTTTTGTTTTTTTCACAAGTTTATTGCATTTGTGAGAGGAAAGGATATGAATGAGGACATGGATTTAAAGTAATAATGCCCAATATTTAGTACACACATATCTGCCAGGCCCAGTTGTAAGTGCATTCTCAGTATAGATGGTAGATGTTCTCTGTTTACAGATGAGGAAACTGAGGCTCTGAGACATTGTCCACTGGCTGTGGACACTCAGGTTGCTGGTGGGTGGGAGAAATGGGACCCTGAGTGCTCTGAGGGAAAATCCACATCTGTGATGCCTGTGTCACCCTCTTCTTGTTGACCTCTCCTGGGGGAGTGATGGAATTTTCAGAGGAGGATTGTGAAGCCCAGAAAACTCCTGGTGGACTGTGTGGTAGGTGTTTGATGCTCCCAACATGTGTGTCCCAGTGATGCACACTAGGTTTAAGGGGAAACAGAAGCAAACATAGGATTGTCTTCAGACTATCCTGGTCAGGGGCAAGATGCTGGTCCTGTGTCACCCCAACCTAATATTTGGGACTCTTAAAAGAGAGATGTCTGAATTTATAGTCCTGTTACCTAGATAGCAGTGATATTAGTTTGTCATTAACAAAACTATTTACTAAGCTAATCTATTTGTTATCTAAATTTTTTTTTTCAACATTTATTTGTTTTTGGGACAGAGAGAGACAGAGCATGAACGGGGGAGGGGCAGAGAGAGAGGGAGACACAGAATCCGAAACAGGCTCCAGGCTCTGAGCTGTCAGCCCAGAGCCCGACGCGGGGCTCGAACTCACGGACCGCCAGATCGTGACCTGGCTGAAGTCAGACGCTTAACCGACTGCGCCACCCAGGCGCCCCTCTATTTGTTATCTAAATGTGAGGAAAAATAGAGGAGAAAAATCATTTATTCCTGGAAAGTATGGAATACACAATAGTTTTTTTCTCTAAATTTCAAAAATTTTCAGGCTCTTACTGTTACAATAACATATTCTTATTTGTTTTTAAAAATAGAAATCAAAGAGTTTATAATCACCAGTATTTACCACTTCAATGGTGTGAATCAGTAAAATTTTAAAATGAAATAAGTATTGGGGAGCCTGGGTGGCTCACTTGGTTAAGCGTCTGACTCTTGATTTTGGCTCAGGTCACAATCTCATTATTCACAAGTTTGACAACTGCATCGGGCTCTGTGCTAACAGTGCAAGCCTGCTTGGGATTCTCTCTCCCACCCTCTCTCTCTGCCCCTCCCCTGTGTGTGTTTTCTCTCTCAAAATAAATAAACTTAAAAAAAATGACATAAGGACATTATGGATTGTTCAGAGAAGATGGCATTGGGGCTGACCCTTAATGTCCTGGGTCAAAGGAAATCCCACTTATGTTTGTGCTTGTAGCTGTTTGTTTCAGGTATTATGCTGCTGTTTGATCTGGGTGGCTTGATTGTTCCTATCTATTCCTGCCCCCTCCTGTTTGACCCCAGTAACTTCTAGGATCTTGGTCATTTTTATCACCTTTCTGCTCCTTCCCTGGATATTTTTGTTCCTGAGGCAGATTTTTCCTCACTAGGAAGTAATCTTGTCTTGGTATAAAAAACTGTTGTGATCACACTTTCATTGGTTGGTACATATTGAGTGTCTTGTGTATGTGAGGCAGCTCCCAGCTACTTACAAGCTTCACAGCACCTCTGAGGTCTGTGCTATCTTGATTTTATAGATGAGGGAACCAAGCCCTTATTTAAACTAGATTTATCAAATTCTGAAGTCCTATCCTGGTGCCCTGATCGTGTCTCTGCTTCCTCCCCCAGGTGGCAGATATGTTGCTGGAGCTCTGTGTCACTGAGTTGGAGGATGTGGCCACAGACTCGCAGAGTGGTCGCTTGTCCTCTCAGCCTGTGGTGGTGGAGAGTAGCCATCCCTACACAGACGACACTTCCTCCAGTGGAACAGTGAAGATACCAGGTACTCAGCGCTGGCCTAGGGGGAGGAGGGGGGAAGAATCTCTGCCTATAGAATAGCTTCATTTCTATAATTGTATCAGAAGTACACCATTTTATAGAAAAGAAGCTACAGAATTGCTTTAGAATTATTTCCCAACTTTTTAAAAATACTTTTTTTCTCAAAATAAACATGATACAGAAAACCATGCAGAATGAATGTTTAGCTTAACGATTGTCAGGTGTGGTTGCCATAGTCACCAAAACTCAGATCTAGAAGAAGTCCTGTGCCAGTTTCCAGAAACTCTTCTTGTGTCCCCACTAAAGTGATTGCTGCCCGCCCTTAGAGATAATGCTGACTTGTATTTCTGGGCAGTTTCTGTTACCCAGGTGTGTACCCTCTTCTAAGTCTCTTTCTAATTAATAGTTTCTATCTTTTAAGTTTCTTATTGTAAATTGAGTTCTTTCCTTGATTTTCTTTTTCCTTTTTTTCAACAATCTATGTGTTGAGGAACCTCAGCCTTTAACCCATTGGTCTTCCCTGCAGCCTAGATTTACATACTCCTGCTGCACTTCAGCCTATTCTTGATCCTTGTCTTTCTGCAAATTTCTCCTGATTCAGAGTTCCAAGTAGTTCAGACCTTTGGCAAGACCATTGGTGGTTGTGTCCCTGTGCCTGCTTGTCTTTCCTTATGTGATGTCAGCAGCTACTGATACTCAGAGCCTGAGGCCATTAATCCATTGGGGGTTGCAAAATGGTGCTATTCTAATTGTTCCATTCTTTTCCTGTTTATTAGCTGGAATACTTTATAAAGAGATATTTCCCCTCATCCTTTAGTTAGTTATCTAGGGGTGCTGTTTGCATAAGCAAGACAGGATTAAAAGCTTTCTTCTCTTTATATTTTTAAGAGGATGAATTGATTCCCTATCATTCTTTGAAGGTGACCAGAATTTTTTTTTCTTTTATGTTGTTATGAACTTATGGATTTAAACATATATGATGGGCTTTAATCCCTTGTGACTATTATTCTGTTGAAGCTCAAATTATCCCATCTCTAGATATCAGGAACCTCTTCAATTTGTTCCAGAAATGACATTGGTGATCCATTGATAACCTCCATGCAGTCTGGTATAACAAGATGCTTTGGGCTTGTCATGTAGTTTCTGCCCCCTACCTGGAATCTTCCTTGGTGTCTTTCAGTGGAGAAGGCATTTTAGATTACTGGGCTGTCATTGTTTCTAGACCTTTTCAATAGACAGAGGTAGGATGAATGGTTGGGCAGTCCCCTTTCTTTTGAGTTCATACTGATACATTGGATTCAAATTCAGAACTGCAAGGTTTCTATTAACCTCTAACATTACTTCTGTGTTTTCTTCTATACTGAAAATCTTGATTAGATAGGGGATGACAGAATTATAATATCTCAAAATTATTCATTTGCTTTATTTCACATTTCAGAAACAAGAGACTAAGGATTCAAATCTAATATAAGCAAACATGAATACAGTTCCTGAAATAGCAAAAAAAATTTTTGGCTTATTCTCTCTTCCTTCTCCCAACTTTATTAAAACGTGATTATACTGTATCTACCAGAGCATAATAACCATTACATACCGTACTTCTATTCAATCTTCATTTAGTTTTATTTTTACTCTGTTAATGCTCACTTCTAGTCCTTTGTCTCTCTCTCTTTTTTAAAAATATTTATTCATTTTGAGAGGGAGAGAGAGAGTGTGTAAGCAAGGGAGGGGCAGAGAGAGAGGGAGAGAGAGAATCCCAAGCAGGCTCTGTGCTGTCAGCTTAGAGCACATCATGGGGCTAAATCTCATGAACCATGCCATGACCTGAGCTTAAATCAAGAGTTGGTCGCTCAACTGACTGAGCCATCCAGGGGCCCTATCTCTTTTTTCATTATGATTGACTGAAGCTCACACTTTAGTCAATTCTTCAGTGGGCTCAGGATAGTAGCCCTGGGATTGGCTTGTCCATGACAGTTTGTGCTCAAACTTGAAAGTTAGGTTTTCTTGGTAGTAAATTTTTGGATCACCTATTCTTCCTCTGTGAAAGTGTGATGGTGGTAATCTGTTTTTCCACTTATGTATTGTGCTTTGTTTCAGTAATTTTACTAGAATATGTTTTCAAATGGTTATTATAGGCGGTATTCACAGATAGGTGGTATGTTCCTTTAAAATGCAGTTTCAGACCTGCAGTGCAGACCTGTTGTGTTACAGTTTGTACTGTTTGTAATCCCTTAGCCCTCTTTCATGGACCCGTGATCATCATCGTGTATTAGATACCTTTTAGACTCCATGTTAACTATTGCCTCTCACATACTTCCTACCTTTCTCTTTTTCTTCTTTTCCTCCTTCTGTTTGTTTTAAAGCATCATCTATTTGTGTTCATTTACTCTTATGCCCTTTCTAATTTAGTCTGTATTTAAATTTTTTTTTAATGTTTGTTTTTGAAAGAGACCAAGTGTGAGTGGGGGAGGGTCACAGAGAGAGGGAGACACAGAATATGAAGCAGGCTCCAGGCTCTGAGCTGTCAGCACAGAGTCCAATGAAGGACTTGAACTCATGAGCTGTGAAATCATGACCTGAGCTGAAGTTGGATGCTTAACTGACTGAGCCACCCAGGTGTCCCACTCCAGCTTGGTAATAAAACTTGAAGTCCGGAATTGTGATGCCTCCATTTTTGCCTTTCTTTTTCAAGGTTGCTTTGGCTATTCAAAGTCTTTTGTGGTTCCATATAAATTTTAGGATTGTTTGTTCTAGCTCTGTGAAAAATGCTATTGGTCTTTGGATAGGGATTGCATTAAACGTGTAGATTGCTTTGGGTAGTATAAATATTTTAACAATATTTGTTCTTCCAATTCATGAGCATGGAACATCTTTCCATTTCTTTGTGTCTTCAGTTTCTTTTGTCAGTGTTTTATAGTTTTCACAGTACAGGTCTTTCACCTTTTTGCTTAGGTTTATTCCTAGGTATCTTATTATTTTGGGTGCAATTGTAAATGGGATTTTTTTTTAAATTTCTCTTTCTTTTGCTTCATTATTAATGTATAGAAATGCAACAGATTTCTGCACATTAATTTTGTATCCTGTGATTTTACTGAACTTATTTATTAGTTCTAGTAGTTTTTTTGGTGGAGTCTTTAGAGTTTTCTATGTGAAATATCATGTCATCTGCAAATCAGAAAGTTTTGCTTTTTTTTCTTGCCCATTTGAATACCTTTTATGTCTTTTTGTTTTCTGAATGCTGTGGCTAGGACTTCCAGTACTATGTTGAATAAAAGTGGTGAAAGTGGACATTCTTGTCTTATTCCTGACTTTAGGGGAAAAGCTCTCAGTATTTCCTCATTGAGTATGATGTTCGATGTGGGTTTTTCGTATATGGTCTTAGTTATGCTGAGGTATGTTCCCTCTAAACCTACTTTTTTGAGAGCTTTTAGCATGGATGGGTGTTGTACTTTTTCAGGTGTTTTTTCTGAGTCTGTTGAAATGATCATATGGTTTATATATCATGTTGATGAATTTGTGAATGTGGAACCATGCTTGCATCCTCAGAATAAATCCCATTTTTTGTGGTGAATGGTTTTTTTAATGTAATGTTGAATTTGGTTTGCTAATTTTTTGCTAATTTGGTTTTGCTACTTTTTTAGGATTTTTGCATCTATGTTTATCAGAGATATTGACCTGTAGTTCTCTTTTTTTATGTGGTGTCTTTATCTGGTTTTGGTATCAGGGTGATACTGACACCATAGAATGAGCTTAGAAGTTTTCCTTCCTCTTCTGTTTTTTGGAATAGTTTGAGAAGAACAGGTATTAACTCTTTTTTAAATGTTTGGCAGAGTTCACCTGTGAAACTGTCTAGTCCTGGACTTATATTTGTTGGGAGTTTTTTGATTACTGATTCAGTCTCCTTGCTGGTAATTGGGCTATTCAAATTTTCTATTTCTTCCTGTTTCAGGTTTGGTGAGTAATATGTTTGTAGGAATTTATCCATTTTTTTTCTAGGTTGTCTAATTTTTTGGCATATGGTTTTTAATAACATTCCCTTACAATTAAAAAAATTTTTTTTACTGTTTATTTATTTTTGAGACAGAGGGAGACAGAGCGCGAGTGGGGGAGGGGCAGAGAGAAAGGGAGACACAGAATCTGAAACAGGCTCCAGGCTCTGAGTTGTCAGCACAGAGCCTGATGCGGGGGCTCCAACCCATGAACCCTGAGATCATGACCTGAGCTGAAGTTGGACGCTTAACTGACTGAGCCATCCAGGTGCCCCTCCCTTACAATTTTATATATTTTTGTGGTGTTGGTTGTTATTTCTCCTCTTTCATTTGTCACTTTTTTTTATTGGAGTTCCTTTTTTTTTTTTTCTTTGATGAGTCTGGCTAGAGGTTTATCAATTTTGTTGATCTTTTCAAAGAACTAGCTCCTGGTTTTATTGATCTATTCTATTGTTTTTTTTAGTTTCTATATCATTTATTTCTGTTCCAATCTTTATTATTTTCTTTCTTCTGCTGGTTTTACATTTCATTTGTTGTTCTTTTTCTAGCTCTTTTAAATGTAAAGTTAGGTTGTTTATGTGAATTTTTCTTTTTTCTTCATGTAGGCCTGTGTTGCTATAAACTTACCTCTTAGAACATTTTTGCTGCATTCCAAAAGTTTTGGACCATTTTGTTTGATTCCATGTACTTTTTTTCCCCCAAAGTTTATTTACTCATTTTGAGAGAGAGAGTGAGCATGAGCAGGGAGGGGCAGAGAGAGAGAGAGAGAAAGAGAGAGAGAGAGAGAGAGAGAGAGTCCCAAGCAGGCTCCATGCTGTAAGCACAGAGTCAGATGTGGGGCTTGAACCCACAAACTGTGAGTTCATGACCTGAGCTGAAATCCAGAGTCGGATACTTAACCAGCTAAGCCACCCAGGCGCCCCTGATTCCATGTACTTTTTGATTTCTTCTTTGATTTCTTGGTTAACCCATTTGTTTTTCAGTAGCATGTTATTTACCCTCTGTGTATTTGTGGTTTTCCAGACTTTTCCTATAATTGATTTCTAGTTTCATAATGTTGTGATTAGAAAAGATGCATGGTATGGCTTTGATTTTCTTGAATTTGTCAAGGCTTGTTTTGTGGACTACTCCGTGATCTATTTTGGAGGATGTTCTGTGCCCTCCTGAAAAGAACATGTATTCTGCTGTTTTTGAATGGAATGTTCTGAATATGTGTGTTAAATTCATCTGGCAGTGTGTCATTCAAAGCCACTGTTTCCTTGTTGGTTTTCTGTTTGGATGATCTGTCCATCAGTGTAAGTGGCGTGTTAAAATCTCCTACTATTAGTATGTTACTTTCAATTAGTTTCTTTATGTTTGTTATTAACTATTTTATGTATTTCAGTATTCCTGTATTGAGTGCATAAATATTTACAGTTGTTATATCTTTTTGGTGGAGTGTCCTCTTTATTATTGTAATGTGCCTTTCTTGGTATGTTGTTACAGTCTTTGTTTTAAAATCTACTTTATCTGATATAAGTATTGCCACTTTGGCTTTCTTTTGACATCCATTTATATGATAAGTGTTTCTTCCCCCCGCCCCCCCTAGTGTGCAGGTGTCTTTAGGTCTGAAATGAGTCTCTTGTAGGCAGCATATAGATAGGTCCTGTTTTTTTGTTTGTTTTGTTTTTTATCCATTCTGACACCTTGTGTCTTTTGATTGGAGCATTTAGTCCATTTACATTCAAAATGATTATTGATAGATACCTATTTATTGCCATAAATTGATTGTTGTTTTGCAGTTGTTTCTGAGGTTTTTCTCTGATCCTTTCTTCTTTCTTTCATGGTTTGCTGGTTTTCATTAATGATATATTTGAATTTCTTTCTCTTTATTCTTTGCATATCTATTAGTAGGTTTTGATTTGTGGTTACCATTAGGTTTGTATATAACATCTTCTGCATATAAGCAATCTATATTAAGTTGATGGTTGTGTAAGTTTGAACCCATTTTTTTCTCCTCTCTCCCCCAATGTTTTAGTATATGGTGTCATATTTTACATCTGTTTATATTGTGAATACCTTGACTGATTTTAGTTGTGTCATTTTGTTCCCCCAGTCTTTGGGCCTCTTTCTGAGTTGTTTGCTCTGATGTGAGTGTTACCTAGTTGTATCTGTGGGGTAAAGTGAATTTAGCGTTTTCCTATCTGCCTTCTTCCCCAGAAGTGCTTATAATTTCTACTTTTAAAATATATATATTACGAACTTAGCCATTTGTCTCTAACTCCAGGCCATTCTGGGTCCAACCACCTAGTCACATCCAGTTTATTATATGAGCACCATATATTAGTGGGCTGCTCATGTTCCCACTTCTACACCTAATCTTCTGTGTCCTCCAGAATCATCTCCCTACAGGACATCCAGAGATGCTCTCTTAAAACCACCCTGTGAACCACCCCAGTCAGAACATGCTGGTCCTCTGCTTAAAACCCACCAGTATATCCCTATAACCTTAAAATAGGAGCTGAACTTCTCTAACCATGGCCTATACAACTTTGTATGAACCTGATCACCTCTTCAATGTATTCCTTTCTCCCTCATTGTCTCTCCCTCCTGGCGCCTCCTCGTCATCTTCTTTCCTAGTCCTGAAATATATTCCAGGCTCAGGATATTTGTCTCACTTCATATTTGCCATCTGCCTGAAATATTCTTCCCCTAGGCAATTAGTTACAGAGTTCTGACCATTCTCTTGTTCAGAGAATTTTTTCCTAACCATCATATGCAGAAACAGCCTTTCCCCAATCTCATTTCACACGTCTTTCTTTATAGCAGTTTAAAGGGCATCATCTATTCCTTAATCTAGAGCAGAGACTGACTACAATCAGTGTTGTATACATAGGGGGAGAGTGGAAATCCTTTTCCTTGTTCCAGTAGGGTGAATATATTCAGTCTCTCAGCATTAAATTCATTAACTATAGATTTTTCATAAACGCCCTTATCAACTTGGGGAAGTTTCTATTCCTACTTAGTGGGGGGTAGTAGGTACATTTTATGAATGAGTGTTGGATTTGGCAAATGCTTTTTGTGTGTTTTGTTAGTCGGTAATGCATATTGCAGAAATCAGTTTTTGGATATTAAACTCACTCTAATCTTAAACAAATCACAGTTGTTCATAATGTATAATCTTTATTATATGTTACAGGATTTGGTTTGCTAATATTTTGTTAAGAATTTTTGCATCTATTTTCATGAATAGTATTGCCCTATAGCTTTCTTTTAGGTTTGTATTTTAAAATTTATTCATTTATTCATATAGCTTTTCTTTCTTGTGATAGCTTTGTCTGGTTTTGGTGTCAGGATAATACTGGCCTTAATACATGTTCCTTCCTCCTCTTTTCTCTGAAAGAGTTTGTGTAGGATTGACATTCTTCCTGTTGGGAACGCAAGATACCTCTCTTCCTGTTGGGGTCTGCAACTGATGAAGAATGGTAGGGCATGAGAGCTCCCCATTCTAGCCTCCTGACTTCATTTGAAATGAGCTTTCCTTTATTCAGCTTCACACATAGGTTTACCAGTTTATTATAAAGGATATTATAAAGGGTGCAGATGAATAGCAAGATGAACAGGTACATAGGATGAGGTCAGGAAAAAACCTGATACAGGAGCTTTTGTTGCTATGAAACTGGGGTATATCATCCTCCCAGCTTGGTGTCTTATCAAATCTTGCTATTCAGGAGTTTTTATGTATCTTAATTTACAATACCCCCTCCACCTTACCTCCCCTTCCCAGAGATCTCTTGGTGGTAATAAAAGAGCCAGCTCTCTAATCATTTGGTCTTTCTGGTGACCAGCTCCATTCTGAGGTAATCTAGAGACCCCACCCTAAATTACCTCATTAGCATAAATTTAGGTGGGCTCAAAAAGGCTCCTTATGAATGACAAAAGACACTCCTAACAGAAAATTTCTAGGGTCTTAGGAGCTTTGTGCCAATGATGAGATACAAGATATGTATAATAAAATACATATTTTATTATAACACAATAGTGATATTCCTTCTTTTTTTCCTGGTTTTGATCATTTGTATCTTCTACATTTCTGCCCCCCCAATCAGTCATCTTGAAAGTTTATTTTGTTGATTTTTTCAAAGAATAATTTCTGGTTTCATTGACTTGTTTCTTTCTTCAGTTGTTTTTCTGTTTTCTCTTTTACTGATTTCTATTCTGATCTTTATAATTTTCTTCCTTCTGCTTCAGGTACAATATGTTTTTGCTTTTTGTTTTTAGTTTTTTTAAGGTAGAACCATAGATTATTGAGACCTCTTTTCTAATAGAGTTTGAAGTGACAGATTTCCTTCTAAACACTGCTTTGGCTATGCCACATAAATTATGATAATGCTGTGTTTTCAAGTTTTGTTCAGCCTAAATATTTCCTAATTTCTTTTTTGAGATCTCTTGTTTGAACCATGGATTATTTAGAAGTGCCGTTTAAGTATTGGAGGTTTCCCAAATTTCCTTCTTTTGTTGATTTCTGATTCAATTCCACTGTAGTTATACAATTATGGTTGTAGTTGTTCAGTCATACATTGAATGATTTCACATCTTTTAAATTTATTGAAACTTGTTTTATAGAATGTGGTCTATCATAGAGAATGTTTCATGTCTGTTAATAGGAATGTACTTTCTTCCTTTGTTGGGGGAGTGTTCTGTAATTATTATCTGTAAGGTTAAGATGATTGGTAGTCCTGTTGAAATGTGTAGTCTTACTGATTTTCTTTCATTCATTCTGTCAGTTCTGGAGACTTGGATATTGAAATCTTCAGCTGATATTGTGGACTTGTCTACTTCTTTCATTTCTATCAGCTTTCCATTCATATATTTTGGAGCTTTGTTGTTAGGTGTGCATACCTTTGTAATTGTTATTTATATCTGATGTTTGACTCTTTTTTCAGTGTGAAATGTCCCTTTTTGTTTCTATTAACATTTCTTGCCTTAAAGTCTGTTTTGTGTAATATTTGTATAGCGACTCCATTTCTTTTATGGTGATTGTTTCCATACTAGAGTTTTTTCCATCTTTTTACTTCGAACTTTTTTTTGGTCTTTGAGCCTGGGTTTGTCTCTGGTTATGCGCCTTTTAGTTGCATCTTGCTTTTTTCATCCAGCAATCTCTGCTTTTTGATTGAGATACTTAGGCCATTCATATCTAATGTAATTGTGGCTTTGGTTGGATTTACATCCGGCATTTTGCTATATTTTCTCTAATGCCTGTGTCTTCTTTTGTTCTTCCTTTAGTGCTTTCTTTTGTGTTAAAATTTTTTCGTGTGTAACATTTTAATTCCTCTGTTGATTTTCAGCCACTTTTTTTAGTGTTTGCTCTAGGGTCTAAAATAAGCATTTGAATATATCACCATCCACTTCATGGTTAATATCTTAATTCTGGTAAAATGTAGCAACTTTGCTCCAGTGTAGTTCTATTTCCTTTTCTCTCCTTTTTGCTGTTATTGTCATATATGTTACATTTATATATGTTAGAAATCTGTGCCACATACTTGTAACTATATCTGTTATACATACATGTATATGGTATGATAATCATTGCATTATGTCAAGGATTAGCAAACTTGCGTGTGTCACAAAATATTATTTTGATTTTTTTTCTAACCATTTGAAAACACACAAATCATTCTTTGCTCACAGGCTATGCAAAAATGGGGGGTGAGACAAATATGGCCCATGGACTATAGTTTCCTAAGCTCTGCTCCATGTAATATTTTGTCTTTTAAAAGTATTAAGAAAAGGAAAGGGAAAAAAATACTTATGCTGTATCTTAACCCACATATTTCCCTTTTCCAGTGCTTTTTATTTCTTCCCATGGATTCAGGTTTCTGTTTGATATCATTGTATTTCAGCCTGGAATACTGTAAATGGTTTTTCTAAAGCATATCTGCTAGCAGTTCTCTCACTATGTGTTTATTTGGGAATGTTTTAATTTTGCCTTCACTTTTTGAAGGATAGTTTTGCTAGATATAGATTTCTTAGTTTAGAAATCTTAGAGTTTTTCCCTTTTATTATTTTAAACATGTCATCCCACTGGTTTCTGACATCCATTGAAGGCAGCCATTAATGGTATTTTGTACCCCTAGATGTTTTGTGACTTTTTTTTTAATCTTGCTGCTTTCATGATTTTCTCTTTTTGTCTTTGGTTTTCAGTAGTTTCAGTATAATATGTCTAGGTGTGGATCTCTTTGTTTTATCCTACTTGGGATTTATTAATTTTGGGAACTGTAGATTAATGTTTTTTATCAAATAAGGAGGTTTGGGCTGTATTTTTTAATTACTCTTTCTGTGCCCTTTTTTTCTCTTCTGTTTTTTGGGGGGAAATTCCCAGATGCATATGTTTGTATTCCTTAATGTTGTCTCCTAGGTGTTTGAGACTTTCTCATTTTTCCTGTCTTTTTTCTCTTATTTTCCAGGAGTAAGAGAGAAATGATACAGTCTTCAGTTTGACTCCCTTTTTTCTGCCATTTTGCCCATCTAATGAATTTTTCATTTGGGTCATTCTATTTTCCAACTCCAAAATTTCCTTTTAGTACTTTTTTTTTTTTTTTTTTCCCAACGTTTATTTATTTTTGGGACAGAGAGAGACAGAGCATGAACGGGGGAGGGGCAGAGAGAGAGGGAGACACAGAATCGGAAACAGGCTCCAGGCTCTGAGCCATCAGCCCAGAGCCCGACGCGGGGCTCGAACTCACGGACCGCGAGATCGTGACCTGGCTGAAGTCGGACGCTTAACCGACTGCGCCACCCAGGCGCCCCAACCTTTTAGTACTTTTTTCATAGTTTCTCCCTCTTCATTGAGATTCTATATTTGTTAAGTCAGTCTTATCATTTGTTACCATGTTTTCTGTGTTACCTTATTTTCTCTGGTTTTCTTGGATTTTTCGAACATTTCAGTTGCTTTATTGTTTGCTAGATCTAGCATTTGGGCATCAGAGTTCATTTTTATTGACTGATTTTACTTTTGAGTATGGCTCACATTTTTCAGTGTTTTTGCTTGTCTCATAATTTTTTTGAAAAGCGAACATTTTAGGTAGTAGTATGTAGTATCATCTGGATTCTGATATTCTTTTTCAAGATTTGTATTGGTTGATGGGTTATTTTCATTGTGTTCTGTACTTGTTTTGTAACATGACTGTAATTCTCTCTGAAATCTGGTTCCCTCACAGCATGTGGCCTCTGATGTCCCGGTTTCATTCTTTTGTTCTCATTTTTGTTCTCTAGCCTGACTTCTAGGGTTTGTTCTGTATCCTCTTGGCTTATGCTCAAGCCTGTTGATCTCCCCTTCTGTTGGTGGATCTACATGCAGGTGGGAGCAGGGAGGGCATAGAACTCTGTTTTGGCAGTTTTCCTGTGTGCGTGCATCCCAGTTTGTCCAGGCCTCCATGATGCCCTCATTGGCCCTTCTGTGCTCTCTGAATTTTATGATCTCCTTGTTAAATTTCTGGATAGTTCTCAGATTTAATACTTACCTCTCAGATTTGATACTCACTCGCCAAATCATGTTCTCAGGCCAGTGGAGATGGAGGCTTTCTTGTTGGTCTTTTTATTAGCAGTGCCCCTGGCATGCATTTTCTGCTCCCTGCTCTACACCAGTCAGCTTCCCATGGAGGCAGAGTCCCATCTTGGTAGAACTGTCCTCCAGCTTGGATGGAAACATACCCAGGCAAGAGCATCATAGGTACTCCCATCTCTATCCAAGTTTGGCAGTTTTTTTCATGAATAAACACGTCTCAACTTGTTGTTTGCCTTTAATTTATTTGCAGAGCCCTGAGATCATCATCTTTTATAATTTTGAATGGTTTTATAGCTGCTTTGAAGGAGGGGATTTGTTAACCTCTTCCTTCCACCATAACCTAGGTCCTGCTCTTCATTAATTATTTTGTAAGCTAACTTTTCCCACAGAAGACTCTAGATCTAATACTAAATGTTGATGAATATGGTTTCATGTGGCATTTTAAGTGTGTGTGGGGTGGGGGGATAATAAAGTTTGGTCTGGCAACTGAGGTTGCAGCCTGAAAATTTGCCCAGAAATGAGAGCACAAAATGAATTTGCCAAGCAGAAGTGTATTCTTGGGCTTTCCATCACAGGTGAAGTCTTCTGTGGGAGATAAAGTGGGGGGAAAGAGGCAATCTTAGATTCTTGTCTATGAGGTCAGTTCCTCCTGACTTTCTGCTTTTCATTAGCTGTTAAACATCATATTAGTCTCACTGTTTCTATGTGTCTGTTGCGGCTTATGGCCTTGTCTGTGGTATGTCATTTGGGAGTGATCACTGTGTGTTTTGTGCTCACTTGACCTCCAGGTGCAGAAGGACTCAGGGTGGAGTTTGACCGGCAGTGCTCTACAGAGAGGCGCCACGACCCTCTCACAGTCATGGATGGTGTCAACAGGATTGTCTCCGTGCGGTCAGGTGTGAAGGGAGGTTGAATAGGACACTATCTGCCCACCTTCATAGAACAGAACTAGTAACTTACTAAACAGAATGCTACTGCTTCATTCCTGTGTGAGACTAAAGGAAGGGATAGTAAGCTATTTTGCTGCAAAGTATAGAAGGTTTTGTCTGCCTGTTCACAGTACTTTGAGTAAGATAGTTATGAGAATGGTATCTGCACCTCACCAGTGAATTACTGGGTTCCTGGTAGGTCCTTGTCAGGACATTGGCCATCTTGGAGGCCCAGTTTCACCCAGATAGCTAGAGATGGTGCTGTAAGACATATGGGAGTACCAGGCTTGTGCAAACTAAAATTTGATGTATGAAAAAGCTTCCTAAAGGGACTTGGTTTATAATTGACTGCAGTAAGGGCTGGGCTCAGGTTTTGGTAAGATTGTATGCTCTGTGAGGAAATCTGGGGCTCTTTCTCCTGTTTCCTGGGTAACTGCCATCACATAAGACCTTCCCCAGGAAACTCTCTGTAGCCTTTGACCTGGGCTTGTGTGCTGCTGGCTCTGCAGTGTGGTAGCTATGTATCAGGGCAGTGCCCACCTGTCTTCATTTTCCCTAGTACTTGATGTAATGTGTATGGAAGGGCAGTATGTATTAAATATCATTCACTAGGAGTAGAGGGAACTCAGATTTTGGAGAACTTGGGTTGGAGGAGCCAGCTGTTCTTGAGACATAGTGTGAATGATTTTGCTTTGTTTTTAAAAAAGTTTGTGTTTATCACATGACATAGTGAACCCAACCCTGGGGCATAATTTTCCCCACTAGGCCGAGAATGGTCTGACTGGTCCAGTGAGCTACGCATCCCAGGGGATGAGTTGAAGTGGAAGTTCATCAGTGATGGGTCTGTGAATGGATGGGGCTGGCGCTTCACAGTCTATCCCATCATGCCAGCTGCAGGTAAGTAGGGGGCTTGCGATGTCCAAATCTTGATGACTCAAGCAAGGTGGACACATAAATTGTTTTCATTTAGTACATTGTACTCTGCCTTCTCCTGTTGTGTTGGGAGCCAGCACTGCCCAAGGCCCCACCACAGTGGTGATCATAACTGCCAAAGAGCAACCTTAGTAGCCCAGTTGTTGGGATGTTAGGACTCCATTACCTAATGGGAAAGGAGTTATTATTGTTGAATGAACTTCTTAAGCTGTTTGATTTTCAGATAAAATGTCTAATACAGTGCATAGTTGTGTGACATAGACAGTGGCGGTACCATGGGTACCCTCTAAGCATGGCATCCGAGTAGATGAGGCCCACTCGTTGGTCAGATTTTACAGGTCTCCTTGTGGGGTAGCCCTTATCCTGTCCAACATGGAAACATTTACAATGCTCATTTCGCAGGCCCTAAAGACCTCCTTTCTGATCGCTGTGTCCTCTCCTGTCCGTCCATGGACTTGGTGACATGTCTGTTAGACTTCCGGCTCAATCTCACCTCAAACAGAAGCATTGTCCCTCGCCTTGCAGCATCGCTGGCAGCCTGTGCACAGCTGAGTGCTTTAGGTAAATAGCACCTTTATTATCATGTCTGTTGTACTTGATGGGAAAAATGGTCAAGCTTCTGATATTTTCTGTCTGCTCATTTAAGCTGCCAGTCACAGAATGTGGGCCCTTCAGAGACTGAGGAAGCTGCTTACAACTGAATTTGGGCAATCAATTAACATAAACAGGCTACTTGGAGATAATGATGGAGAAGCAAGAGCTTTGGTACGGAACATTACTTCACAGTTTCTAGATGTTTGACTTTGGGAATAAAATGTTGCTTGAATAATTTAAGGGGCATCTGGGTGGCTCAGTCAGTTGAGTGTCTGACTTCGGCTCAGGTCATGATCTCGCAGTCTGTGAGTTTGAGCCCCACATCAGGCCCTGTGCTGACAGCTCAGAGCCTGGAGCCTGCTTCAGATTCTGTATCTCCCTCTCTCTCTGCCCCTCCTCCACTCACACTCTATCTCTGTCTCTCAAAAATGAATAAATGTTAAAAAAAATTTTTTTAAAAATATTGCTTGAAAAATTTAAGTCACTGAGAAGAGTTGGGAAATTCTACATAACAATAAGCCTGCTTTTGTCCCATCCAGACTCCTTTATGTTACTCCATATACTGAGTGCAGGCTGGCCTGTGATTTTTGGAAACAAAGATGTGTCAATGGCTGTGAGCATAGGATTGTATCTGTTAGACTTTGCAACAAGTCTGGCTCACCACATCCCCTTATTTTGTTGGATGAGGTAGTTACTGTTAAAAGGATGCTTCATCCTAACGATCTTGGGAGTTGGGACTTTGTAGGCCAAAAAGGGCCTGGTTCCCTGCAAGTGGCTATATTGAAATCTAGACCAAGCATTCTGAGGTAAATTTTCAAGCTCTTCTTTTAAATTTTAGTGTTCATCAAACCTATTTGATAATATCAATACACATTTTTTTTAGGGAGAATAGTATCAATATAACAAAACTTTTGACTCACAGAAATAAAATGGTTACTTTCCCTACATTTTGGATTGCTTTACTAGGACATAATCTTGTTGTTTTCTTAGAGTTTTACAGGTAGTGCTCTTGCTGCTTTGGTAAAAGGCCTTCCGGAAGCTTTGCAAAGGCAATTTGAATATGAAGATCCTATTGTAAGAGGTGGCAAGCAACTGCTCCACAGCCCATTCTTTAAGGTAATGTTTGAGTTGTTTTAAAGTGATGAGACCCACAAAAGTATGGCCAACTAATCTTTGACAAAGTAGGAAAGAATATCCAATGGAAAAAATACAGTCTCTTTAACAAGTGGTGCTGGGAGAACTGGACAGCAACATGCAGAAGAATAAAACTAGACCACTTTCTTACACCATTCACAAAATAAACTCAACATGGATGAAGGACCTGAATGTGAGACAGGAAACCATCAAAACCCTAGAGGAGAAAGCAGGAAAAAACCTCTCTGACCTCAGCTGCAGCAATTTCTTACTTGACACATCTCCAAAGGCAAGGAAATTAAAAGCAAAAATGAATTATTGGGACCTTATGAAGATAAAAACCTTCTGCACTGCAAAGGAAACAATCAACAAAACTAAAAGGCAGCCGATGGAATGGGAAAAGACATTTGCAAATGACATATCAGACAAAGGTCTAGTATCCATAATCTATAAATAACTCACCAAACTCCACACCCGGAAAACAAATAATCCAGTGAAGAAATGGGCAGGAGACATGAGTAGACACTTTTCTAAAGAAGACATCCAGATGGCCAACAGGCACATGAAAAGATGCTCAACATCACTTCTCATCAAGGAAATACAAATCAAAACCACACTGAGATACCACCTCATGCCAGTCAGAGTGGCTAAAACAAACAAATCAGGAGACTATAGGTGTTGGTGGGAATGCAAACTGGTGCAGCCGCTCTGGAAAACAGTGTGGAGGTTCCTCAAAAAGTTAAAAATAGATCTACCCTATCAGCAATAGCACTGCTAGGAATTTACCCAAGGGATACGGGAGTGCTGATGCATAGGCACACGTGTACCCCAATGTTTATAGCAGCACTTTCAACAATAGCCAAATTATGGAAAGAGCCTAAATGTCCATCAACTAGTAAATGGATAAAGAAGTTGTGGTTTATATACACAGTGGAATACTACTTGGCAATGAGAAAGAATGAAATCTGGCCTTTTGTAGCAACATGGATGAAACTGGAGAGTGTTATGCTAAGTGAAATAAGTCATACAGAGAAAGATGCCATATGTTTTCACTCTTATGTGGATCCTGAGAAACTTAACAGAAGACCATGGGGGAGAGGAAGGGGGAAAAAAAAGTTACAGAGAGGGAAGGAGGCAAACCATAAGAGGCTCTTAAAAACTGAGAATAAACTGAGGGTTGATGGGGGGTGGGAGGGAGGGGAAAGCGGGTGATGGGCATTGAGAAGGGCACCTGTTGGGATTAGCACTGGGTGTTGTATGGAAACCAATTTGACAATAAATTTCATATTAAAAATAAATAAATAAAGTGATGAGAGAGCTGGTTGGCTAGGAGAGACACAGAGAGTGGTCATGCGTAGTGCACCACATTTCAGGCCTCCTTGAGGACATGGGTAAGTATTGCTGAAGTTGAATATGAAAAATTTCCAGAAATGACTATGACCTAATAAGCCCTTAATACTTTAGCCAGGTATTAGTGTACTTGGAGATGCTTGACTTAGGCAGTAAGTGTTGTGGCAGTTGTCAGATCTGAGGTCTTGTGTATAAGGTGCATCACTAGGAGCTGGGTGGGAATAATCCACACCACTGGTAATGGTAAAACACTTGCAGACACATAGCAGTCAGCCTGGAATAAGGAGCTCCTGAATGAGAACTCACAGAAACCCTGTAATGGTGTCTGTCTTTAGCATGCAGTGTTGGTGAAATAGATTCTTAGCTGCATTTCTGAGCTTCCTTGTTTTGTTAATTTTTGGTTGCTACAGGTACTGGTAGCTCTTGCTTGTGACCTGGAGCTAGACACTCTCCCTTGCTGTGCTGAGACGCACAAGTGGGCTTGGTTCCGAAGGTACTGCATGGCCTCCCGCGTTGCTGTGGCCCTGGACAAAAGAACACCCTTGCCACGTCTTTTTCTTGATGAGGTATAGCATGTTATTTTGGAATGTAAAAACATTTTCCTTATTCAGTCATGGTGTAAACAGATGCCAATATTATGAGACACAGCAACATTTCTCTTACAAAGGGATACCATAAAGAAAAAAATCACATAGGTGAAAATGAATAAATGCATACTGTGAATTTCAGTTAAAGTTTATTTTTAGTAAACTAAAGATATACTAGTACTGCCCAGACATTTCAATATCTTAGACTTGATTATAATTGTATTGATTTTGCTTATTAACTATAAAATCACAGTATTGATGTTGGCATTCCCTCAGATTCTGCAATTGGGATTACTCCTGTGTTGTTACCTTAATATTATGTGTTTCATTTTTGAGAGATGAGTGTTTATTGATAATCTCATAATAATGTTGTCTAGGTGGCTAAGAAAATTCGTGAGTTAATGGCAGACAGTGAACACATGGATGTTCTCCACGAGAGCCATGACATTTTTAAAAGAGAGCAAGATGAACAACTTGTGCAGTGGATGAACAGGTTATTATATCAGAACCAAGAATAATGCTGTACACTGGGGAAAGGTGTTGTATGTGCAGTTCTTTCCCATGTTAATTGTTCACTTAATGTTTGTTGTAGGCGACCAGATGACTGGACTCTTTCTGCGGGTGGCAGTGGAACAATTTATGGATGGGGGCATAATCATAGGGGACAGCTTGGGGGCATCGAAGGTGCAAAAGTTAAAGTTCCCACTCCATGTGAAGCTCTTGCAACTCTCAGACCCGTGCAGTTAATTGGAGGAGAACAGACTCTGTTTGCAGTGACAGCTGATGGAAAGGTAAGGGTGCCTTTTCTGTGTCATACGTTAAAAACTAAGAGACATCTATGGCTAGAGTGCGTTATTGGTCCATGGTATGTGTAAGGACTCTGTATTAAAACGTTATCTCAAGGTTAATAGTACTTATTGTTGGAAGCAGTTATCATTCTAAAATATTTCTGTATGATCTTTGATGTGTTCTATAACTTTACAGTGTTTTATTTTGAAATACAGCGTATGTAGAAAAGTGTACTGTTTGTATATCAATAATACATTAGAGTATTCCTTTTTTTTATTTGCTAGTGTAATGCTTTTTAAAAAATTAATTGCTTCTAGTATGATGAAATGGTTAATACTTACATATTGTCTTTATGTTTGGTGACCTTATTCAACTATTTTCTTTCTTTTGTATATCTCAGGATTTCTTGTATCTTCTTTATAGAGTCATAATCTGTAAATCAGTTTTGTTCCTTTTCAGTTCACCACTCTTATTTTTTCCTTTTTGTGTGGAAGAAAGGAAGCTCATTGTATTGGGTTGTTTTGATATAATATTGAGCAGGGGTGGTAGTTGTGGGCTTGTTCTTGTCTTAATCCAGTTTGCAAAGTAAGCACTGTGATTGAACATTTCACAAACTTACTGTGAGGTTTTGGTGGATGATCTTTATGAGATCTTTATGAGGAAATTTCCTTCTCTTTCTACATAAAAAAAAAAAACTATTCCTATGGATGTTTTCTCCTTTAGTGGATTTATGTCGTGAATTGGATTAATTGGTTTTCTTATATTAAACCCACTGGCATTCTGTGGAGACACCCACCTTGGTCAGGATGTTTTATATTTTTTTGGTTTGTGTTTGTGAATATTTTCTTTGGGATTTTTGGGAGCCCCAAGATCTTAAAGTGCGATTATAATAATGTTTCTGTCTTATATATTCCTTGTCTGATTTTGGTACTCTATTATTATATATCTATTTAACTTACAACAATTAACTTAAAAATGCATGTTTATTATCTTGCAGTTTCTCTGGGTCAGGACTCTGGAAGGTGGCTTAGCTTGGTCCTCCCACCTAGGATCTCTCCCCAGGCTGCAGTTGCCTCAGGGCTATACTGAGCATTCAGTTCCTCATGAGTTGTTAGTTGAGGCTGCCCTCAGTTCTTTGCCACATCACACTGTAGCAGCTGGCTTCCTCAGAGCAAGCAAGGGAGGTGTAGCAAGACACAAGTTACAGTCTTGTGTGACCTAATCCAAAAGTGACAGTCCATCCTTGTTGCCATATTCTGTCCATTAGAATTGAGTCACTAGGTCTAGCCCATGTTCAAGGAGAAGGGATTACATAGGGTGTGAATTAGGGACTCTTGGGAACCACATCAGAGACTGCCTGCCAAGAATATCAAGATTGTGCTAGTCTCATAAAAAAGGGTTGAAGTGTTTTGTTTTGTTTTGTTTTGTTTCCTTTTTCTATTCTCTGGAGAATTCTATGTCTTTTATTGTTTCCTGGTTATTATGCATATGTAAAATCTGAAGTGCATTACTACTTCTGTCCTCCTCCCAAGTAATACAAATAGCTGATACTTTGTTATCCTGTGTTCTGGCAGAAACCCATTAGGGAATGATAGGCATTATTATTTTTGTTGTTATTTTTCCAGATTTACCCAAATGTTGCACATGTCTTTGCTCACATTATTTCTTATGTCTCAGACCTTATATCTTTAAACAGTTTCTTCTACTTCATTTTGCTTCTACTTTATATTTTCATTTTTCTTTAGTGAGTCTTTTGTTGGTTTATCCTCAGATTGTTTTTGTTTATTTGAATATGTCTTTATTTTATCCTTTATCCTAAGTAAGAGTTGCAAACATTTTCTGTAAAGGTCGTGATAGTATTTTTGGCTCTATGGGTTATGTGGTCTCTGTTGGCAACTATGAAAACAAGCCTATGAATGATATGTAAATGAATGTGTCTGGCTATGTCCAATAAAGCTTTATTTACAAAAGTACATGGTGGGCCTGATTTGACTCATGGGCCATAATTTGCCAACCCCTGTTCTAGAGTATGAAATTTTAAGTTGACTGTTATTTTCAGTCAGCCTGTTAAACATTTTATTCTTTTGGATTTTGGGCTTCATTGTTGCTAATGAGATGTTAGCAGTCAGACTAACTTTTACCCAAATGGAGGTAATAAATCTTTTCTCTATGGCTGCTTTTAAGATATTTCTTTAGTGATCTGCATTTTGCTGTGATATATTTTTATTGCCCTTTTTTGTTTTACTTTGTTTTTGCCAGGTGGTAAGGGATGGGAGAGGGGGGCTTTCTGGCTCTTCAGAAGTGGTCTTTAAACAACTCTGATAAATTCCTAGACTGTTTTTTTGCCTCAGATATTGCTTCTACCATATTCTCTGTGTGATCTCTGCCTGAAAATGTGTTCTGATTGTTGAGTGCTTTATATCTCTAACTCCTTCTTTATATCTCTATATATGAGTGCTTTATATCTCTAACTCCATGTTTCCTCTTCTCTTTGTGTTTCTATGCTATATGCTAAAGAATGTCTTCAGATTCATCTTCTAGTCTCTTGTTACCTATTTATAATCTGCTATTAAATGTATCTGGGTATTTAATTTCAATTATTGTTTTTTTAATCCCTGGAAGTTCTGCTTTGGGTAATTTTGTAATTCCTTATTCCTTAGGGATACTTTCAAGCTTTTATTTCTTTAAAGATAATATTGGACTGTTGTTCTGACTCCCTCATGGCATCTTTTTTCAACTATGAGCTGACCCTTTTCCTTAGAAAATTTTATGTAGAAATTCTTTGAGGCTTAGTTGGAAATCACTCATCAAAAGAGAATTTATAACCCTGGGGTACTACAAATCTAAGTCATTGTAGATTAAAGTCTCAAAGGAATTTAGACCATACATATTATAAATTTAGACT
Organism: Herpailurus yagouaroundi; assembly: GCF_014898765.1. Classification (NCBI taxonomy): domain Eukaryota; kingdom Metazoa; phylum Chordata; class Mammalia; order Carnivora; family Felidae; genus Herpailurus; species Herpailurus yagouaroundi. The sequence continues at coordinate 28,050,576 of NW_024412416.1, read as the reverse complement.
GAAAACCAACCTAATGATCACCTTTCATGGTTGTGAATTCTCAGGAGAGCTTTTTCTCCATATAATTTAGTGCTGAGATTGAGAAAGGGAACTTGCTTTGTTGTTTTCTTTTTATTCCTCACAGTTGGCCCACTGGAGGATCATCTTTCTAAAAGGAGACTCCTTTTAAGCTTGGTACTTTACCCTCGACACCCCGACACCCCGTGTGCTGAAGATTCTCAAAACCTTCTCAGGGGACACTGGCTTTAGGGCCCTTTTATCAGTCTGAGTTCTTGGTTTCACTTTCTGTTTTAGTCCTTGAGGTTTTCCTTACTATTGTGTCATTGCAGCAATGCATTTGAAACAATATGAAACAATATTTAAATTTTTATAGGAGGGATGTTTGACATGCATTTGGAAAAGGCAGTCTGATTCTTTTTTAAATTAATGATAAACCTTGTGCCCTGAAATAATTACTCACTTAGAACGAAAGAAAAATAGTGTATTCTACTGTGTGACTTATATGCAGCCTTGCTGAAATACTACATCTATTTATAGTTTTTCTATGAGTGTTTCTATCAGTGTTACTGTCAGAGATTTGTTTCCAGGGAAAAGATCTTCTTTTTAAAATACATTTTGTGAACTTGGGATTTTAAATAGTCATAACTATTTCATTTTTAGTGTTTGATAAAGCACGGAAAAGTCTTAAACATTCTTGTAACTTTTTTTTTTTTTTTGAGAGAGAGCGAGCGCACGTGTGTGTGAGCCAGGGAGGGGCAGAGGGAAAGGGAGAGAATCTTAAGCAGACTCCATGCTCAGTGCAGAGCCCAGTGCAGGGCTCAACCCCACGACCCTGACTGAGCCACCCAGATGCCCCCATTCCTGTGATTTTTAACTTTAAAATTCATTTCTCTGTGGTAAAAATATCTAGCACACTGATTGAGTTTGTTAATTACTAGAATATAGGGATATTTAGATAAAAATCTGATATTTATATTCTTCTCGTCTTAGCTGTATGCCACTGGATATGGTGCAGGCGGCAGACTAGGAATTGGAGGGACAGAGTCGGTATCTACCCCAACATTACTTGAATCCATTCAACACGTGTTTATTAAGAAAGTAGCTGTGAACTCAGGAGGAAAACACTGTCTTGCCCTCTCTTCAGAAGGAGAAGTTTACTCTTGGGGTGAGGCAGAAGATGGGAAGTTGGGGCATGGCAACAGAAGGTATTATGTGAAAACATTATTTTTGATGTTATGCTTTCCTTGTTTCTTTTATCTCTTGTATAACATATTGGCACTTTGTTTTTCAGGACAACATTTATAATAATCTACTCAAGTTAAATGTTAATGACTTATTTGGCAGAAATAAGTTCATGTTCCAATGTGTGGGCTTGCCTCCACTACCCTTCTATTTGAGGGGAAAATCAATTCTGAATTTTCGATTTTTTAAGTACTAAGTACATTGAGTTTCTCTTAGTCCTTCTCCCCAAGTTTTCTTCCTCCGATCCCGAGTAATTCACTGAATCAACAGTTGGCATTTTGATAACATGTGTGATACTAAAGCTGTAAATACAGAGGAAATGGAAGGAGTGAGGGTAAGGGGACACACAAATGACAATATTTTTTAAACAAAGTAACCAAACTTTCTAGTTTTTAAAAATTAATGGGAATTACCTGCCCAGTTGGAGTAACAAAGACCTTCATCTCTGAAATAACTTAAAGTACCAGACTAAATATAGGAAACAGCTGCCCTAAAGACAATGGATAACAGGCAGTAAAGTTACATACAGTGATCTACAGAGGTGAATACTGACAGTCACATGTGTCAGTGGCCAAGGAACTCAGAGGCCAAGGAACAAACCACCCAAAAGGACTAGAAGGAATGGTCCACAGAGCTCACAGAGGGCAGACAATACAGCTTGCTTCCAAAACCTGATAATTCCCAGAACATTGGTTAGAGGACTAAGAATGATGTTGCACAAAAGTGGGTAAAAAAATTAAAGGTAGACTGTTGCTCTGATCCCATCAATAACGCTTAAAAGCAAAACCTGAAAGGATTAAATTGTTCACAAGGAACCATAAGCTCAGGAATATCTTTATCAATACAGACATATCAAGCGCTCGGCAAGATAAACGTCACAATGTTCTATATCCATTCAGACATTACCAGGCATGTGTCTCTTCAATAAATAGTATTGGGAAAATTGGATATTCAAATGCAAAAGAATGAAATTAGATCCCTGAATTATACCACTTACAAAAATTAACTCAAAATGGATTAAAAACCTAAATATAAGTTCTGAAACTATAAGAGTCCTCTCAGAAAACATAGGGAGAAAGCTCCTTGACCTTGGTGTTTGCAATGTTATTTTGGATATGACACTAAAAGCACCAGCACCAGAAGCAAAAATAAAGTGGGACTACATTAAACTAAAAAGCTTCTGTACAGCAAGTGAAACAATCAACAAAATAAAAGGCAGCCTATAGAATAACAGAAAATATTTGCAAACCATATAACTGGTAAGGGATTAATGTCAAAAATGTGTAAGGAACTTGTATAACTCAGTAGCAAATAATAAAAAAAAAAAAACCCAATTAACAAATGGGCAAAGAACCTGAATAGACATTTTTCCAGAGAAGACATACAGATGACCCACAGGTACATGAAAAGTTGCTTAGCATTACTGATTTTCAGGGAAATGCAAATCGAAGCCGTGAGATATTACCTTACACCTGTTAGAATGGCTTTTATTAAAAAGACAAGATATAAGTGCTGCTGAGGTTGTGGAGAAAAGGGAAACTTTATATACTGCATATAAATTATGCAGCCACTATAGGAAAACATAGAAAAAAGTAAAAAATAGAACTACCATGTGATCCAGCAGTCCCTCTTCTGGGTGTATATCTGATGAAAATGAAATAATTTTCTTGAAAGGATCTATACTCCCATGTTCAGTGTGGCATTGTTCACAATAGCCAAGACATGGAAACAACCTAAATGTTCATCCACAGGTGAATGGGTGAAGAAGATGTGGGGTGGGGTGGGGTGGTGGTGGTGTGTGTGTTAGAATATTATTCAGCCATAGAAAAAGAAATCTTGGCATTTGTGACAATTTGGATTAACCTAGAGGACATTATGCTAAGTGAAATCAGTCAGAGAAAGACAAAACACTATGATTTCACTTATATTTGGAATCTAAAAAAACTGAACTCCTAGAATTAGAGTAGACTGGTGGTTTCCAGGGGCTGGGGATTGGGGGGTTGGGAGATGTCGACAAAGGGTACAAACTTCCAGTTATAAGATGAATAAATTCTGGGGACATAATGTACAGCATGGTGACTGTAGTTAACAATACTTTATTGTATCCTTGAAAGTTGCTCAGAGGGAGTAGATCTTCAGTGTTCACACCACACAAAAATTATTATGTGAGATGATGGCTGTGTTAACCTTATTGTGGTAATCATTTTGCAGTATTATATGTATCAACTCATCATATTGTACACCTTAAATTTATACAATGTTATATGTCAATTATATCTCAAAGCTGTAAAAAATTTATCAAGCATGCAAAAGAGTAGGAAAATATAGCCCGTATAAAGAGAAAAATCATTCAATTAAAACTGACCCAGAAATGACATAAGTAGTAGAATTACTAGATAAAAATATTAAAACAGTATTTTAACCACATGCCTATATCTTTAAGAAACTTGAGGGAAAACTTAAGCATGTTAGAGATTGAAAGGTATTTTAAATGCCCTAATCAAAGTCTGGGATGAAGAATACAGTGCATGTGTTTAATATAGATTAAACATAGTAGAGGAAAAGATCAGTGAGCTTGATGACGTAACAATAGAAACTGAAACAAATGAAACACACAAACATATAAAATGAATATCACATCAGTGAATTGTGGACAACAGCCTCAAGTGGCCTATTATATAAGTAAAGTCACCAAAGGAGAGGAGGATAGGGGATTTTGAGAAATGATGGCTGAAAAATGTCCAAATTAGATCTAGGAATAAAAGAGAACTTCTGTAACTTGATAAAGGGCATCTCTGTTAAATATAGAGCTAATAGTGACTTAATATGACATACTGAACTTCCCCTAACTATAGGAACCAAGACCAAGGACATCTGCTATCAAGATTCAGCATTGTACTTCAAGATTGTCAAGTGAAGTTCAGCAGTATAAAGATATAAAAGGCATTCAAAAGGGAAAGAGAATTAAAGCTGCTTCTTTACACGTAGTATAATTGCTTATATAGAAAATCTATGGTACCTACAAAAAAAGCTACTAGAATCAATAAGTGAGGTTAGCAAGGTTGCAGGATAGATCAATAAATAAAAAGCAATTGTTTGTCTTTATACTATGCAAATGTAATCAGAAATTGAAATTTAAAAATACTATTTATATTACCCCCCCCCCCCGATTGAAATTGTAAGGGGGAAATTTGACAAAAAAAAAAAAAAAAAACCATGGATGACTTAGAGAAAACTATAAAATATTGCTAGGGAAGATTTTAGAAGACTTAAAAATCAATGAATGAGTATACTGTGTTCATGGATTAAAAGACTCAATATTGTTGGTTTATTAGTTTTCCTCAAATTAACCTATAGATTCAACCCCTTCTCAAACAAAATTTCTGTAGAAATTGACAAGCTGATTGTAAAATTCATAGAGAAATACAGAGCACCTAGAATAATCAAAGCAACTTTGAAAATCAGGAGCAAAGTTGGAAGACGCTACCTTATTTCAAGCCTGATTTTAAAGCTACAGTAATCAAAACAGTGTAGTACTGTTGTAAAGAGAGAGAAATGTATTAGTGGAACAGAATGGAGTCTCAAAATGTACCACAAATACTGAATAATGAGTGTGGAAAAATGAAGTTTGATTTCTGCCTTGTAACTTCCAATGCACAATTTACAAAAGTGCAGTTTATTGGAGAACAGAGCTTTTTCAACAAATGGTCTTGAACAATTGGATAACCATATAGCAGGCAGTGAACTTTTTGACTTGCACTGTATCCAGAATTAACTCAAAATGAATCATAGTCATAAATGTGAAACCTAAGTCCAAAAGCTTACAGAAGAAAACATGAGAGAAAACCTTTGTGACTTTAGGTCAGACAAGGAGTTTTAGAAAGAACTCCAAAAGCATGATCCAGTAAATAAACATAGGATAAATTGGACTTCATAAAAATGTGAACTCCAGGTGTTTGAAAAGACATGCTACAGACTGTGAAAGCATTATTTGCAATCATACATCTGGCTTAGGTCTTACTTTCAAAATTATTATAAAGAGCTTTCAAAACTCAGTAAGAAGAAAACAAACTTATTGTCAGTGCGTGGCACATTGTAGGCTAGTTGACATTCATATGATAAAACTCTATAAATGAAATGATTTATAGCAAGGGTGGATGAATTGTTTTGGTAAAGAGCCAGGTAGCCTACATATTTTAGTCTTTGTAATATATGCTTCTTTCCTTTTTTTTTTTTTTTTAACAACCTTTAAAAATGTAAAATTCATTCTAGGCTCATTGGCTTTTCAAAAACAGGCCATGGGCCAGACTTGGCCCACATTTGGGCACTAGTCTCCTGGCCTCTGATTTAGCAAGTCTCCTGCTCAGTGGCATTAGGGCAACTGGTATAAAGGAAAACATTTAGGAAATTATAAAATTTTGAGTTCAGGTCTGAATGATTCTTCTTAATTAACAATTGATTTTATGACAATAACCAAAGTGTAGAAAGAGCCCAAATGTCCCGAATGGATAAAGAAGATGTGAGATATGTATGTGTGTATACACACACACACATACATACACATACTCCATTATATATATATATATATATATATATATATATATAGTAATGATAAGATATATATACATATGTATATATGATACACATATATGATAAGGTATATATATATACATAAGATATATATATACACACGTAAGATATATATATATATATATATATATATAAAATGGAGTATTACTTGACAATCAAAAAGAATGAAATCTTGCCATTTGCAACAGCATGAGTGGGACTAGAGTGTATTATGGTAAGTGAAATTAGAGGAAGACATATCATATGACTTCACTCATGTGGAATTTAAGAAACAAAACAGATGAACATGAGGGAAGGGAAACAAAAATAAATACAGGGAGGGGGACAAAACATAAGCGACTCTTAAATATAGAGAGCAAACTGAGGGTTGCTGGAGGGGTTGTGGGTGGGAAGATGGGCTAAATGGGTAAGGGGCCTTAAGGAAGACACTTGTTGGGATGAACACTGGGTGTTACACATAGGGGATGAGTCACTGAAATCTATTCCTGAAATCATTGCACTATATGCTAACTAAGTTGAATGTAAATTTAAAAATAAAAAATAAACATAAAAAACAATTCATTTGAGAAGTGTACATTCAATAAGTATATAACAAACCAAAAGCCTAGTATTTAATACTTTTAAAATATTTAAGAATAAAACTATTTCAGTTATATTTGGTGGCCTTTTTTGCAGTCCATGTGACCGCCCTCGCGTCATTGAGTCTCTGAGAGGAATTGAAGTGGTTGATGTTGCTGCCGGTGGAGCCCACAGTGCCTGTGTCACCGCAGCAGGGGACCTCTACACATGGGGCAAAGGCCGGTATGGCCGCCTGGGGCACAGCGACAGTGAGGACCAGTTAAAGCCAAAGCTGGTGAGAAGGCGCCTTGAGAAGGTGCTCAGAGGCCTGGGGTGTCTCCTCACACCCTCACTTTTGAAGGTGGTGGGGAGGCAGCTTCTCATTGTCATTATGCCATTTTGATTTTTAAAAGTCAAAAGTATTTCCTGTTATGGTTTCTTTTTAGTTTTAGAGTTGATGGTCTTAGCCTCATTATTTACAAGGAGGTTTATATTCCATGTGTCATTTAAACAGAATAGTATTTGAAATCTCCTTTTATTATTTTATTTATATTTTACACATATAAATATATATAAATAAATATTACCTGGCATCTAGCTAAATGCTTTGGCTTCTAGAAGGCCCACTGTATTTTGGGTGAGGCAGTGAATAAGACTTCCTGGTGTGGTAGGACTGGCTCACTAGAGACACTGATAACCTGCCTCCTATCATTTAGATTGATTTGGTTCAAACTGATGAAGGTGTTTTTGGTCTTATCTTACATGATTATTAAAATTACACATTCTTTGTAAAGGCTTAAAACAGTACCGCCCCCACTCTCCCAACCCAAGAGCATCACAGTACTTTAAAGCCTTTCCTTAGGTAAACCTTCTTTCTGCTGTGATTGCATAACCTTGATTTCTTTTTTTTGAAGGTGGAAGCACTGCAGGGCCACCACGTGGTTGATGTTGCCTGTGGTAGTGGAGATGCCCAGACCCTCTGTCTCACTGATGATGACACTGTCTGGTCCTGGGGGGATGGGGACTACGGCAAGCTTGGCAGAGGAGGCAGTGATGGCTGTAAAGTACCCATGAAGGTATTTGTGTCTGCACAGTGGGAGAAAGGCACCTTTCCCAATGATCTGGGACTTGAGGGTTCCACGTCTTTGTGGAGCTCTTAGAGCCCGCCCTTCCCCACCCCAGGCCCTCCTAGGCTTACCACCCCATCCCCCTCTGCATGCTTCTTAGGAGTCTTTTAACCTCATCTTTACCTTCTTTGCAGAAAATATAATGGGTAGTTGAGTAAAAAGTGAAAGGCCCAAAGGTATTAAGATATATTAAGTGCTATTTGTGCTGTCTTGGGAAATTTATGTAAGTTAGCACAACCTGTGGTTTTATATAGTATATAGACCTGTTTGAAGAAAGGGATAACAAATTGTTCACGGTCTTTTCAATTCACAGAGTTCTGTAGCTATGATTGTAATAGTACTTGCTGAAAGGGTTGCAGCTGGCTTAGCCAGAAGCTGTGTTAAATAGACATCCTGTGACACACTAAGAGAAGAGACTGTAGGCCTGGGTTGGGGGTCAGATTGCTTTTCTCCATGTGATCTGCATGACTCTGAGCAATTTCTTAACTTTGTGAGACTCTCTTGCCTTTGTGAATGGGTAGTTGGCAGAGATTAAGTTCATTGATGTGTTTAGATCATGTGCTGACTGCTGTGCTGCCTACAGTGCATGAACATGATGGAGCCATTTAGCTGAGGTGCTTTGCTGTGGATTTGGGAGTGTGTGTGCTGTGAAAGAAAACTAGAAATTGTTCTCTGCTTGGTGTTTGGTCTTGTTGGGGATCTGGGACTGCCTGTGAGGAGTAGAGACCCTCACAGTGCACAGGCAGCTCTGTGGGGGAGGGGGGCAGCATTCTACTAGGGCCCCCTCAGATGGGACAAGAGCCTGGCCAAAACTGCATAGCTTTTCTTCCCAGAGCTGTGCAGCCCAGTATAGGAGCTGTTGGCCACACATGGCTATTTAAGTTTAAATGTAACTCAATTAAAATTCACTTCCTTGCTCATACTGGCCACATTTCATGTGCTCAGTGTGAGCATGTGTCTGGTGACTTCCATATTGGGCATTGTGTACACAGAACATTTCCATTACTGCAGAGAGTGGTTTTGGCAGGCAGTGCTTAGAGCCAAAGCCTGGTGGAGATGTGCCTGGAGACATCCCTGCATGCTGGTGAGCATTGCTGGAGAACCAGAAGCTCAGTGCTTCCTCTTCATTCTTATCATTTCTTATTCCTTTTCTCTTGCAGGTATACAGTATTTTAACCACATTACAAGTTACTTAAGGTTTCCAAATTTATGAAAAAATTGTGTTGTAGACTTTCTTATGCTTAGGAAAGCTTTAGACACAGGCTTTGCACCTTCAGGGATTAGGATGTTGAGCATTGGGGGAATGGAAGTTATTACTTGATATGATTGTGACAGAGGTGAGGGTGAGGAGAGAACGGAGAGAATTGTTTTTAATTAATTTAAATTTAAAATCAAATATGAGGGGCGCCTGAGTGGCTTGGTTGATTGAGCATCTGGTTTCAGTTCAGGACATGATCTCGCAGTTCTTGAGTTCAAGCCCCATGTCAGGCTCTGTGCTGACAGCTCAGAGCCTAGAGCCTGCTTTGGATTCTGTGTCTCGCTATCTCTTTCTGCCCCTCCCCTGGTCACACTCTGTCTCTCTCTGTCTCTGAAAAATGAATAAATGTTAAAAAAATCAGGGGCACCTGGGTGGCTCAGTTGAATGAACATCTGACTCAGCTCAGGTCATGATCTCGCGGTTTGTGGGTTCAAGCCCCACTTCGGGCTCTGTGCTGACAGCTCAGAGCCTGGAGCCTGCTTGGGATTCTGTGCCTCCCTCCCTCTTTCTTTCCCTCCCCTGCACACATTTGATCTCTCTCTGTCTCTCAAAAATAAACATTAAAAATTCTTTTTTTTAAAAATCAGATATGAGAACTTAAGTCTGAGAACAGTCACAGGTAACAAGGAGCATAGCTTGCTGGGTGAGAAAAAGTGATGACTAGGTTAGTGAGCCCCAGTGAAACTTCTGGGTGTTGGTTGTGAAGGGCCTGGACCCCCGATGTACACGGGTGGAAATGACTTCTCATACTAGCTTGACCAAGGTCATGTTTGATTTGATTAACCTGGATAGATGGATAAGTTCTAAAGGCCACAACCTGGTCCTCTTGGCCAATCCTCCTCCCCCTTTTTGCTGATCCTCTCTTGGGGGCCTGTGGGGTCTGAGAGGGTTGGAGGGCAGAGGAGCATTGCAGGGCTTACTGGAGAATGGGGCTGCCACACCAGAAAGAGAAATAGAGTTGGGAGAATAGATTCTGGGGGAAAATGATCATAGAACTTCAACTGTGACATGTCCATTTTTAGTGACACATGCTGAGTGTCATTGTGCAGTAGCATGGGCTCGTGGTCTAGTGTCAGCAGGTGTGCCTTTAGAGTCAGACATCCTCCTGAGAATACTTACTTGGTTAAGTGGAGTAGGACTTTAAGTTGTGTGAAATATTTGACCTGAGTAAGGATTTTCAGAGTTCTTTATTAGATTTAGTTCAGTCTCTGTGTGGTTGCAGCAGTCAGAAAAAACCTTGATTCAGTCTGATTGAACCTTTTTCCCTTCCAGATTGATTCTCTTACAGGCCTTGGAGTGGTTAAAGTAGAATGTGGATCGCAGTTTTCTGTTGCCCTTACCAAATCTGGCGCTGTTTATACATGGTATGCAAGATTCTGTTTGTTTAATCTCACAAAACCAGTTTGTTAATTTGAAGTTATATTAACTGACATCTCATAGACTGAGATGTAACTTCTATAGCAGGCTGTGATTTGTGTCCTGAAGTGTGGTGCTTATGCCAGGAGGGTGGGACGGGGTGGTAAACGACAGGGCCTTGCACTCATAATTCGATGTTTCATTTTGTGCAGGGGCAAAGGTGACTATCACAGGCTGGGCCATGGATCTGATGACCATGTTAGAAGACCTCGGCAGGTTCAGGGGTTGCAGGGGAAGAAAGTCATTGCCATTGCCACTGGCTCCCTGCATTGTGTGTGCTGCACTGAGGACGGTAAGTGGGGAGGCCCGGTGTTGCAGCACAGAGGCCTTTAAATCTAAGAAGTCTGGTCAGGGATAATATATGCATATATATTATCTGAGAATTTCTGTGGTGAGCAGGGCCTGGTGTTAACACTTCTGAATATGTTAAATTTCATGGCTGTGCAGAAAAGAGCAACCAGAGCATACCTGATACTGTTGTCCTTAGGAAGGGCTGCTTGCAAGGTGAGCCTCAGCTGGCCGCTGGGAAACGAATTTGGGGAGGGCTCTCTCCCTTCCCTAATTGATAACAGGCCTTGCTTTGCCTAAAACTGCACAATGTGGTCTCTGCTGAGACCTGTTTCCTGGAACATGGGTATGTGCCAGGTGGAGGTGCCCATGTGACAGCCCTAGTGAAAACTAGGGGCTCTAATGAGCTTCCCTGGTAGAAGGCACCTTTGCATGTGTTGTCACAACTCTTTGCTAGAGGAATTAAACTTGTGCTGTGTAACTCCACTGGCATAGGGTCCTTGGAAGCTTGCATCTGGTTTTCTCTGGACTTCACCCATGTGCCTTTTCCCTTTGCTGATTTTATTTCATGTTCTTTCACTGTAATCATAGCTGAGTATGACTATATGCTGAGGCCTGGGCGTTCACCCAATGAATCAGCAAACCTGAAGGTGGTCTTGGGGACCCCAGTACAATGGCAAGAGGGACTTTATAGATAGAATTAAGGTTGATCATTAGCTGACTTTACAATATTGAAGTTATTCTAGATTATTTGATGGGCTAGTGTAATTACATAGACCCTTCACAACAGAAAAGGAGGCCAAAGAGTCAGTCAGATGTGACAGAGAAGAGGCAGGAGAGAGTTTTCAAAGTGTGAGAGAATCTTGATCCACCATTGTTGGCTTTGAAGATGGAGGAAAGGGACCAGGGAATATTGGTGGCCTTGGGAAGCTGGGATCAGCCATCAGCTGATAGCCCACAAGGAAACAAGACCTTGGTCTTCCCAAGAACTGAATTCTTCCAACAGTCTGCATAAACAAGGAAATGAGCTCTCCCCTAGAGCATCCGGAAAGGATGAGCCTGCTGATATCTAGACTTTAGCCTAGTCAGACTCCTGTTGGTCTTCTGACCTACAGAACTGAAAGAACTGTTTAAGCCAGTAAGTTGTGGTAATTTGTTATGGCAGTAATAGAAAACTAGTGTATCATCTTTCATTAAAAGAGCCATTTCCCCCCAGTTTTGTCTCCTTTTAAAGCCTTTGATAAATTATATGAACATGTGCCCTTTAATTGTTTCATTGATGGAAAAGTTTCCTATATGAATAAGCAATTTTTATGGCTTATCATGGGACTGGCATTATAGTTCTTAACCAAGAACTTACAATACATTTTTTTTATTTGCTTCAATTCTTTAAATTTTTGAAGCAAATCACACACTTAGAGAATAGTTGGAAGTGCAGTACAAAGAACTTTTTTTTTTTTTTTTTTTATCCGTTTGAGAGGTGCTGCCCTGATGCTCCATCACCCTGAACATTTGAGTGTATATTTTACAAATGGGAACACTACTAAACAATCCCAACATGGCTGTTCATTTGGGAAATTCACACTGGTTATTACTCCACCTAATCTTCACTCCCATTCATGTTATAGCACAGGTTATACTTAGCTGTCATTTTAATGTCTCATCTTCTCTGAGACAATCCTCAGTTGTCCCTGAGTGTGATTCTTTGACACTTCTTCAGTCTTCCTGAGCTTTTTTGGACTGTGACACATTTAAAGATTACAGGCTGTTTATTTTGTAGAACATCCCTCAATTTGAGTTTGTCAGATATCTCCTCAGTAGATTCAGGTTTTACATCTGTGATCTTAATTCAGTCTGTGTTCTTAATTCATTCTAAATTCATCAGGTGTCATATAGTTTCTCTTTGTCCCAGTGGTGTTAACTTGATTAAGGTGGTGGTAGGGGGCGCCTGGGTGGCGCAGTCGGTTAAGCGTCCGACTTCAGCCAGGTCACGATCTCGCGGTCCGTGAGTTCGAACCCCGCGTCAGGCTCTGGGCTGATGGCTCAGAGCCTCGAGCCTGTTTCCGATTCTGTGTCTCCCTCTCTCTGACCCTCCCCCATTCATGCTCTGTCTCTCTCTGTCCCAAAAATAAATAAACGTTGAAAAAAAAAAAAATTAAGGTGGTGGCTGCTAGGATTTTCCATTCTGAATATCTTTTGTAACTAGTAAGTATTTGGGAGGGTATTTGAAGCTATTTAAATATCCCTTTTCTCATTGTATATTTTATTCTCATCAAATATTTGATATTTGTTTTTAATTTATATCTATGTGGGACTCATGGTTTCCTAATTTATTCATTGGATTGTACATAATCTGTTACTGTTAATAATTTTGATGCTGAAATTGGCCCTGTTAGGCTAGCTTTATTTCCTTTTTTTTTTAAATTTTTTTTTTAACGTTTATTTATTTTTGAGACAGAGAGAGACAGAGCATGAACAGGGGAGGGGCAGAGGGAGAGGGAGAGGGAGACACAGAATCTGAAACAGGCTCCAGGCTCTGAGGTGTCAGCACAGAGCCTGAAGCGGGGCTTGAACTCACAGACCGTGAGATCATGACCTGAGCCGAAGTCAGACGCTTAACCGACTGAGCCACCCAGGTGCCCCTTTATTTCCTGATGTGTGCCCATCATTCACTGGGTACTTCCTTGCTTTCTGGCACAATAAGACACCCTATCTTCTTGACCCTCCAAGGCCCAAGCCTAGCATTGACCATTTCCACAAGGAGTCTTGGTGTCTTTAGAGGACAATGGTGTTTAGAAGACAAGATCAGGTCGATAGATGTGCTCATTGCTCATTGCTCTCTCTGGCTCAAAAATAAATAAACATAAAAAAAAGATTAAAATCCTTGATAGTCTACAACACACTAGAGAGGTTAATATGGTAACTAAAAGGAGAACAATGGCCAAGGATGTGATGTGCTCATTATATATATATGTAAATAATATACAAATTTGCATCTATGTTTATTTTTGTATATATATATACAAATTCTACACATTCACACCAGGAGCCCAGATTCTAGTTCTATACCACAGGGTGATTCATTCTAGTTTTCTTTCCACACTTACAACTCCTTTCTCTTTTGGTGAGAAGTCTGGATTTCATTATCTCTAATATAGGGATCCACTCACTCTGCCTGAATGTGACCAGTGCCCCATCGTTACCTTTGCTCTCTCCCCTGCATGGATCCTTACCTGACTCAGGCTGTGACTGCCCATTCTGGGCCACCCCCACACATGGGCCACTCTGCTTGGGCCAACTCCCCACACTGAGCGACCCCCTGTATGGAAGTTTTTGTCATGTATGGATTCTGATTCTCTGCATCCAGTTGTACCTCTGCAGAGAAGTCCTCCTCTCCTTACTTGTGCTGTAACACTGACCCAGTGGCTTTAGGACTGAATTGTCTAGGGTGGGAATGGGCCAGCAAGCACACTGCCGTTGATCATGTAGGCACTGCACTTTACAGAGTGCTGCTTATGGCTGCATGGCTCTCTTAGGAGTCTTTGTGGAATATGGCAAGGCTAATCTCTAGAAAACTAACCTCATTTCTATTTTAGTCACCAAGTGACCTTACCCTAGAATAGTTTTCTGGTGGTGTTTCATGGTTGGGATCTCATGTTTGGGATAAGAATAACTATAGGAAGAACTATGTGTTCCTTTAAAAACAGGTTGTGTTTTTTAAAAAAAAAACTGATTTTTTTCTCTCCATTTAACATAAAAAATTAATTTGGGCAGTTAAGGATATTACCATCTGTTTTACTATTACTTGTTCTGATAAAGAACTGTTACAGTTATGTGCTTACTCCTGTGAACAAATGCTATTGTATTTTTAAGACCAGAGTCTTGTGCCTCTTACTAGAAAAGGCATGTTGGCCAGCAGGGGCTCTCAAGAGTTCTGAGAAGCATGCTCCCTCTTTGGATGTTGCAATTAGAGACATCTAGGTCACACATGAAGTTGACATTCAGACAGTTGACCACCAGCACCATTTGAAGGGAGAGATGATTGTGATGGGAAGATGGTAGAGGTTGTGCATTCACTGGTCCTAGTATACAAGTTCTTGTTCTAAATCCACTTCATTTAGGTGAAGTTTATACGTGGGGCGACAATGATGAGGGACAACTGGGAGATGGAACCACAAATGCTATCCAGAGGCCTCGGTTGGTAGCTGCCCTTCAGGGTAAGAAGGTCAACCGGGTGGCCTGCGGCTCAGCACACACCCTTGCCTGGTCAACCAGCAAGCCTGCCAGTGCTGGGAAGCTGCCTGCCCAGGTTCGTACTGGTTGGGCTGGGTGGGCTAGGAGGTGTACAAGTAGTGACGGAGTTACTATCTGTATATTGAATTATGCATGTAAGTAAGCCACACTCACATTTCATTTTCCATTGTATATTTACACAGGTGTTCCACTGAAAATAATTCAGGTTAATATTCACATTAACCAACATTGTCCATATATCCATGTGTCACCTTCATTCTAAATCTTATAAACTGTACAAAACCATTCTGATAGTACAGGCTGCACACTTTCCTTAGTAAATGTATTTCTATAGACTAATTTTTAGCATTTTCCTTGGTTCACATTACTTGGCTCAAGCAGTCAAACTGGCCAGAATATTATTCTAAAACCAATGAAGTTTTTCACATCAGACTCAGAAGTCTCAGGGATTCCTTGTTTTTGAAAAGAAAAAAAAAAACTTTTTCAGAATTCATCTACAAACTGTGACTTATCTGTGCATTTGACACCTAAGTTGATTTAATGTAGTTTCAACATTTCAGGTTCCCATGGAATACAATCACTTGCAGGAAATCCCCATAATAGCACTGCGGAACCGACTGCTGCTTCTGCATCACATCTCAGAACTCTTCTGCCCCTGTATCCCCATGTTCGACCTGGAGGGCTCTCTTGATGAAACTGGACATGGGCCTTCTGTGGGGTTTGACACTCTACGAGGAATTCTGATATCCCAGGGAAAGGTACTCTTGTAGCAATCTTTGCTATAGGCAAAACTGGTATTTTCAGTAAAATTTAATCCAACAAAAATTCCCAAACTGGGAGTAGACAGAATATAGTGTATTCCGCAGGGACTCATTGTTGAGTACCTGCTATATGCCAGGCTCTGTTCTGGGTGCTCAGAATATATCAGTGAAAAGCAGACAAAAATTTCTTCTCTTTTGGAGCTTACATTAAAAATTAATAGTGTGGTGTGTTATTTCCCTGTTGTAATCTCTGCTTCCTAACTCCCCCCTTTAAGGGGTGGGGTGGTTTGCAAAACTAAGTCTCGTTCTTGCCCATGTTCTCTGCTTACCTAGCCATGAGACATTATGGCAAATCTTCCCTGGCAGCAGGAAGGATAAATGAGATAATTTCTTCCCCAGGGATGTCCAGCAGAGGGTGCCAGATATTATACATCATTTAGAGAGAAATTCAATATCAGGATATGTAGAGATTCCTAGTCAAAGGATAATTTAACAGGCTGTGAATAGAATCATGAAGGAGGGCATCTAAAAATCACTGGACATATTTTGACCCATTGACATTTGTAATAATTTGAGCTTTTTAGAAATAGGATGCCTGATTCCGGAGTTAAGAGTTTCCCATTACTGGACATCATCGTTTCTGGCAAGTAGGTTGGCAGGATGTTCTAAAAGAACCATTGTGTGGTAGGGGTAATATTTGTGTAGAAAAAAGCATAGAGGTCAGATTGAGAACTCCTAATTTTGAAAAGCCTATGATTCTGAGACCTATTTTGTTATCAAAGATTACGGTCCCCCCCCTTTTTTTTTTTTTTAAATAATAAAATCTGGATTATTTGGAGTCCTATCCAAACAGATTTATTCTTTTTTAAGAATGGCTTTGTTTGCACTTAGCTGGAGGGGACTGGTCCACACATTTTATTTTCATGTGTGGCTTAGAGACAAGTGGACATTGATAAGGATTGTAGTAATGGTAAGATCTCTCTGATGATGGGGAAGAGGAAAAAGTTGTATGCAGTTAACATTGATAAGAAACTTAACTTCAACCATTTTTTAATAATAAAAAGTAGCAAATTGATCCCTTTTACCATTTTTTAAAAATCTATCAGAGTGGAGATGATAATAGGCAGCTAGGAAAAATCCTTTCCTCATAGGGAGACAACCAAGTGAGAGGCAGGATGGATCCCACATGGATTGCATGAGTGTTCTGCAGGCTGTGAGCACAGGGGCAGGACAGCAGGAGCACTGAAGGAGTCTGGCAGGCAACTTCAGTGGCAGAGAATGTGTAATCAGCCTCTGTTTTGGTCCTGGGTGAGAAAGGATCACATCTGCTGGAAAATTTGGGAAATGGGTGTTGGTGGTGACCATGGAACATTATTACCAGTATGCAATTCAGAGCACAGAAGAGAGAGCATCATAGGAGACCCCTGCTGGATCAGGCCATTCAGAGAAGGGAAATGCATGTTCCTGTGGAGGAGGAGCTGTCCTTGGCTCTGGGCAGAGCAGTCAGGCGGGATGGAGGACAAAAGTAGCTGGTAGGTGTTGTACAAGGGTGCATGGTGATGGGTGCACCTATGCGAGCCCCTGTGTGGCGTAGGGTGCCCTGTGAAAGTCCCTTTGTGGTAATGGGTGGACCGCTGTGAGGTGGATGGGTCTGTCTCTGTGGGCTGGTTGCCTCTATGACACCCTTACTTGACTTTCTCTACCTCTGAGGCCTCATCCTTGGGCTGCTTAGGGCTCTTGCCCTTGTTGCTTTCAGAGGTTGGAGTTCTGACCTGGGAGAGTGACCTGGATACTCTTGTAGGTACCTTGTGCTCCCCCAACCATGCTATCTCTGGACAACGGCAGAGTTATCCACTTGGCAGAGACCTGGGACTCCTATCGATCCTGTCTCGTTTGTGTCTCTTGAGTCTGCTTCCCTACCCCTGTCCTCACTGGTGCTACCGGTGCCCTGGTCCATATGAGTATGGCAGGCCTACCTGTACGTGGGTGTCATTGGGCCCCAGTATTCAGGTTTCTGTCAGTGTATGGTACCTATATGTTTCCTCCTTCACTGGTCTCCCATTCTCACCCCAACCCTGGATCAACATACAGGACTCCCTGGCCCTGCTGCTGGTTTGTGGTTTTGTCACAACAGTGACACTGAGGCATAGTGTTTAATGTCAGTCCTGCCGTGAGTGGACTTGTGGTCTGTCTGGGAGACCTTGGCTTTTCTAGTTAATCCTCAGGGCCTGGCCTGAGTCCCAAGTCAGAGAAGATATGTGCCAGACTCTGGCCCTCCCCACTCTCTGCCCAGAGCATGGTGGGCTTCTCTTGCCTCCAGATGGGGGGCAGAGAGCACAGGTGGGCCTCTGCATAGGCTGTGCCTCTGGCACCACCTCACAATTTGAAAAAGAAGAGTTTGTAGTTACTGTTCTTAAGAAAATTTGACTTTTAGGAGAGAATATTTAAAACAAAACTATGACATGATTTATCTATGGATAATAATATTTCCTATGTCAGATTCTAAATTTTGTCTATCTGTCATATTTTAGGAGGCAGCTTTCCGTAAAGTAGTACAAGCAACTATG
Source organism: Herpailurus yagouaroundi (assembly GCF_014898765.1). Taxonomy (NCBI): domain Eukaryota; kingdom Metazoa; phylum Chordata; class Mammalia; order Carnivora; family Felidae; genus Herpailurus; species Herpailurus yagouaroundi. Next base: position 28,032,515 of record NW_024412416.1, on the reverse strand, counting down.
GTGCGAGATCGCCAGCATGGGCCCGTGGTAGAGTTGAACCGAATTCAGGTAACAAGTGGAAATTGTTCTGAGTCTGACACTTCTCAGATAAGATGGTTTTGTGGTTGGGAGTTGTGGCTCCACAGCCTGGGGGAACAGCAAACTTTCTCTTGTGCCCTTGCCTTAGAGAGCAAGGTATTACCTGTCTGTGGTGTCCTGTGGTGCTGAGCCTTTTAGTTGGGAATGTAAATTGTTTTGTTTGTAACAGAAGTAAGAAAGATTTATTTCAGATAATCCAGAAGCATGCATACAGATAAGCAAAGAGGGAAAAGTAAAAATGACCCATATTTCCACCACATGGCGATAATTACTGCTGACAGTTGGAGGTGTGTTTGTATGTTTGTTATAACTGAAACTGGGTGCCTCTCTTTTGTAACTTGCTATTTTTTTCCCCCTGAAAACATTGTAAGCACCTCTCCTTGCAATACAGTGGGAGTGTGGGATTATTTTTGCTGACCAGCTACCCCATGTTCTCTTGGTTTTTCTGTGCAGGAGGCTAGAAAACCATGCCCACTTTTCTGGAATACAGCTGTGCTACTCGACACAGCCCCAACTACAAGTGTATCTTCAGTTGCCCTCCTTGGGTGAGGTTCTGAGAAGGAGGTTAGGTCAGGGGCCCTCCATGCATCAAATTGTATGTAGGGACAGTTCCCATTCCCAACAGCCTCACACCCTTCCTGGCTCTGATAGCTTTCTTTGCCCACTTAATAGACCAGAATCACTAATACTGTTCTCTAGTAATGAATAAATGAAAAGTAGACCATCTCTGAATTAATATTGCTGCCAAGTATAGATAAGCTTACAATTTAAAAAATTAACTGGAAACCAGAGGAGCTCCAGTACTGATTATGGTATTGTGTGGTACTTGACATTTAACATGCAAATGAATTGGGCCCCACCTCTTGGAACAGAAACAGAGAGTTATGAAGAACAAATTCTTTGTTCCTTTATATTAACACATGATTTCTACCCTGGTGTTGGTTATATGACTAGACATTTCTCCAGAGTTGTACTTGGGGGCATTTTGAATTAAGACACAAACTCTTATCGTTTGTTGGAGAACACATGTGACCACACTGATGGATGTGGTCCCTTCACTGACGTCAGACTGTTTAATGCTAAGCTCTAGGTCAGTCAGCCTACTCTACAAACAAATGGGCTGTTTAATTAGGTTCATGAAAAAGGTTTTATTTCCGCACCTTGGAGGATCATTTTGGTTTGCTCTACATTATTAGGTCTTAAACACTAAAGTTCATAAGTGAGGAAAGCTCACCTAACAGATTGTTGGGCATTCCTAGATTGTATGCATGCCCTAGCCACATATAGGTGCCTGATCAGGGTCAGTGACCTGATACAGGTGGTTAAATCTGGAGCTTTTGGCATCATTGAACCTTGCTTACCTGGAACCCAAGTTAGGTGTGCCTTTTCTATCTTTCCCTTACCTCAGATTTTGCACTCATCATGCTCCTCTTTCCTTCTAGTCTTTATATTCTAGCACAATGCCTTGTGTTATGAAAATGTTCAGTACATGTTTGAAAAAAACAGAATGGATAAAGGGCAAATTAATATTAGCATTTTTAAAAGGCACATAAACAACTTTCAATGCAGCATGCCATGGCTACTCCAGTTATACCCAGTGGCCTTCTGGTACCAGAGCCAGATCTTTTTCAATTCAGAGTTCATACTTCCATCCTGAAGCTGGAAAGATCTTCCACAAAGATAGACATAGAATTGTTCTTCTGATAAAAATAGAGTACAGGATGAGAGTGGGAGGTATTCCATGAATCCAAGTTGAACTCAAGATACCAGTTGATCCAGAAAGGTGGTATCAACCATCCTGTGGCCACAGTATGCTTCTGGCATCAGCCTCCTCCCATGGGGATGCCACTGTAGACATTCTCATACTGTCTGTGCAAAGTGTTCTGGAGACACTAAAACCATAGGCGTGTTCCTGGAGGGTTTTCTTTGTTTGAATTTGATTTAGTTTTATAACAGAATCTGAAAATCAGCGTGCATAAAAATTTTTAATTTAAAATTTATTACAGAATTAATGCATACTCATTTCTGAAAATTTAGAAAATTCAGATTAAAGGCAGTTAAAATGACCTATATTTCTACTGTCCAGAAGTAGCCACTGGTACACAGGTGCATCCATGCAGAGTCATAGCTGTCTTATCATAGCCATTTCCTTCAGAGGAGCCAAAAGCATCAGCCTCTGTTAACTGGTATTATAAATGGAGGTGATGTGACATTCACAATGGGAAGCTGGGTCTGTGGCTTGTTCCTTATGAACAGACACACCCCTCTTCTTTAATGCAGTTTCCATCAGGGATTTGGGTACCTTAAAGAACTGCTGTGAGGTTTAAATAAAATCACATCTGTGAACATAGAGCCAAATGTGTGGCACACAGAAAATTTCATTCCTTAGGAGTCTGTTATCATTAGTGTCATTATTTATAAGTCTTGTTTATAGTTATTTGTGTGTGAGAATTAGCTATTTATTTTTAAAAATTTTTTTAACGTTTGTTCATTTTTGAGAGATGGAGGGAGACAGAGCGTGAGTGGGGGAGGGGCAGAGAGAGAGGGAGACATAGAATCCGAAGCAGGCTCCAAGGCTCTGAGCTGTCAGCACAGAGCCGATGTGGGGCTCAAACTCACAAACCGTGAGATCATGACCCGACCTGAAGTTGGACACCTAACCGACTGAGCCACCCAGGTGCTCCAAGAATTAGCTATTTAAACTCACCTTAGAACTCATTAAGAAGTTAAGGATTGTAAGAGTTTAGCTGGAGGAGGCAACAGAAAAGTGCATTTTCAAGATCATTTTTTCCTTAACTTTTCATTTTGCAATTATTTCAGACTGAGCTTCTCAGGTGATTGTGAAGCACAGCATAGCCAGCAAAGCTGTAGGGTTACTGAGTCCATACCAGGTGAGGGCCTTAAGGTCTCTTGGTCTGATCTGTTTGAAAATCTTAGATTAGGGGCACCTGGGTGGCTCAGTCGGTTAAGCATCCGACTTTGGCTCAGGTCATGATCTCATGGTTTGTGGGTTCTAGCCCTGCATCGGGCTCTGTGCTGACAGCTCAGAGCCTGGAGCCTGTTTCAGATTCTGTGTCTTCCTCTCTCTGTGCCCCTCCCCCACTCACGCTCTGTCTCCCTCTGTCTCAAAAATAAATAAACATTAAAAAAAATTAAAAAAAAAAAAGAAAATCTTAGATTAGGATGAGAAATAAAGATAGGAAAAGTGATTGGGGGAAATGCAGTGACCCAAGGGTTGGAGTAGGATATGTGCAGGTGAGTAAGGGAGGGGAGCAGGGTTCTGTTCTGGCTGAGATAGTGGCTCCAGGTTTGGGTTCATAGTGCTGATAGTCTGCTAAGGAGAGCTGCTTTTGGAGCTCCTGGCGTCTTATTCATGGAGGCCAAAGCAGAGCGGTAAAGTGGTTGGCCATAGTTAAGTTAATGAAATGTGTGGATGAATCAGATTGTAGTTACTAACCACACCAGGTGCCACCACTCTGTGTGAATGACCAATGAGGTTTGTGATTTCTTGAAGGAATGTTTACTTAGACACCACCAGTCCTGAGGGTGCTGGGCTGTGGCAATGTGCTGCAGGCATTTGGGTGACCAGAGGCCATGCCTCCCATGATTATAGCAGAGCTTCTATTGGCACAGCTGTCCAGCAGGCATCCTGTGCATGAGGCCTGAGCAGGTAAACATGTGGTGTTGAGTGAGGGGAAAGGAGTGTGAAACCAGTCTTTGAGGTCCTCAGAGCGTTTGTGTGCAGGAAGAGACATGAGGTCCCTCTTGGGGGGAAGAGGGAGAATCATAGAGAAATGAGGTATGGCTTAGTCTAGAAGCTCTTCCACCTTGTACAGATGTGTTTTGTGGATTTTGCTTTGTTTTGTTGGGTGATCACAGCAGCATCTGAGTGTTGCTGGCTGTGGACTCCATTCATGACAGCTCTTTAGGTCTGGCAGCAGAGTGCTGGCTGGACTTCTACTCTGGTGACCAAGGCAGAGGAAAAAAAAGGGTAACAGGAGGGGTAAGTGGCTATAGGGCTCATTATTGCCCAGGGCTGGTTGGCTGTGGAAGATAGAAGCTGTGTCCTTTCTGCTGCTGCAGCTGTTTCATATTTGTTTCTTTCTCCTCTGTAGGTCAAACGTTCAAGGAGTAAAGGTGGCCTAGCAGGCCCCGACGGGACCAAGTCTGTCTTTGGGCAGATGTGTGCTAAGATGAGCTCGTTTAGTCCTGACAGCCTCCTCCTCCCCCACCGTGTCTGGAAAGTCAAGTTTGTGGGTAAGAACTTGCGTGCACTGCAGACCTGTGGTCCTGAGGGTTGTCAGTCTGAACACAGGCATTAGTGCAATGGGCATTACAAGGAGAGCTGAGAAGCCCAGCTGGCTGCACCCTGTGGGGTTTGCTGGGGTGACTATGAATTACTGATTCTCTTTTCTTTCAAGGTGAATCTGTGGATGACTGTGGTGGTGGCTACAGTGAGTCCATAGCTGAGATCTGTGAAGAACTGCAGAATGGACTCACCCCCCTTCTGATTGTGACGCCCAATGGTAGAGATGAGTCAGGTGCCAACCGTGACTGCTACCTGTTCAGCCCGGCTGCTAGGGCGCCCGTGCACACCAACATGTTCCGCTTTCTGGGTGAGCCTACTCACACAGGCATCGTGTGACTATGTGTGCCTTAGTTAGCTTAATGTCTACTGTGTCTTGGGAATCACAGATATTTTGAGTACTGTATTCAGTCTTAGCTTTTTTGATGTGTACTTGCAGGGACATGCAGAACCCAGCCATCATTTGCTGGGTGCTAAGGGGCAGAAAGTGTCTTTGGCACTCAGAAGATCTGAAATTTCATATTTCTGTAGTTTAAATGTATCTGAAACTTGGAATCAGATCTGAGGGGATTTTGGTGGTTGGACAGTCCCTTCCTCCTGTTGCATTAAGTATTTGTGCTGAGTGCTCCTGTTGCTGCCTGTACTTCTCCAGCCATTGCACCTACCTTCCTTGAGAAACTCCAGCTTTTGTTTTGTCATCAAAGGAACGGGGATTGGCCTCTGTGTGGTTTATATCCGTTGGTGGAAAGAGGAGGAGAATTAGAAACTCTCCCATAGGAATAAAAGGAACAAAGGAAGTAATGAATTTAGAATAGGACAAAATGTTTTAAGGATGGACCTAACTTGGGGTGCCTGGGTAGCTCATTTGGTTGAGTGTCTAACTTTGGCTGAGGTCATGATCTCATGGTTCATGAGTTTGAGTCCCACATCGGGCTTGCTACTGTCAGCACAGAGCCTGCTTCAGATCCTCTGTTCCCTTCTCTCTTTGCCTCTCTCTCTCTTTTTTTCTTTCTCAAAAATAAACAAATATTAAAAAAAAAAAAGGGTGGACCTAAGTCTCCATGAATTTGGGTAGCACTGGTTTAGAAGGCAGTGAGGCCCCAGTGTAGAGCTAGTCTCTACTGTGTTGTTGATTGAACTAGCTGTTTCATCATTGATTTCAAGTATCTACTGTCACTTGTGCTTTGAATGAGCAGGTGTGTTACTAGGCATTGCTATCCGGACTGGGAGTCCCTTGAGCCTCAACCTGGCTGAGCCTGTTTGGAAGCAGCTGGCTGGGATGAGCCTCACCATTGCAGACCTCAGCGAGGTAACCACCAGGAAGGTGGGGATGGGGAAATATGACACTTTGTGTACCTGATACAGAGTACAGGGGGTGCCTCAGGCTGCAGACTACCTTCTGGTAGCAAAGAAGGTCTATGGATATGAGGCCAGTTTGCTGCCATAACTTGGTAGACCATCTGTTTTGTGGTGCTTTGCAACTTGAAATCTTGTCAGATAATAATGTTCACCATTTTTCCTGTGGAGGAGGGGAGCTTGTGAGTGGCCGGGTGGTGGCTCTGGCTTTCAGTGGGGGAGACATGACTGACCAACCACAGCCAGCATCCTCCCATTGGCCATCCTTCCCTTGGTACCATGACAGTAGGGTGAGCTTCATCTCCATCCAGTGGCTGTTGCTCTCTTAGCTGTTAATTTTAAGGACTTCCTTGAATTACAAGTTCTTTCCTCAGCTCCCTGGGTGAAGTACTTTTTCACTGCTGGTCTCTGTTATTTCCTGGCGTGTACAGTGCACCAACAGCTTGAGGTATGCCCAGTGCAGACTGAGGCCCCCTTGTGGCTGAGTGTCTCAGGTGTGAACTACAGTCAGAGGTGTAGGAAAGACCCAGACTTAACATGTCGGCTCCCTTTTTTCCCTTAAAAGGTTGATAAAGATTTTATCCCTGGGCTGATGTACATCCGTGACAATGAAGCCACCTCAGAGGAGTTTGAGGCCATGAGCCTGCCCTTCACTGTGCCAAGTGCAAGTGGTCAGGACATCCAGCTGAGCTCCAAGTACACACACATCACCCTGGACAACCGTGCAGAGTATGTTCGGCTGGCAATAAACTACAGGTGTGTGGTCATCTATCCTCCATTGTTTTGATTCAGTAAATAGCAAAAATAGAAAATGGTTTGCTTGAATGGCTGCATTTTTCAGAAATATCATACAGTAAAATGCTAATGGACTTGGTTCCAACTGCTGCTGATCTGTAGTCATCAAAACTTGTTTTGTAATCCGAGTCCGAGTACTCATTATTGCCTGAGATTCCTGGCTCTGACTAGAATACCAAGGTGGATAGAATTGCCCTGTTTTGGGAGCTGTCCGAACAGAGATCACAGGGCCTTTGGGTGCCCATCTGTGTGATCTGTCAACACTCCTGGGCAGGACTGTGCCTGGCCCCTGCCTGGCCATCACACCAGCATGGTTGCTGTGTGGCAGGTCCGCAACACCTGCCCTCCCCATATAGCTTTTGCCCATTGCTGCTTCCACCTGACATTACAAGTCCATACAGTGTGGTCCTTGGGGACCTCATTCTCCAGAAGCACCTGGCCAGGTGTTGTGGTGAGACTGCATATTGGGTGGACTTTACTTGCTGAGTTCTGCTTGTGAGTGGTCCTGGCAACTGTGCTGTGCTGTCTCTCTGTGTTCATTTCTGCCTTGTGCCCTAACTCACCAGTCATGAGGGCCACAGTATCTGCTTCCAGAGGGTTCTTACTGTTGGTGCTCTGGAGCCTGGTTCTCTGATTATGCATATCTAATTCTGGCTCCTTCCTGGGTGTGCAATAAATATTAAGAATTGTGTCTTGGAAGCTGTAGGTAGTTTTTAAAATTATCTTCTATGTGCCAGTGTAGCTGCACTCAGAATGTGATGCCATTTCTATAAGATGCACACCTTGGTCATCTGTGTGGTAAGTCTTGGTATAAGCAGGACAAGATCTGTGTTACCAAAGATAGAAATGCAAAGTGATTTTTCTCTTTCAGACTCCATGAATTTGATGAGCAGGTGGCTGCTGTTCGGGAGGGAATGGCCCGAGTTGTGCCTGTCCCCCTTCTTTCTCTGTTCACTGGATATGAATTGGAGACAATGGTATGCCCCTAAGTGCTACTGCCCTGGAACTGCCTTTTGCATATTGAGCCACCAAATCAGTGCCACTAGTTAATGTCTTGATTAAATCTTGCCCATAATTTACATCTGAAGTAGCTCATGCCTGTTGAATGAAGTGAAAACATGTTCGGGTAGCTGGTGTTCCCTGCCTGCCTCTTTCCCTCCCTCGCAGCTATCACCCCACACCAGGGTGGAGCACAGGGTCAAGTGCACATCCATCTGAACACACAGGACCTATCCTCCCAGCCATCCACTCCAGCTCTCACACCCATCCTGCCCCAAACGAGCCTTGGTAGAAAGAAAGAATGATTGACTCTGTACTGAAGTGAAGAGTCAAAAGTGTCAACCATCCCTGACAGTGTGTCCTTCTGCAGGTGTGTGGCAGCCCAGATATACCTCTGCATCTTTTAAAGTCGGTGGCAACATACAAAGGGATTGAGCCTTCTGCATCCCTGATTCAGTGGTTCTGGGAGGTGATGGAGTCCTTCTCCAACACAGAGCGTTCCCTCTTCCTTCGCTTTGTGTGGGGCCGGACGAGACTGCCCAGGACCATCGCAGACTTCCGGGGCAGAGACTTTGTCATCCAGGTGCGGTTCCTCCACATCTTGTGGTGTCAGCTGTGGGGGCATGCTCCTTGCACACGATCGTACAGCAGATTAGAAATGGGACTCTCATGTTATATGGTTTTTCTTTTTTCCTGGGAACAATAATGAAAAGCACACCAAACTTCTTTGATTTGATCACTCAGAATTTTATGACTACAGGATTTAGGTCTCACTTTCTACTTCTGGAAAATTTATCTGGCCACCACAAGAAGATACTGCTATTATGTTAGCACATTTGAGATTTTGAGCACACATGTCATTTAAAGCATATGTCTGATTCTCTGGTTGAATTGGGTAAATTAAGTAATGTTGCTTACTGAGAAAAATAAGAGCACCATCAGACTGAGAGCAGGAGTTTTGCTTTGATTTCTAACTCGGTGATCTGATGGCCGGAAATAGGCTCCATTTATCTTCCAGGTCATGGGGACTCAGCTGCCCTCTCTCTCCCTCCTCCATCCTGAGGCACTGAGTATGACTTTCCAGGTAGCAATACCATGGGAGTGGGGAGCTTCCTCAGAGGGCAGATTGGGGTGGAGGGTCCATTCTCTCTGCATGCTTGGAAGGATTTGGGGATGGGTTCCTTCCTGAGCATAGCCTGACTCCAGTCTCTGGCCAGGGTTGCAAAAATAGTTGGAGATCTTTGAGAACACATGTAGTTTTTCTCTCCTAAGGTGGGTAATTACTGGATTTCATCCACATGTCTTGCTGGCTTCATAATATCATATCTGTAGTAATTGAAAGGGGGCTAATGGTTCAAGGAGAATTCCCCATGTAAGTGGGTGCTGAGGACGTGCCTTCTGCCTGCCTTGTGCCAGGCCCTTTTTACAGCACTGATTTGTCAAAAGTAGTTGTCACAGTAACCAATTGCTATTTTTGACCATAAGTCCTAGGAATTATTGAGCTGTTCCTTTTAATTTCTAAAATTGACTATAGAGTATATGTTTTCTGATATTTTGTTACTCTTAGCCAAAAATGTTATGATTTTTGTGAGAGTCAAGAATCTAATGAACATAATAAAATACATTTGCAGTTTTATCTGTCCTTGCACACCATCTCTGATTATTTAACATTTTTTCATCAATAGGTATTGGATAAATACAACCCTCCTGACCACTTCCTTCCTGAGTCCTACACCTGCTTCTTTTTGCTGAAGTTGCCTAGGTATTCCTGTAAGCAGGTGCTGGAGGAGAAGCTGAAATATGCCATCCACTTTTGCAAATCAATAGACACAGATGATTACGCTCGCATAGCCCTTACGGGAGAGCCGGCTGCCGATGACAGTAGTGACGACTCGGAGAACGAGGATGTGGATTCATTTGCTTCAGACTCTACACAGGATTATTTAACAGGACACTGAGATAGAGAAATGCCATTCATCGCAAGACACCACGAGACCGAGCAAGAAGGCAGAGCACTACAGTTTAGAGTGCTGGAGGTATAATGTATTTGATGAGAAATATTAGGTCTCTAAAATGCATGGGGGTGGGCAGGGAGACTGATCGCTGGTGATTGAACAATGAATGGAATAATGATTGGGAAATCAGCCCTTGCACGAGGGGCACTATGTGGACACTAACATTTATTTTTGAGACTTAAAAGGGTCTTCTCACCCATAATGCTGCATTACATGTAGGACTTCTGTGTTTACTACAGTGTGTAAATGTTATATAAATACTGAATTGCAGCATCCCAAAAATGAATAAAAAGCCTTTTTACTTGTGGGTGCAATAGACTGTGTTTTTTTCTTTTTGTTTTCTTTTCAAGTGTTGTGCGTTGTCTTGATTGTACATTGGAAATACTGTGTAATGATTAAATCGTATTATAAATACTTCAATTAATATTACCCTGAATTTGTTTATGAAAAGTTTTTTGAACATTAAATGATCAGTATTACTTGAATGCATCCAGAGATTATTTAAATCAAAACCAAAATAAAAAGGCCATTGGTCTCCCTCTTCTCCCCAGGTGCACATTTTAGCATATGCGGTATGTAACTTGAATTGAGGCCTTTCTGTGAGCAGTATCTATGATAGAAGGTATACTATATATAATGTTTGTGTCTTGTATATCCCTAAATTTTAATTCCCTATGAATAAAACATCTGTCACAAAATTATAAGCTGAACTTTCTTACCTGGTTAGACTAGCACTTGGTGGTGTGCTACAGCCAAAAAGTAGCCTTTGATATAGCATTAGTTAAAGCCATTCCAATCTAGGTTAGACTTTTTTGCTTACAAAAACCAAAGTCACTCTGGTGATAAAGGAGGAATGGGTATTAGGAGAAAGGAAAGTTTCAAGAGGAGTGGCTGGCATTGGGAGCTGGGGACCAGGAGCCTTCAGGATCCATTCCCCTGTCCTGCACCCCACCTGTCCTGGTTCCCATTCCCATCTGCCTGGGGTCAGGGGTGTGTTTCTGGTCTAGCCAGCCATGCGGTACTATTTGAGGTGCTTGGTCTAGGGTTGTGTGTATGGCAGGTTCTCTGAAAAGGGAAGGACAGAATAGGGTATGAAAGTTGGCTGACGGGTCTGGTGCATAGAACTTGAGGTAAACTAGATGTAGGCAAAAGGAGGTATTGTATGTTGGGAGATGATTTCTTTATTCTGGGATACAACATTTTGCATTAGAAAATCCAAAGAGGAAGTTTTTCCAGGAATTTATCCATGATCAAATTGATGAATGCCCAGATTAGTCTTTTATTTTTAACTCAGCTCAAAATCTCCATAATCTGCAAGGTATTTTTTAAATCACCAACCCTTTTGTTGTCAGTCAGCTTTTGCTGCTTAACAAACTACCCCCAAAGTCAGTGGCATACAAGATGCAGCATTTATTTCTCTCATGCATCTGGGTTGGCTAGTCTTGGCTGAATGGCTCTAGACAACAGGTAAGGTAGGGCTCTGCTTCACAGATCTTTCTGACTGTCCAGGGCAAGAGAACAAGTGAAAACAGGTGAGGCCTATGCTCAGAACTGAACTTTCACCTCCACCCACATTCTGTGGGCCAAAGCCAACCATGTGGCCAACCCCAAAACCAGTGGGCTGACAAATGTCTTTTGCCTGTAGAATAGCAGTTCTCAGAAAAGTCTTGTTTGAGGATCCCTTGGGTTCCCTTTCATGGTGTCCCAGGAGGTCTTCCCTTTTCTAGCTATATATCTGCATGAGGCCAAATTTTCTTTATATCCTTCAACCGAAACTATATTTTAATATATGGATGGCAGAAGCAGAAATGGGATTCCAGGTATCTTCTCATAAGCCAGATAGTAAAACAGATTAACATGTTTAATATCATTCGTCCCACTAAATTTTGTAGTTTTGGAAAATAATTTTTCAGAATAGTATTCATGTTAATAAGTAGTGGGTTTTTTTTTTCAATATGTGAAATTTATTGTCAAATTGGTTTCCATACAACACCCAGTGCTCATCCCAAAAGGTGCCCTCCTCAATACCCATCACCCATCCTCCCCTCCCTCCCACCCTCCATCAACCCTTAGTTTGTTCTCAGTTTTTAAGAGTCTATTATGCTTTGGCTCTCTCCCACTCTAACCTCTTTTTTTTTTTTTTTTTTCCCTTCCCCTCCCCCATGGGTTTCTGTTAAGTTTCTCAGGATCCACATAAGAATTAAAACATATGGTATCTTTCTCTGTATGGCTTATTTCACTTAGCATAACACTCTCCAGTTCCGGGTTTGTTTTCTTTTAAAATGAATGAATATTTTAAAACTTTTTAGTTTTAATTTCCAACATGGTAACAATTGATAGATAGAACCTGGATAAAAATTAGTGAATGAAAAAGGGTTCTGAGTCAAACTGCTGCAGAGGAGGGAACTGCAAAGTCATGACCAGAAGTGTAGTCCAGAGATGTGCAAACAGATTGGGTAGCCATACCTTCTACCACACTGGCTTTGTCTTTGCTGGGTTTGCACTGTTCAGAAGCACTTGTTTAAGACCTACTTGTTATGAGCTCTTTTTCTTTAACTTAGGAAATAGTGGAGGATTATCTATTTCCTATTTTTGTACTATTCCACTAAAAAAAAAAAATAGGGACTTTGATTTTTTTAGGAAGAGTTTCATTTTTGTCCAAGACAAATCTCTAAGACAGTTACAGATCCTCTTCAATTTAATCTCTTTCTCTTATTTATGAAGCCTAAAGTTATAGTTCATTTTTTTAATGATAAACACTAAATAAATAATTTTGTGAGAGAGAATGTGAGTGTGTGTGCACGTGCAAATGTTCAGGGGAGAGGCAGAGAGAGAGAATCCAGGCAGGCTGTGCACTGTCAGCACAGCGCCTGATGCAGGGCTCAAACCCATAGACCTTGAGATCAAGAGCCGGACACTCCACCGACTGAGCGACACAAGTGTCCCATAAAGTTATAATTCATTTTGGCAGACTGAAATTAGTACAGCAGAACCTATGGAAGGATAAACTGTAGGAAAGACAGACCCATCCATGCTAGGAGTGAAAATCCTCAGTCACTGATAAAGACTACTTAATTTTATTGGCAGATTCCATCAACATTTTGAATTGTGGATTAATCCTTTCTGAGGCATAAAGTTGGTGTGATACATCATGTTTGTTTTTCTACCAATAAAAATGGTAATGGATGTGCATTTACAATGCATATGAAGCTACATCTGCTTAGATTTATAAAAACTTCATATGATGCCTGACACCAATGTTCACCCTTAGAATCCGTGACAAATTCTTTTTGGTTTTCTAAGCATAGAGCATCTCCAGTATTGTCCCCCAGGGCCTGATAGCCTTCCCTTCCCTAGTGCTTGCTCAAGGGGCTGTCAGCCTCTTGTGCCTTTGTTTGAACTTATGTACCCTCCACACAGCCACATGACCAGCTGCCTTGCTCTGCAGTTTTTCATTTGGTACACCCCATTTTTAAAGCCCAAGTACAAGCTCCAGGAGCTGGGATCAGTTTCCTTTAGCATGTCCCAGCGCTGGGACCAGGCCTGAGTGAAGAGCAGTGCAGGGTGGTGTGGAGTGGGTAGCCTCTGCTCTGCCACTTGATCTATGACCTCAGAAGTGGCTGCTGGCTCTGTGTTGTTGCTGGACACTGGGCCCAAGTCTGACAGGTCCACTTCTGGAAGACACATCTTACCATCTATAAATGGCAGCCCTTGCACTAGTGGCTGTTTGAACGCTAGAGAACGTAGAGACAGTACCTGGCTGACAGGTGTTCAACGATGAACGCTAAGGAAGGTTATTAATTTTCACCAGCATAGAATACTACTGTCCAGCATCAGGGTGACCACTGGTTTCTGAGGTTGTTAGAAACATCTGGGTTGACTAGAAATCGGCATACCAGAGAGAGCTTCCTAAGTCCATGTACATGTGAATTGTCTTGACTTGCAAAACTAGCCAGATACTTTCTTTTGGGAACAGTGGAAGAGAAGGGAGAAGTCTGAGGTATAGGTGACCTAGCCTGGTCTTTCATATGCTAGTTGTTCACATATGTACCAGGCACTGGGGTTGAGGCCTTCTCCAGGCTGGGTCTGATGGCTGGAGCAGCTAGGGAACATGGAGTGTGACACCCCTGGGGTTTCAGTCTGCTCTGTGGATTAGGGTCTTCTGATCCTTCCTATCTCTCAGTCTCAGTACAACTCAGGCTTTAGCACTGACAAAGCTGATTAATCACTCCTTTTTTGTAGGTAAATACTTTATAGCAAGTGTCTCTGATAGGGTATGTCTCTTGGAAATCCCAATGGGCTTAGTAAGAAGGCCATGTATCGTGAATCTTGGGTGTGGATGGGCTGGGGATACAGCTCCTTTTGTGGGTCCATCTGCCCTGGGAGCCTAGGCCCTGTTCTGTCAGAGCTCAAGGGTGCCAGGCAGGCTGGCCAGGGCTCATGCCCAAGACTGCAGGAATAGGCCATGAGGGTTACCCACTCCTGCCCTGTACTAGCCCTAGGTCCTTCCAACCACAGGGCTGCCTACAGTAAACCTCTGCCTCTTTGTGAATCAAAAAGGGAGTCCATGACCATGGGACTTCTACCCCTTGAGGGGCGCATCTGAGACTAACGTGGCCATGGCAGTGTCCAGGGTTACCTGGTTACCCCACCACCCCACACTGGCTGGGCAATCTAACATTGCTCTCAGGAGGCACAGGTAATGTTCCTGTGGTACCACTCCGTCCTGGGTGCAGGCTGCATGAGGTGAGTCCCTGAGCCATCTGCTTGAGTGCAGGGACATGCAGGGAGCACAGGAGATTTGAGAACTGGTTCTACCAACCCTGCTATACTGTGGGGTCTTTTGGCCTGTGGATAGGTGAGCTCTACTGTATGCAACACATGCCACATACTATAAATGCTGCCATCAGGCTGAGAGTAGTCCCTGGCCTCCTGCACTTGCTCTTGTTGGCATGTCATGGTGGTCACAGGCATTTGGTGTCTCTCTTGTCCTTACAAAATTCTTTTTGTGTCATTGCTGTTACCTCAGCCTCAGCTTTGCACCCTGTTGTGTATGTGCATGCCCAGTGGAGGCACCCGTGCCCAGGGCCCCTTACTATCACTCCTCCTTTAGTTGGCTTGGATGGAAAGAGGCCCTTAGAGGGAGGGACCATTATTTCTCAAAGCAGTAACATCCCAGTCTCAGTGCAGGGTACAGAAAAACCTGTAGTTGACACATTGGTCCTAGTGAAGAGGGCACAAATGCAGGACTCTGGGCATTTCCTTTCTGCCTCACCAGGGCTGGAGTAGGCTAGACCTACTGCTGGCAGTGAGTCTCAAGGACACCGTCCTCATGGGTGAGCAGGTGTGAGGAGCAGACCCTTCTCTGCTGCAGGGAGCTCTACCTGGTGAGCCTCATCCCAGCCACTTTTCAAAGGTTTTTTTCCCCTGTATACAATGGGATCTGCACAATGAATTTTCCTCTAGATCATTACATTATAAAATAGACTTTTATTAGAGCAATTTTATATTTACAGCAAAATTGAGCAGAAGGTGCAGAGATTTCCCATATACCCCTTATTCTCACACATGCATTGCCCCCACCAGAGTGGTACATTTGTTGCAACCAATGAATTTACCATCGCGGTATCACATAGAAAGATCTTTTGTGCTCTGTCTACTTACTTATCTCTCCCTCCCCCAAACCCCTGATCTTTTCATTGTCTCCATAGTTTTGCCTTTTCCAGAGTGGAATCTTTTTAGATTGGTGTCTTTCACTTAGCAATGAATTTAAGATTCCTTCATGTTTTTTCATGGCTTGATAGCTCCTTTCTTTTTAGTGCTGAATAATATTCCATTGTCTGAATGTACCAGTTTATTTATGCATTCATCCACTGAAGAACATCTTGGTTGCTTCTAAGTTTTGACAACTATGAATAAAGCTGCTGTAAATATCTGTGTGCAGGTTTCTGTGTAAATGTAAGTTTTGAACTCCCTTGGGTAAGTAGCAAGGAATGCAACTGCTGGATCATATGGTAAGAGTATGTTTAGTTTTGTAAGAAGCTGCCAAATTGCTTTCCAAAGTGGCTGTGCCATTTTGCATTCCCACCAGCAGTGAGAGTTCCGGTTGCTCTACAGCTCATTACATATTAAAATGCCTTTAAAGTGCAGACTTGAAGGGGTTCCTGAGTGGTTCGGTCAATTAGCTCTTGATTTTGGCTCAGGTCATGATCTCCTGGTTTATGAGATTAAGCCCCAATGCCAGGCTCTGAGCTGATAGTGTGGACCCTGCTTGGGATTGTCTCTCTCCCTCTCTCTTCCCCTCCCCCACTTATCCCCCCCCCCCCATGCCTCTAAGTAAAAGAATAAAGTACAGACTTGAATCCCAAGATTCCTCCCATTGTTTGCATCATGACTTCATTGTTTCCTTGCTACATCCTTGGCTAGGATGCAGTCTGTGGCAATTTAAACATGGCTCTAATGTTCTTTGACATTTTTCCCATCAAGAACTGGAGACTGTGTCCTTTTCCTTGAATCTGGCCTCATGACTGCTTTACCAATGGAGTGTGATGGAAGTGACACTGGCCAGTCCAGGGTTCAAGGCTGAAGGAACTGGCAGCTTCCAATTCCCGTCCCTTAGGCCCCAGCCACCATGCTGTGAGCAAGTCCAAGAGTCGGGGCAGAAGCCACATGGCAGGGCAGGCAGTTTCACAACAGAAGTGAGTGAGGGCACCTCCAGATGCTTCCATTCTCCAGTCTCAAGTTGCTTCCTGCCTTTGTGCCACCTTGACTGTACTGGAGCCCAGATGAACTATTTCCACTGTGCCTTTCTGAGTTCCAAGACCCATGGCATCTGGGAGCATGATAAATGGTTGCTATTTTTTACCACTAAACTTGGGGTGGTTTGTTACACAGCAGTAGATAAAGAGAACCCATGTGAGTCTGCATTTGATTTTTCTTCTTTCTCAGGTCACTCTCTGGGGTGGGCTAAGAGACAGAAAAGGAAATTGCCCTGGCTGTCTGCCCAGTGTCCCCTCTCTCCTACATCTTTTAGGAGTCAGTGCACAGGCTGGGAAAATTGAACTACCTGTGGGCAGCAGTGGAGAAACAGGATGTGTAGCCTATGCAGTCAGAGCAGGCAAAGGCTGGTGGCCAGAGAGGCCTGCACAGTGGGTGGTCACAGGGACCCCTGAGAGAAGGTGGGATTTCCAAAGGGGAGTTGCAGACAGGTTTCCATGTGAAGTGGGGCTGGAGGACTGGGATGGAGATCACTCTGAGTCACACCTATCTGTTGAGGGTGAGAAGCCAGGGGCACTTCACTGGATCACCCACAAAGGCAGACAATATGTACATCTGCACATCCATATAAAACTCACCACTACTTATATAATGTAAGCAAAGGGATTTTATTACAGGTATATCGGAATTTATACATTCAAGTACTGCATACTATTTTTTAAAATTTTTATTTATTTTTAAGAGAGAGAGAGAGAGCATGTGCAAGCAGGGGAGGGGCAGAGAGAGATGGAGACATAATCTGAAGCAGGATCCAGGCTCTGAGCTGTCAGCACAGAGTCCAATGCGGGGTTCGAACTCACAACCCCTGAGATCATGACCTGAGCCAAAGTCGGACACTTAACTGACTGAGTCACCCAGGCGCCCCTCAAGTACTGTGTATACTTGAAAATAGCAAGTCAGATTCCAATGATACTGCTCTTTGCTAAGAATATTTAGAAAGTCCCTATTTTGGAATTTCCCTTGGTGAAATCTTCTTGCCCAGCTCAGGAATCACATCATTTCTGACATTGTCCCCAATCACTTCTGACTGAAGAAATCAGAACCTCTCCACGGTACAGCACTGGCACCATGAATTATGCTGCAGGTTTCCAGTAACATTATCTGCATCCAATCCTCATTCTTAACTGCCTGAAAGGAACGCTGAATTGGACCTGGCTTCAACAACCAAAAGGATGGGCTGGCAATAACTGAGGAGCCCAGAGATGGAAAGCTTGACTCCTGTTCCAGTGTGGAAACCTGTACTGTGGGGGCTTTGTTGCCATGTGGGATGGGACATGTAGATGCCAATCTCTATCAGGGGTGGGATTTCCTCCATAATTTAGGCCACATGCACCCACTCCTGGAATAGGGTAGTTGATCCCACCACAGACATTAGGGGCTTATGATGAGGAAGTGAGAAGGAAGCATGCAGTCAGCCCTGCTCTCCAGGCTTAGAGTCAGTAGGTGGACATTAGTAACACAGGCACTAGGCACCATGTGTTTGGCCATGGTTGTCCTCCTAATGCTTCATGATCCTCCTTTGGACCTACTGGCCTGCACATCAAGGTTCCTCTGGTGTGGATACCATTCTGTAAGGGTGGGAGCAACCCAGAACCTTCCAACCATTCAGAGTGCCAGCACATTCATGCTCTGGGCTCCCCCCCCTTGATACTTTCTATCCTGTATTGGTGTTTCTTGAGGCATTGGAGGAGAATGTGCAGGCTCAGGGATGAGCATGGATGAGCCAGCATTTCTGCTGTGTTCACAGGCTCTGTAGTGCCCTGCCCCATGTGGATGGAGTCACCAGGCACAGCATATATGAACTGTGTCCACACCCAATGTGTGCAGTGATATGATCTGAAGTGTCTGAAATGCCGTACTGGACCTTACTGTAGAGAACTTGGGCTCTCTGGTGGTTGTGGCCAGCTTGGGGACTGCAGTGTGACAGTGCCCACCATGCTCTAGGAGACCCAGAGGTTCTTTGGATCCCTGGTGTCTGCTCCTGGGTAGTCTGACCACACTATGTCCTATGCAACATGCTTGTTATAAAGTCTGTGCCTCCCAAATACCTAGCATAGCCAGACTCCATGAAGAAACAATTCTCCCAGAGAGGTTTAAAGAGACATTTTCCAGAAAGAGAACTTTTGGGTTTTGCCTGTTACATGGTGGAGGACCCAAGAGCCTCTAACTTCCTGCCAATCCTTGGGCAGTGCTTGGGGTGGGGTGAAGTGGGGCTAAGATCCCACTAGGGCTGCCTCGCCCACTGCAGGCCTGGGTGTCTGTGTCTGTGTAGTTTATGTGTTTGTGTGTGGCTCTATGTGTCTTGAGTGTGTCTGTGCATGGGTGTTGGTGTGTGTAGTTATGCGGCTCTCTGTGTGTCTATTTATATTTCTGTATTTCTGTGTGTGTCCCTGTTTCTGTGTGTGGTTAATGTGTGTATAGTGTATGCTTGTGATATGTGTGTCTCTGTGTGTGTGTCTTTGTAGTTTGTGTTCTGTATGTGCGTGTGTCTATATGTGTGCCTGTATTTCCTTGTGTGTTTGTGTCAGTATGTGGTTTATGTGTCTATGTGTGTGTAGTGTTTGTGTGGTGTGCTGGTGGCCATGTGTATACTTATCTGTATCTGTGTTTAGCTTTATGTGCCTGTGTGTTCTATTTGTATGTCTGATGCATCATGCATGAGTTTGTGTGTCTCTGTTTATGTTTCTTTGTGTGTGTGTTGTATGGGAGAAAGGGTGAGCCTTCTACAAATGTAACATTGACCACAGCCCAAGGCTTGAGGGGGAACAGGCAATGAGAAAATAAGAGGAATCTGGTCAGGTTTATCAGTTCTAGCTGAGAACTCTTAAAATGCAGGAGAAAAAAAAGGAAGCAAAATATGCACTAAGTTTATGTTTTTCCCAAATCTCGTTCACAGGAAAAAACCTGTTACAAGTACTTGGCTACCTTCTATAAACTAGACCCTGGGATAGGCACAGCAAGCAGACTGTCCGCTTTCAGAGAGGGTCCGGCCTTCTACATTTTCTGCATTTTTCCCCCCTCCATTCCCGATGGGTCTTCCATAGCTCTTGGGGCGAGGGAGCCCTCTCCTCCTCTCCGGGGCAGGCTGCCCTGGGCCTGGGGGAGTCTTCCAGAGGTGCCGTCTGTGGGAGTGGCCAGACCGGGAGGTGCGGAGGAGGGCTCGCCCCGCCCCCGCGGTGCCCACGCCCGCATCCAGTCCCAGCAGAGTTTTCCTTAGCTCTCCACTCACCGTTCGGGAGCTATCAGTTTGTATCTTACAACTTCACTTTTGGAGAAAGATCAAGTCGTCAGGCCAGTGGGGAGAGAGGACGTGAGGAGCTAACCTGTCTGTTCTGGGAAGCAGGTAGGGTTTTAAAAAGCCTGTGTTGAGTCGTTGCTTTATGGAGGGGAAAATGAGTAGCTGGTGTGAGTACAGGGCGCTCATTACCACACCAGGCATTTTCTAGATTTAACGGGAGCCGCTCACTGAGAGGCAAGTTCCCAGGACAAACCGGGCCCCTCACCCCGGGGTGGCCCATGGGGATACTGAAGGGCGTTTGGACGTGTTCAGACAGCGAATGTTCTGCTTGAACTGCAGGGCGGCATCTGCTCCCACTGCTGGCTTCACACACGTGAGCGCTAGTCAGGCGTTTCTGTGGAATGCGCCGGCGGGGGCGGGGGGGTGGGGGTGGGGGAAAGCATTAAATCCCCCAGAGCCTCTTCTTTTCACTCTGACCACACACAGCAGAATAAATGGATTGGATGTCGCTAGCTCATTCCAAGATATGGATAGTAAGCACAAGCTTCCCTGTGTGGATATTCTTGGGGTTACAGACCCCGGCCTGCCTGGGCCAGGTGCCTAGCCTTCCACCACACAGAACTGGCTGCTCCTGAAGTTCCGCAGGTGATCCTTTGAGCACTTCGGGGATGTGACAACTCCACAATATGCAGTGATTCTGAGGGAAAGCAAACAGGAGGATGTTGTCAGTTGTGAGCAATTATCTCCTGAATACAAGGCAGTCCACTGTTACCTAAACCACCTAGGAAATATAGTTCCTGAATTTGCTTATAGGGGTTGGCATGGAGTCTGCTGTCCAGGCACCTGGGGCAGTGCCTGCTATCCAGGTCCTTGGAGTAGGACTTGTGGGGGCTGGGAGCTTCACTGCTTCTGGTGATACCAACTCACATAATTGCTAATGAAGATTAAATCTCATTAAAAACAACAGAGGTGAAAGCTCTAGGTAAACCATGAAGAACTGAACAAAAACTGCTTGTTAATTGCAATTTAGTTTACAAACATTTGAGTGCAGTTGTTCATATCAGATGTAAAGTGCAAGTGATTTAGGAACATAAATTTTATTATACTGATGAAAAGCAAATACTGATACTGTTTTTATTCTTGAAAAAGGTCATGGCCCCTTTGAAGTTAGCTGAGGTCTGAGGAACATCAGGAATTACAGAGGAAAGAAAAGCCCTGTCTGGAGATTTAGCAGTACCCACACCTGGGACACCTGGGAAAGGTTTTAAGCCAGAGGACACATAGTCTGATGTGTATTTTGGAAAGATCACTGTGGTTGGGTGGTAGGTAGCTGAGTCTTGCCCACTGAGAGGTAGCTGCACAACCAGGGCAGTGGTAGGGGACACTTCATAGGTAAAAGTTCTGCAGGGTGAGGACAGTTCTCAGGCTCTGGGTTTGTGATGGGTGCATCTAGAAGGATGCTGGACATCAGGGGAGACAAGAAGGCAGCTGCACACAGTGATCTAGGCTGCAGAGGGGAGCTTGGGAGCATTGCCTGTCCACTAGTGAGATCTAAGCCTTTTGGGAGAGGGAGAGGAGTAGGGCCTTTTAACTCTGGGGTTAGTTGGGGAATGGTGGGGATAGGATGGGGAGGATTTGGCTTGCAATGGAAACATGAAAGGCCCGAAAAGGGGGAGGACAACCTAGAGGCTGGAGGCCCAGAAGAGGCGGCCTGTGTACACAGGAAGGGGAGAGCCTTTCGGGGAGTTTTCAATCTTTCCTATATATTGGAAAATAGGAGAAGAGACCCACACACCAGGTGTCTCTGGTTAGCTCCTGGGGGCAGCCCTACCACTTCGCAGAAGCACTTTCCTGTGCTTGAAAGCAGTCTCCTCTCGGCCAGTTGCCCACACACGGGGCACTATCCTA
The DNA here is from genome assembly GCF_014898765.1 of Herpailurus yagouaroundi. Classification (NCBI taxonomy): domain Eukaryota; kingdom Metazoa; phylum Chordata; class Mammalia; order Carnivora; family Felidae; genus Herpailurus; species Herpailurus yagouaroundi. The sequence goes on along the minus strand of NW_024412416.1, from coordinate 28,011,043 downwards.
GTGGCCCAGGCCCTCGTGAGGTGGGGCCCGACTTGGTGGCCTGTGAGGCCACTCACTCTGCGATGAGGTCGGTGCTCTGGCCGTGCCCCAACCTGCTGTGCCCTGTGCAGCAGGAGGCGCGCTCTGAGAGAGAAGAGAGCGAGGACTCGCCCCAGCATGGGTCTCTCTCTCTCTCTTTTTTTTTTTTTTTTGACGGGCAAAGGACAGTTTCAAACTTGTTTGCAGGATGCGCGAAAAGTCAACAACACAGCGCCGCAGGAATAAGCGAAACAGCCTGGAGTGCAGGTAGAAGAGACGGATACTCCTTCGCCTGGGGGCTGGTGGCAAGGCCTGGCGTGAGAGGGTGTCCTGCCCAGGCAGGCAGGCGAGGGCAGGAGGCTGAGCACGGCGGCCCAGTTCCAGACTGCAGCGGGGATAGCGCCGCTCCTGGAGGCACTCAGAAGCGCGCCCACTAGTTACCTTCCCTGGGCACAGCACGGGGAGAGCATAAAAGCGATTACAAACTATCCTGTTGGGTTGAATGTTCTAGAAACTTCTACCCAAATTCACATGTTGCAAACCTCATCTGAAGAGATACAGGGTCAGACTCTTGTGCCCTAGCCTGTTGTGTGGGTGGAGGCACAGCCCACTCTGCGCTACCCACCACAGACATATCTGCCTTTTCTCAGAGTGGACTGAGAAGTAGTCTGACCAGGGAGCTGGCCTGTACCAGCCTCCTCGCCCTAGGGGCTGTGCCTCTTTCCAGGCTTCATCAATTAGAAAGGTGCACTGGGCTCAAACTGCCGCAGCCAGTCCCCACAGACAGCCACGCCCCTGTGGACACAGATCCTCCTACAGTCACACCTGGAGGCCTCAGCCAAGCAAATGCAAATACAGCATTTACCCTTCAGAGGCAGCCACACACCCCTGGAGACACAGCCATGTGGACAGCTCCACACTGACTTCGGAGCTTTGGGCCTCAGTAGTGCTTACCATGGAAAGGAACATTGGAAGATTCAAGTGTTTTTTTAGGACCTTGCACAAGAGGAGAAGATTAGCGGCCGAGCGGGTTATTTTCAATAACAAAGTTTTCACAGCAGCCAGTATACTTTTTTCTTTTTCTTTTTTCATTATTGTATTATGTCAAGTGATTAAAGAACTTGAAGAAAAGTGTTCTTAAAATTCACAAAGGTACTATATTCCAAATGATGTATATTTCTGCTACTGATTTACAAAACCAACATGAGGATCGTCCTTCAGTAATTTAATTAGTTTAATTGGCATGCCTGTGCAGGGGAAGGCACCAGATCCTCAGAACGGGAGGTGCCCGGGGTGTCAAAAAGATAGTTGTTGGACTGGGGTGCACGGAGGGCAGGTTCCTGGGACCCCTGTTCTCCTGTCGCTTCCTGCCCCTCATGCTCTGTCAGGCCATTTGCACCAAACTTGAGCTGTGCTCCATAAATGCCAACAAACCCTGCCATGCCCACAAAAGCCCAGTCAAGTTCTGTTAAGAGCCATTGGGGGTGCCCTGGCCTGGCTCTAGCATCTGGGAACACAGCTCCACAGATCCCCGCCTTTCTTACATCTCAATTGTCTGATCATCGTCTCAGGCCCAGCAACCAACAACAACTGCTGGACCAAGTTGAGAAAGGCCCAAAGGCAGAATTCTGTTCTCTCCTCAACATTGGCAGGTATTGGAACCTGTGTCCTATGCCCTGCCCCTGTGCACTGAGCCTTGGCCTCCAGCCACTCTTGACCCAGAGCTATCCTCCCAATGAGCCCCTCCACCACATCACAGGCACATCTGTGGGAGGAGCAGCAAGGCCAAATAGCACAACCTGAAGCAGGGTTGGTGAACTTCAGCTATGTCTCCAGGCAAGGCGTGGGCAGAATGTCAAGTCTGTGGCAGGACACACCAACAGGAGGAGGGCCTAGGTGGGCAGGGTCATTGTAGGACCTGGAGGGATGGGGAAGTACTGCTACAAGGCTGCTGGGGAAGGGAGCAGAGCCAGAGGGCAGACCCAGGAGCTGCAAGATCCAGGTGTGAAGATAGGAACATTCCATGGGGTTTGAAATGTCAGCCACAATATCTACTTTTTTACAGAAGTTGGTGGCAGTTTGGTCAATTTGGTATGAATCTTGCTTAGAAGGAAAGGCCTGGGCTCAGCCATGGTGGAGGGCTGTCTGGCAGAGGGCCATAGCCCCTCTGTTACCACTCAGACCTCACGTAGTAGTTCTCCCACCCCAGCAGGAGCCTGCTGTGTCCTCTACCCCTGCTCAGGACACAGCTGCACCCAGGGGCTCAGGGGTGTAGCTCTTCCCCTATTGACTGCAGATGTCTATTGTAGTCTGAGCTTAGCTCAGTGCTCAGGGTGGGCCCTTCTCTGTGGAGTCTTAAGGGGTGAGTCCCAGACATCTCTCTGCATGTCAGGCATATGGGGAGAGGCTAGGCTGAAACTGTGGGTTCAAGAGAAGAGCAGCCACAGGCTAGGGTGCTGGAGAGGGTTTTTCCAGAGGTTAGTCCATGGGCTAGCATGTTGGGAGGGCCCCCTCAGAGGATGGGCTGTGGGTTAGGATAGTGGAGGTGGACATTCCTAGAGGATGGATAGTGGAATTGGGGGTTGGGGTCCTCATAGGACAGATTGTGAGCTGGGGAGTTGGAAGGTGTTGGGAAATTGAGAGTGGGCCATGGGCTAAGGTGTTGGGGTCCCTCCCAGAGGACAGTCTGTAGGACTGGAATGCTCCAGCCATCTAAATGAAAATTAATGACCAGGTGCAAGCAGGAGGGTTTGGGATGTGTTTAGAAGACCTGGATGAGAAATGTAAGAGAAAGAGAGGGACCTCTGGGTGAGCAGAAGCCTTTGTGATCCCAGAAGGTATCCAGAAAGTGAGCTGAACAAGAGCAGAGGCACTGGGCAGTTGCTGAGCCAGGGTACAGAGGAAGTTGTGGGTGGGAGACTCAGCAGAGAGCTAGTTGGGTCAAGAGATAGACCTCTCTAGACAATGGCCAGTGTTTAAAGCTGAGACTAAGATCTTCTAGGGAGGGCAGGCCTCAGGTGAAGGCTGGGAATAGTGGAAAGAGCCAACAAAGGAGAATGAGGAAGAGCAAGAGCCTCAGTTAACCCTGAGACTAAAAGGGAAGGCTGCTGAGAATCTGAGAAAGGGCCAGAGCTTGGATGTTATTGGAGGTGACCCTGACTAGATTGTTTTCCATCAGGTTGGGGGGACATGAGGTTGGTTGAAGTGGGTTCAGGAAAGAAAGGAGAAATGAATACAGTGGTCTTGAGAAGTTTGCTCTAAAGGACAGGAGAGAAATTGGGCAGTGGCTAGAAACCTCTGTGAAGACAGATTAAAGTTTTTATTTTGAGGTAATTATAGATTTACATGTACCTTTTATCCATTTTCATCCAATGGTAACATCTTGCAAAATTATGGTACAATATCACAACCAGAATATTCACATTGACACAGTCAAGATACAGATATTCCATTATTGTGAGGACTCCTCATGTAGCCCTTTTATAACCACACCCACATCCCTTTTGCCTGTATCACTTGCTTTACACATGGCAACCACTAATCTGTTCTCCATCTCTATAACTTTGTTATTTCAAGAATGCCAAACATACAGAATCATACAATGTATAACCTTTTGGGATTTGCTTTTGTTTTTTTTTTTAACTCATTACTTTCACTCTGTAGTTTCATGCTAGTTGTTGTATATATCACTAGTTGTGCCTTTCTACTGATGAGTAGGATTCCATGGTATAGATGTACCACAATTTGGTTAACCACTCATCCGTGGACAGACATTTGGGTTGTTTCCAGTTTTGGATTATTATGGATAGAGCTGCTGTGAGCATTCATGTACAGGTTTTTGTGTGAATATATAAGTTTCATTTATCTGCTGGGATAAATGTCCAGGAGGGCAATCGCTAGGTTGTATGGTGGTTTTTTAAGAAACTGTCAAACTGCTTTCTAGAGGGTCTGTGTAGTTTTATATTCCCACCAGAAGTGTATGAGGGGTCCAGTCTCTGCATCCTCTGCCAGCATTTGCTGTTGTCTCTATTTTGTTCATCTTAGCTATTCTCATAGGTGTGTAGTGATATATCATAGTTTTAGTTTGCATTTCCCTAATGGCTAATGATGTTGAACATTTTCTCATGTGCTCATTTACTATCTGTATATCCTCCTAAGTGAAGTGACTCTTAATATCTGCACTTACTTGATATTTTTTAATTTTTAATTTTCCTTTCTGTTGAGTTTTGAGAATTCTTTATTATTATTATTATTATTATTATTTAGAAATATTTTTTAAAAATACCAGTATAGTTAACATATAGTGTTATATTAGTTTCAGATGTACGATACAGTGATTCAACAATTCCCACATCACCCAGTGCTCATCGGGACAAGTGCACTCCTTAATCTCCATCACCTGTTTTACCCATCCCTCACGCCTCTCCCTTCTGGTAACCATCAGTTTGTTCTCAATAGTTAAGATTCTGTTTCTTGGTTTGTTTCTGTCCCTCATTCCCCCCCCCCCCTTTGTTCCCTTGTTTTGTTTCTTAAATTCTACATATGAGTGAAATCATAGTATTTGTCTTTCTCTGACTGACTTATTTCACTTAGCATATACTCTCTAGCTCCATCCATGTTGTTGCAAAGGGAAAATTTCATTCTTTTTAATGGTTGAATAACATTCTGTTGTATATATACTATTTTTTCTTTATCCATTCATCTATCCATTCATCACTTGGGCTATAATTTGTCTATTTTATTTATTTTTTATTTGTTTTTTAATTTTTTTTAACGTTCATTTATTTTTGAGACAGAGAGAGACACAGCATGAACAGGGGAGGGGCAGAGAGAGAGGGAGACACAGAATCGGAAGCAGGCTCCAGGCTCTGAGCCATCAGCCCAGAGCCCAACGCGGGGCTCGAACTCGCGGACCGCGAGATCGTGACCTGAGCCGAGGTCAGACGCCCAACCGACTGAGCCACCCAGGCGCCCCGTAATTTGTCCATTTTAAATAATACTGCTATAAACATCAGAGTTCATGTATTCCTTTGCATTAGTGTTTTTGTATTTGTTTTGTCAAATAACAAGTAATGTGATCCCTGGATCATAGGTTTATTGTATTTTTAACTTTTTGAGGAAACTCCATACTGTTTTCCAGAGTGGAGTTTTCAGTTTGCATTCCCACCAACATGCAAGAGGATTCTCCTTTGTCCACAGCCTCACCAACTCTTGCTGTTTCTTATGTTATTGATTTTAACCATTATGACAGGTGTGAGGTGACATCTTATTTTAGTTTTGATTTGTGTTTCCCTGATAGTGAGTGATGTTGAACATCTTTTCATATGTCTGTTGGCTGTCTGTATGTCTTCTTTGGAGAAATTTCTGCTCATGTATTCTGCCTATTTTAAATTGGATAATTTGTTTTTGGGTGTTCAGTTTTATAAATTATTAATACACTTTGAATACTAACCCTTTATCATATATGTCTTTTGCAAAGTTCCAATTCTGTAGATTGCCTTTTGGTTTTGTTGATTGTTTCCTTTGCTGTGCAGAGGCTTTTTATTTTGATATAGTTTATTTTCACTTTTATTTCCCTTGCCTCTGGAGACATATCTAGTAAGAAGTTGCTGTGGCCAAGGTCAAAGAGGTTGTTGCCTGTTTTCTTCTCTAGGATTTTATCTTATGTTTAGGTCTTTCATCCATTTTGAATTTATTTTTGTGTTTAGTTTTCTTTCCTCTTCTATATTTTGGAATAGTTTGAGAAGAATAAGTATTAACTGTTCTTTAAATGTTTAGTAGAGTTCACCTGTGAAGCTGTCTGGGTCTGGAATTTGTTGGGAGTTTTTTGATTACTGATTCAGTCTCCTTGCTGGTAATTGGTCTATTCAAATTTTCTATTTCTTCCTGTTTCAGGTTTGGTGGGTAATATGTTTGTAGGAATTTATCCATTTTTTCTAGATTGTTTAATTTTTTGGCATATGGTTTTTAATAACATTCCCTTACAATTGTATTTCTGTGGTGTTTTTATTTCTCCTATTTCATTTGTAATTTTATTTATTTGTGTCCTTCTGTTTTTTGATGAGTCTGGCTAGAAGTTTATGAATTTTCTTTATCTTTTGAAAGAACCATCTCCTGGTTTCATTTATTTGTTCAAAAAAAATTTTTTTTAGTTTCTGTATCATTTATTTCTGCTCTAATCTTTATTATGTCCTTCTTTCTGCTGTTTTTGGGTTTAGCAAACAAGTTCTTTCTCTAGCTTCTTTAGGTATAAGCTTAGGTTGTTTATTTGAGATTATTCTTGCTTCTTGAGGTGCCCTGTATTACTATAAACTTCCCTTTTTAGAACGGCTTTTGCTGCATCCCAGAGGTTTTGGACTGTTGTGTTTTTATTTTTTTCTGTGTACTTTTTGATTTCTTCTTTGATTTCTTAGTTAACCCATGTTATTTAAATTCCATGTATTTGTGGTCTTTTCAGGTTTTTTCTTGTGGTTGACTTCTAGTTTCATAGCACTGTGGTCAGAAAAGGTGCATGGTATGACTTCAGTCTTCTTGTATTTGTTTAGGCCTGTTTTGTGGCCTAATATGTGATCTATTCTGGAGAATGTTTCATGTGCACTTGAAAAGAATGTATATTCCGCTGTTTTAGGATGGAATGTTCTGAATATATCTGTTAAACCCATCTTCTCCAGTGTGTCATTCAGAGCCATTGTTTCCTTGTTGATTTTATCTTCAGATGATCTGTTCATTGATGTAAGTGCGGTGTTAAAGTCTCCTACTATTATTGTATTACTATCAATTAGTTCCTATATGTTTGTTATTAACTGTTTTATGTATTTGTTGTGTACATGTGGTCCTATGTATTTTATGTATTTGGGTGCACAAATATTTACAATTGTTATATCTTGGTGGATTGTCCCCTTTTATAATTATATGGTGTCCTTCTTTGTTTTTATAGTCTTTATTTTAAATATTTTGTCTGATGTAAGTATTGCTAATCTGGCTTTCTTTTGCGTTTTGTTTTTAAATCTGGCTTTCTTTTTACATCTATTTGCATAACGAAAGTTTCTTCATCCCCTCATTTTTAATCTGCAGGTGTCTTTAGGTCTAAAATGATTCTTTTGTAGGCAGCATATAGATAAGTCTTGTATTTTTATCCATTCTGTCACTCTATGTCTTTTTTTTAAAGTTTATTTATTTATTTTGAGAGAGAGAGAGGTGGGGGAAGAGGGACCAAGAGAGGGAGAGAGGGAGAATCCCAAGCAGTCTGCACTGTCAGTGCAGAGCCCAATGTGGGGCTCAAACCCACAAACCATGAAATCATGATCTGAGCTAAAATCAACAGTCAGATGCTTAACCAACTAGCCACCCAGGCACCCCTGTCACCTTATGTCTTTTGATTAGAGTGTTTAGTCCACTTACATGTAAAGTGATTATTCCTGGGGGCACCTGGGTGGCTCAGTCGGTTGAGCGTCTGACTTCGGCTCAGGTCATGATCTCATGGTTCATGGGTTCAAGCCCTATGTCGGGCTCTGTGCCAACAGCTCGGAGCCTGGAGCCTGCTTCGGATTCTGTGTCTCCCTCTCTCTCTACTCCTCTCCTGCTTATGCTTTGTCTCTCTGTCTCTCAAAAATGAATAAATGTTAAAAAAGTTTAAAAAAAACTAAAAAAAATAAAGTGATTATTCCTGGATATGTATTTATTGCCATTTTCTTACTTGTTTTGTGCTTATTTGTGAAGTTTTTTTATGATCCTTTCTTGTTTCTTTTATGGTTTCCTGGTTTTCATTAATGATATATTTGAATTTCTTTTTCTTTATTCTTTGCATATCTATTAGTGTTTTTTGATTTATGATTATCATTAGGTTCATATATAAGATATTATGCATATGGCAGTCTATATTAAGTTGATTTCACTTAAGTTTGAACCCATTTCTTTACTCCTCTCCTTCCCATGTTTTAGGTATATGGTGTCATATTTTACCTCCTTTTATTTTGTGAGTTCCTTGACCAATTTTTTAACAGAAATATTCATTTTTTGTTTTTTGTTTTTGTGTTTGCTACTTTCATATTGTTACTTTTGTTTTTCTCTTTCCACTCAAAGAGTCCCCTTTAATATTTCTTTCAGGGCCAGTTTAGTGGTCATGAACTCCTTTAGTTTTTGTTTGGGAAACTCTTCTTCTCTGGTTCGATTGGCTGCATATTTTTCCCACTCAGCGTTTTGAATATATCATGTCATTCCTTCTGGCTTGCAAAGTTTCTGCTGAGAAGTCCACTCATTGCCATATGGGGTATATAACTGTCTTCTTTTGTCTTGCTGCTTTTAAATATTTTTCTTTATCACTACATTTTGCCATTGCAAAATGTTTTTGTGGATCTGCTTTTGTTGATTTTGTTGGGGGTTCTCTGTGCCTTCTGGATGTGGATATCTGTTTCCTTCCCCAGATAAGGGAAATTTTCAGCTATTATTTCTTCAAATAAATTTCAATAATAAAAAATAATTTTCTGCCCCCTTTCTCTCTCATCTTCTTCTGGGACTCTTATAATATGAATGTTATGTTTGATACTGAGTTCAAACGGAGTCACTGAGTTCCCTAAGTCTATTGCCATTTGTTTTTCATTTGTTCAGCCTGATTACTTTCTATTACTCTGTCTTCTAGGTCATTAATTCATTTTTTCTTCTTCTTCTGATATGCCCCGATTCAAGAGACTCCCCGAAAACAAACCACCAGAGTCCAGAGTCAAAGCCAAGCGGCAAGGGTCGTTTATTGCAGGTTCGAACCTGGTCCTCCGCGCACTCGTTGCCAGTGACGCTAAGAGGCCCCTAGCGAGGATCTTACAGCTTCTTTTATAGACAGGCACAAACAAGTTAGGGATTTTTCGCGGTTACAGAGCTGTTATTGGTTGACATTTAAATTTGAACACTCAGCAGAACTTGATTGGTTCCCGCCTTTTTTTCAAACCACTCAGCAGAACTTGATTGGTTCCCGCCTTTAGGTCAGACCACAACCTGGCATGCCCTGGCTGGTTTCGGGAATGGCGGAGGGGAGGTGGGGAGGCCTTTTCTTTGCAGCTGTGAGTACACCTGGTAATTTTTCTCTTAGTCTCTCACTTCCAGCCTGGTGTTCATTCCATCAAGCATGTCTCTCATTTTGTTTATTGAACTATTCATCTCTACTGTACTATTCCTTATCTCTGTGTTAAAGGTTTTACTGATGTCTTCCACTTTTTTGTCAAGGTCAACAAGTATCTTTATGATCAGTCCTTTATTCTTTATGAGGCATATTACTTATATCTGTTTTGCTTAGATCTCTGACTATGGCCCTGTCATGTTCTTTCATTTTTTTCAAATTCCTCTGTTTTCTCATTTTGTTTAAGTCTCTGTGCCTGTTTCTCTTAGTTAGGAAAGTCTTCTCTGTCTCTGTTCTTGAGGGTAATGGCCTTATGAAGAAGAGGTCCTGTAATGCCCTTGCAGTATAGTGTCACCTGTTCCTAGGGCCTGTTGCTTCTGGGAGTATCTCCAATATGTGCTGCATGAACTCTGCTGTTGTTTCCTGGCCACTTTATCCTTTAGGCCAGTCATCTGCAGAGGCTCATTTTGCCTGTTATGGGCAGTTTTGTCCCTGGCCTGAATATGCTGAGTTTTAATTAGGCGTGTGCTGGTCTGCTTTTGAAATGAGACCTGTTGAGGGGCACCTGGGTGGCTCAGTCAGTTAAGCATCCGACTTGGCTCAGGTCATGATCTCACGGTTTGTGGGTTTGAGCCCCGCATCGGGCTTTGTGCTGACAGCTCAGAGCCTGGAGCTTGCTTCAGATTCTGTGCCTCCCTCTCTCTCTGCCTCTCCCTTGCATGTGCTCTCTCTCTGTCAAAAATAAATAAACATTAAACAGAAAGAAAGAAAGAAAGAAAGAAAGAAAGAAAGAAAGAAAGAAAGAAAGAAAAGAAAAGAAAAGAAATGAGACCCGTTGCCAGCACTGCTGAAACCAAGGCCCCACAAAACTCCCAGGCTGGGAAATGTGGTGTGGGCAGGGGTTTTGGTTGGTCTTCTAGGGGAGGAGGCTACTTCACTGGGACTGGGGTAAGCATGACTGGGAAGGGAGGTTCCACCATAGCCTGGGGGACAGGTACTGGTGAAGCAAGTTAGATAGCCTAGTGTCAGTGCTGCACTGGTTTCTGCAGGTAGCCCTGTGTTTATGCTGAGAGATGGGGAGGGGGTGGCGGAGAATGGCACCTGCTAGTTCCTTTGTTCCTAGAGGAATCTCTCGGTGAATGCTGCCTCTCTGGGATATGCTCTGAGATGAGCAAATGACCTCCCTTCTGTGGGCCCCAGGTGTTTTCAGATCGCTGTTTCCACACTGTAGGTCCACATGCTATTTCCCCTGCCCTCTCTCCAAGAGCAGCCTCAATGCTCTTCAGGCATTCCCTGAGCCAAAGCTTCTGACCTTTAAAACTCAAGGCTTTAAGCCCTGCTGGTTGGAAGAACTCACAAAATTTGGCTCCTCTTGCTTTCCAAGCCAGTTGCTTTGCCAATTTGTCTTCCTTGTGTGGACTCCCTTGTGCTTTAATCTGTCTTTGCCCTTCTCTGGGACCATGGCTCCCTCCCCACTGCAGCAACCATGATCCATTTCTCTCTCAAACTGTGTCTCTGCACTTCCCACCTTCTTTGATATGGCCTGTTCTCTACCTTTAGTTTTGAAGTGTAGTTATGGAGAAGTCAGGTTCATTTCTGAGGTATTTAGGATGATTTAATGGTTATCTAGTTGTATTCATGAGCTGAGCTGAGCCTAGGATCCTCCTACTCTGCCACCATCTTCTCTTCCCTGAGAGTTCTTTATGTATTCATATCCTTTCCTGGATATGTGATTAGTAAGTATTTTCTCCAAGTTTGTGGTTTGTCTTTTCATCCTCCTAACAGTCTTTCACAGAGAAAAAAATTATAATATTGGTTAAGTCCAATTTATCATTTTTTTTCTTTTTATGGATCGTGTTTTGGTGTCAAGTTTAAGGTTGGTTTTTTGTTTGTTTTGTTTTTGTTTTTGCCTAGCCCTGTATCTAAAGATTTTCCCCTATGTTTATTTGTAAAACTTTTATAGTTTTACATTTTACATTTAAATGTGTGTTGCGTTTTTTAAAAAATTTTTAATGTTTATTTATTTTTGAGAGAGAGAGAGAGAGAGAGAGAGAGAGAGAGAGAGAGAGAGAATCTGAAGCAGGCTCTAGGCTCTGAGCTGTCAGCACAGAGCCCGATGCAGGGCTCGAACCCATGGACCGCGAAATCATGACCTGAGCTGAAGTTGGACACTTAACTGACTGAGCCACCCAGGCGCCCCAGTGTGTGTTGTGTTTTGAGTTAACTTTTATATAAGTTATGGGAAATAAACTAAAGGTTCTTTTTCTTTCGCCCATGGATATCCAGTTGCTCCAGCACAATTTGTTGAACAGGTTGTCTTTCTTATATTAAATTGCCTTTGCACCTTTGTCAAAATCAACTGGGCATATTTTCATGGGTCTATTTCTAGGTCCTCTGTTCTGTTCTGTTGATCCATGTATGTATGTATGAGTCTGCTCACACCACACGCTCTTAGTTACTGTAACTAAGAGTAACAGTAACTGTATAGTGTAAGTCTTGCATTTTGATAGATTGGTTCCTCCCATTTTAATCTTTTTTTCCCCAAATTACATTAGGTATTCTAGATTATTTGCCTTCCCATATGATATTTTGAATTTTATATCTATAAAATATCTTTCTGGAATTTGATAGGAATTGCATTAAATCTGTATATAAATTTGGAGAGAATTGACATGTTTACTATGTTGAGTCTTCCAATCCATAAACATAATTTATCTTTTAATTTATTTAGTTGTTTGATTCCTTTCATCAGTGTTTTATGGTTTCTAGCATATGAGTCAGTACATGTCTTTTTGGATGTACATCTAAATATTTAATTTTTTAGCAACTGTAAATTGTATTTTCAATTTTGGTGTCAACATGTTCATTGATAGTATATGGAAGTATAGATTTTTAAAATATTATCTTGTATCCTGTGACTTTGATGAACTCACTTAGTTCCATGAGGATATTTTTGTCGATTACTTGGAATTTTATTATGTAGAAAATCATATCATCTGCAAATTGGGGCAGTTTTATTTCTTCCTTTCTACTCTCTCTACCAACCCCCCTCCCCCCCTTTTTTTTGCCCTATTGCACTGGCTAGATATTCTTGTACTATATTGAATATCAGTGATAAGAGTGGAAATCCTTGCCTTGTTCTTGATCATAGCAGGAAATCTTCAAGTTTCTTTGTATTAAGTATGTTGTTAACTAACTATAGGTTTTTTGTAGATATTCTTCATCAAGTTGAGGAAGTTCCCCACTATTCCAGTTTTCTTCAAATTTTTAGCATGAATGGGTATTGAATTTTGTCAAATTGATATGATTATAACAATTGATATGGTTTTTCTTCTTTTGCCTGTTAACATGGTAGATTATATTGATTGATGTTTTTATTAGCTTTATTGATATATAATTATCATATAATATGTCCATTTAAAAGGTACAATTCAATGATTTTCACTATATCCACTGAATTGGATGGTGATAGCCACAATCTATTTTGGGGCACTTTCACTAACCCAAAATAAAGCCCCATATGTATGGTCAGTCCTCATTTTCCTTGTATCTTTCACTCCTCTCCTAATGGCAACCACTAATCTACTTTCTGTCTCGGTAGGTTTGTCTATTCAGAAGACTTCATGTATAAATGGAATGAGGCAATATGTGCTCTTTTGTGACTGGCTTCTTTCACTTAACAGTGTTTTAAATGTTCATCCATGTCATAGTATGATCAGTATATTATTCATTTTCATTGTTGAATAGTATTCTATCATATGGATATACCACATTTTATTTATTCATTAATAATGGACATTTGGGTTGTTTTTACTTTTTGAGGGTTATGAATAATGCTCCTATAAACATGTACGTGTTTTTTTTGTGGGCATGTGCCCCATTTCTCTTGGTTATCTACCTAGAAGAAGAATTATTGATTCATATGGTAAGTGTATAGTTAACATTGATCAATTTGTGAATCCTTAACTAGTTTTGCATCTCTGGAATAAATTCTACTTGGTCATGGTGTATATTATATATTGTTGAATTTCCTTTGCTAATATTTAATTATTTTTGTGCCACATTCACTCCCTCCCCTCCCTCCCTCTCTTCTCCCTCCCTCTCTCCCTCCTTCTTTCTCCTTTCTTTCTTTCTTTCTTTCTTTCTTTCTTTCTTTCTTTCTTTCTTTCTTTCTCCTTCCTTCCTTCCTTCCTTCCTTCCTTCCTTCCTTCCTTCCTTCCTCTTTCTTTCTTTGCTTCTTTCTTTTCTTTTCTTTTCTTTTCTTTTCTCTTCTTTTCTTTCTCATACTGCCTCTGATTTTGGTAATAGGATAACACTAACCTCATGAAATTAATTGGGAAGTGTACCTCATCTTCTTGCCTCTGTCTGATTTTGGTATAAGGGCAACAGTAACTTCATAAAATTAATTGGGAACTCTTCCCTATTCCCAACCTCATCTTCTATTTTCTAGAAGATATTGGGTAGAATTGGTGTTATTCTTCTTTGAATGTTTGTTAGAAGTTTGTAGTGAAATCATCTGGGCCTAGAGATTTGTATTTTGGGAATTCAAAAATTCAAAATCAATCTACTTAGTAGTTGTAGGATTATTCAAATTATCTATTTTATATTGGGTGAATTGTACTCATTTGTGCTTTTTGATAAATTGGTCCCTTTCATATAAGATGCCAAATTTATGTGTGCAGAGTTGTTCATAATGTTCCATTATTGTCCTTTTCATGTCTGTAATGTCTGTAGTGATGTTCTCCATTTAATTCCAGACATTGGTAATTTCTATTCTTTTTTTCTTTGTCAGTCATAGTAGAGGTGTTTGTCAATTCTATGGATGTTTAAATTTTTTTTAATGTTTATTTTTGAGAGAGAGAGAGAGAGAGAGAGAGAGAGAGAGAAAATGCACATGGGAGAGAGGCAGAGATAGAGGGAGACACAGAATCTGAAGCAGTCTTCAGGCTCTAAGCTGTCAGCACAGAGCCTGATGCAGGGCTTGAACTCACAGACTATGAGATCATGACCTGAGCTGAAGTCGGATGCTTAACCAACTGAGCCACCCAGACACCCCTCTATTGATGTTTTAAAAGAACAGTTTCTTTGTTTCATTTATTTTCTCTGTTGTTTTTCTGTTTTCTAGTTCATTGATTTTTACTCTTATATTTATTATTTTCTTACTTCTGCTTTCTTTGGTTTATTTTGCTCTTGTTTTTCTAGGTTACTAAGATGAGAATTAGTTAATTTGATGAGAGTTTAGATTATTGATTTGAGACCTTTTCTTCTTTCCAGAATGAACATTTAATGCTGTAAACTTCCCTCTCATCACTGCTTAGCTTTATTCCACAGATTTTGAAATGTTATATTTTAATTTTGTTTAGTTCAGTACAATTTTGATTTCCCTTGAAACTTCCTCTTTGACTCCTCTTTGACTTCCTCTTTGACTTCTGGGTTATTTAGAAGTGTGTTGTTTAATTTTCAGGTATGCAGATTTTCTGCTTGTTTTTCTGTTATTAATCTCTGATTTGATCACGGCTACAGAAGACACTGTGTGTTTTCAATTCTTTTAAATTTTCTGAGGTTTGGGTTGAGAGATCCAACATGGCAGAGAAGTAGGGGGATCTGAATTTACCTCATCCCTCAAACACAGCAATGTGGAGGCCAAAGGACTCTGAATTCCAAGAGTCCAGGCTGCAGAGTGACAGAGATGTCTCCAGGAACCCACGGGGACAACCTGGCAGGCCATAGGTGCATGATTGTGAACTGGGAGAGATAAAATGGATGGCATAGGCACTGATGGGAGGGATTCCTCTTCTGCAGAGAGACAAATGGAAGAGAAATAGAGGCTGTGGAAGGACAATATCTGGACAAGAGAAAAACCACAGACTGGGACGGAGAAAGAGCCAGTTGCTAACTGTGGGGCTTTCTCTGGACTGGGGCCAGCTGCCCCGTTTGTGCACCTGGGGAGGAGGGGAGCCAGCCCCTGGTTCAGTAACTAGTTCAGAGGTGCAGTCCACAGTGGGAGAAAGCAATACCCTCCCTGGAGTGCTGTAGGAAGAAGGTATATAACTGTTCAAGGGACAAAGACTGCCTGCACTCACCAGCCAGAGGCCATACATTGATGGCATGGAGTGGCACTTCCCCGAAACTGGGGTGCACAGGGGGACCCTTTAAGACATTGGGGTTTAAATCCCAGCCAAGAGCCAGGGAGGCACAGGAGTTGGTGGAGTGGGACAAACTGCTTAATTTGCACCTGTGGCACTGTGAGGACGGCCTGAACAGAGTGGTCTGGGACACCCAGTCCATGGGTGTTGCCATTTTTTCCCTATCACCAACAAGGTGGGGCTTCAGGGAACGGACAGTGGGCCCACAGTGGAGGCAGGACTGGTGCACACCAAACCATGCCCCTCCATGCCAGGTAACTGCATATCTACTGAAGCAGTATTGATGCTGATGAACCAGACTGCCCCTCCTCCAGACCAGCACTGCCACCAGTTCCAAGGCACCCAGCAGTTTTGCATTTTTTGATTTAATTCTTGGAAAATTCATAGTATATATATGTTTTTTTCTTCCTTTTATCCTTATTTCTTCCCTCTAGTCTGGTTATTCTAGTTGTTGGTTTGTTTAAGCAGACATATTTAATCTATTCTCTTTATACCTGTTCTATATCTCCTTATTTATTGGGGGGGGGGGGGGGGGGGGGGGGGGGGGGGGGGGGGG
>NW_024412416.1:27920739-27995114 GCF_014898765.1 Herpailurus yagouaroundi | reverse complement strand
CCCCCCCCCCCTCTGGATTAAGCCATATAGTTTATCTGCTTGGTCAATTTTCTTTTATTTCAACTCCCCCCCCCCCCCCATTGGTTTGTTGTAGCTGGTATTTTTGGTTGTTTTGTTTTTTGTTTTTGTTTTTTGCTTGTTTGTTTTTTGTTTGTTTATTTGTTTTTTGTTGTTTGTTGTTTTGTTTGTTTTCTTTTCTAGGGCTACTTCAATGAACAAATCAAAGCACACCTGATGGAGGGTCCAAAATATCACTATGGGGAGGGAGATAAAGCAACCAAAGTCACAACAACAGAGAGCAAGGAACACACTCCAAAAAAGCACCTCCTGAAGGGCCAGGCCCTGGACAGTATATGACCCTTCTTTAATATAGTAGTGCTCACAGGTGCAGGACACATAACAAGCTTTTAAAACACATAAGGGACAGAAAACTAGCCAAAATGATGAAACAGAAGAATTCTCCTCAAAAGAAATTCCAGGAAGAAATGACAACTAAAGAATTGACGAAAACAGACATAAACAATATAGCTGAACAGTTATTTAGAATGATAGTCATAAAATTAATTACTAGGCTTGAAAAAAGGATAGAAGATAGCAGAGAATCTATTGCTGCAGAGATCAAGGAACTAAAAAATAGTTATGATGAATAAAAATGCTGTAAATGAGGTGTAAAATAAACTAGACATAGTGACAGTGAGGATTGAAGAGGCAGAGGAGAGAAAAAGTGAAGTAGAAAATAAAATTATGGAAAAAGATGATATTGAGAAAGCTGAGAGAGAGAAAAAAATTCTACACCACAAGGGGAGAATTAGATAACTAAGTGATTCAATGAAACATAATATCTGTTATCATAGGAGTTCCAGAAGAAGAAAGAGAGAAAGGGGCGGAAAGTGTACTTGCACAAATCATAGCCAAGAACTTCCCCAGTTTAGGGAAGGAAACAGACATTGAAATCCAGGAGGCACAGAGAATTCCTTTCAGCAGTAACTTGAATTGATCTTCTGCATGACATATCATAGTGAAACTGGCAAAATAGAAAGATATAGAGAGAATTCTGAAAGCAGCTAGGGACAAACAGGCCTTAACCTACAAGGGTAGACACATAAAGGTAGTAGCAGACCTATCTACTGAAACTTGGCAGGCCAGAAGGGAGTGGCAGGAAATACTCAATGTGCTGAATAGGAAAAATATGTAGCCAAAAATCCTTTATCAAGCAACACTGTCATTCAGAATAGAAGGAAAGCTAAAGGTTTTCCCAGACAAACAAAAACTGAAGGAGTTCATCACCACTAAACCAGACCCTAAGGGGGGGCTCTGTGAGTGGAATGTTGCAAAGATCAAAAAGTACCAGAGACACCACTACAAGCATGAAACCAACAGGATAACATAATGACTCTAAATACATATCTTTGAATAATAACACTGAATGTAAGTGGACTAAATGCTCCTATCAAAAGACATAGGTTATAAGAATGGATAAAAAAACAAGGCCCATCTATTTGCTGTCTATGAGAGACCCATTTTAGACCTTTTGACCATTTTAGACCTTTAGACCTTTAGATAGAAAGTGAGGGGATGGAAAATCATCATGATACTTGTAAGTCAAAAGAAAGCTAGAGTATCCATACTTATATCAGAAAAACTAGATTTTAAACTAAAAGTTGTAACAAGAGATAAAGGGCATTATATCATAATTATGGGTCTATTCATCAAGAAGAGCTAACAATTATAAATGTTTATGCACCCAATTCAGAGGAACCCCAATATATAAAACAATCACAAACCTAAGCAATCTTATTGGTAAGAATGTGGTAATTGCAGAGATTTTAATACTATACTTACAACAATGGACAGATCATCTAGGCAGAAAATCAATAAAGAAACAATGATCCTGAATGACACACTGAACCAGATGGACTTGACAGATATATTCAGAACTTTTCACCCTAAAGCAGCAGAATACACATTCTTCTCGAGTGCACATGGAATATTCTCCAAGATAGATCACATACTGGGTCACAAAACAGCCCTCAATAAATATAAAAGAATTGTGATCATACCATGCACATTTTTAGATCACAATGCTATGAAACTTCAAATCAACAATAGGAAAAAGTGTGGAAAACCTCCACATGCATGGAGGTTAAAGAACATCCTACTAAGGAATGAACAGTCAACCAGGCAATTAAAGAAGAGATTAAAAAAATATATGGAAAAAATGGAAATGAAAATACAACAGTCAAAAACCTTTGGGGTGGAGCAAAGGCAGTCCTAAGAGGAAAATACATTGCAATCCAGGCCTATCTGAAGAAATAAGAAAAATCCCAAATACAAAATTCTAACCACACACTTAAAGGAACTAGGAGCAGAACAGCAAAGACACCCCAAGGCCAGCAGAAGAAGAGAAATAATAAAGAGCAGAAATAAACAATATAGAATCCAAAAACACCATAGAACAGATCAATGAAACTAAGAGCTTGTTTTTTGAAAAAATAAACAAAATTGATAAACCCCTAGCCAGACTTCTCAAAAAGAAAAGAGAGAGAACACAAATAGATAAAATCATGAATGAAAATGGACTTATCACAACCAATCCCTCAGAAATACAAACAGTTATCAGAGAATACTATGAAAAATTATATGTCAACAAACTGGACAATCTGGAAGAAATGGACAAATTCCTAGACACCCACACATTGCCGAAACTCAAATGGGAAGAAATAGAAAATTTGAACAGACCCATAACTAGTGAAGAGATTGAATAAGTTATCAACAATCTCCCAGCAAATAAGAGTCCTGGGCCAGATGGCTTCCCAAGGGAATTCTACCAGACATTTACAGCAAAGTTAATACTTATCCATCTGAAGATGTTCCAAAAAATTGAAATGGAGGGAAAGCTTTGGCTTATTCTATGAAGCCAGCTTTACCTTGATTCAAAAACCAGACAGAGACCCCACAAAAAAGGAGAGTTACAGGCCACTATCCCTGATGAACATGGATGCAAAAGTTCTCAACAAGATACTTACAAATTGAATTCAACAGCATATAAGAAGAATTATCCACCATAATCAAATGGGATTCATTTCTGGGCTGCAGGGCTGGTTCAGTATTCACAAATCAATCAATGTGATACATCACATTGATAAAAGAAAGGATAAGTACAATATGATCCTGTCAATAGATGCAGAAAAAGAATTTGACAAAATACAGCACCCTTTCTTTTCAACTTCTTTTAACATTTATTTTTCAGAGACATAGAGTGTGAGTGGGGGAAGGGCAAAGAGAGAGGGAGACACAGAATCTGAAGCAGGCCCCAGGCTCTGAGCTGTCAGCACAGAGGCTGATGCGGGGCCCAAACCCACAAACCACGATATCATGACCTGAGCCGAAGTCAGACGCTTAACCGACTGAGCCACCGAGGTGCCCCACAGCATCCTTTCTTAATAAAACCCTCAAGAAATTCTGGATAGAAGGAACATACCTAAACATCATAAAAGCCCACAGCTAATATCATCCTCAATGGGGAAAAACTGAGAGCTTTCCCCCTGAGATCAGGAACATGACAGGGATGTCCACTCTCACAACTGTTGTTTAACATAGTGTTGGAAGTCCTAGCATCAGCAATTAGACAACAAAATGAAATAAAAGGCATCAAAATTGGCAAAGAAGATGTCAAACTTTCACTTTCCACAGACAACATGATACACTACATGGAAGGCCAAAAGACTACTAGAACTGATACATGAATTCAGCAAAGTCTCAGGGTACAATATCAATGTACAGAAATCGGTTGCATTTCTCTACACTAATAATGAAGCACCTGAAAGAGAAATCAAGGAACTGATCCCATTTACAATTGCACCAAGAACATAAAATACCTAGGAATAAATCTAACCAAAGATGTAAAAGATCTGTATGCTGAAAACTATAGAAAACTTATGAAGGAAATTGAAGAAGACAAAGAAACGGAAAAACATTCCATGCTCATGGATTGGAAGAATAAATATTGTTAAAATGTCAATACTACCCAAAGCTATCTACACATTCAATGCAATTCCAATAAAATTGCACAAGCATTCTTCTCAAAGCTAGAACAAACAATCCCCAAATTTATATGGAACCACAAAAGACCCTGAATAGCCAAAGTAATATTGAAAAAGAAAACTAAAGTGGGAGGCATCACAGTACCGGGATTTAGCCTGTATTACAAAGATGTAATCATCAAGACAGTATGATATTGGCACAAACACAGACGCATAGACCAATGAAATAGAATAGAGAACCCAGAGTTGGACCCACAGATGTATGGCCAACTAATCTTTGACAAAGCAGCAAAGAGTATCCAGTGGTAAAAAGACAGTCTGTTTACCAATGGTGCTGGGTGAACTGGAGAGCAACATGCAGAAGAATTAAACTAGACTACTTTCTTACACCATACACAAAAATAGTGCTCGCTTCGGCAGCACATATACACCATACACAAAAATAAACTCAAAATGGATGAAAGACCTAAATGTGAGACAGGAAAACATCAAAACTCTAGAGGAGAAAACAGGCAACAACATATTTGACCTCAGCCACAGCAATTCTTGCTTGACACATCTCCAAAGGCAAGGGAATTAAAAGCAAAAATGAACTATTGGGACTTCATGAAGATAAAAAGCTTCTGCACTACAAAGGAAACAATAAACAAAACTAAAAGGCAACTGATAGAATGGGAAAAGATATTTGCAAATGACATATTAGATAAAGGATTAGTATCCAAAATCTGTACGGAATTTACCGAAGTCAACACCCAAAAACAAATAATCCAGTGAAGAAATGGGCAGAAGACATGAATAGACACTTTTCCAAAGAAGACATCCAGATGGCCAACAGACACATGAAAAGATGCTCAATGTCACTTATCATCAGGGAAATACAAATCAAAACCACACTGAGATATCACCTCACACTGGTCAGAGTGGCTAAAATGAACAATTGCACTGTTGGCGGGAATGCAAACTGGTGCAGCCACTCTGAAAACAGTGTGGAGGTTCCTCAAAAAATTAAAAATAGAGCTACCCTATGACCCAGCAATAGAACTACTAGGAATTTATCCAAAGGATACAGGAGTGCTGATTCATAGGGGCACATGTACCCCAATGTTTACAGCAGCGCTATCAACAATAACCAAATTATGGAAAAAATCTAAATGTCCATCAACTGATGAATGGATAAAGAAGATGTGGTTAATATATACAATGGAGGGGCGCCTGGGTGGCGCAGTCGGTTAAGCGTCCGACTTCAGCCAGGTCACGATCTCGCGGTCCGTGAGTTCGAGCCCCGCGTCGGGCTCTGGGCTGATGGCTCAGAGCCTGGAGCCTGTTTCCGATTCTGTGTCTCCCTCTCTCTCTGCCCCTCCCCCGTTCATGCTCTGTCTCTCTCTGTCCCAAAAATAAATAAATGTTGAAAAAAAAATATATATATACAATGGAATACTACTTGTCAATGAGGAAGAATGAAATTCTGCCATTTTCAGCCACGTGGATGGAATTGGAGGGTATTATGCTAAGTGAAATAAGTCAGAGAAAGACAGGTATCATATGTGTTCACTCATATGTGGAACTCGAGAAACTTAACATAAGACCATGGGGGAAGGGAAGGGGAAAAACAAAGAGGGAGGGAGGCAAACCATAAGAGACTCTTAAATACAGAGAACAAACTGCGTGTTGATGGTGGGGGGAGAGGGGAAAATGGCTGATGGGCATTGAGAAGGGCACTTGTTGGCATGAGCACTGGGTGTTGTATGTAAGCAATGAATCATGGGAATCTACCCCCAAACCCAAGAGCACACTGTACACACTGTATGTTATCCAATTTGGCAATAAATCATATTAAAAAAATAAATTTTCTGAGGTTTGTTTTATGGTCCAAGGTGTAGTATATCTTGGTATATGTTCTATGGGCACTTAAAAAGTATGTTCTGCTGTTGTTGGGTGGAGTATTCCATATGTGTCAATTAGATCCTATTGGTTGATGGTGTTATTCATTGCGTCTATATCCTTGCTGATTTTCTGTGTGGTTGTTCTATTAATTGCTGAGAGGGAAATGAAATTTCCAACTATAGAACTGTACATGTGTCTTTCTTCTTTCAGTTCCATTAGTTTTTTGCATCACATATTTTGCAGTTCTGTTGTTTGGTACATACATATTTAAGATTTCTGTGTCTTTTTAGTAAATTGACTCTTTTATTATTATATAATGTCTCTCTTTGTACCTAATAATTTTTCTGAAGTCTATCTTATATCAATACAGACAGTTGTGCTTTCTTTGGATTAATGCTTGAATATCTTTTTCCATTCTTTCACATTTTAGCCTACTTATGTTATTATTTTTGAAGTAATTTTTTTGTAGACTGTATATAGCTGAATCATGTTTTATAATCCACTCTACCAGTCTCTGTCTTTTAATTATATTTATACCATTTATATTCAATGGAAGTTTAATGTTAGGAATGTGGGTTAATTGTCTTATTTTGTAATTCCATTTTGATTTATCTCCTGTATTTTTGAATATATCTCTTTTGTAGCTTTTTCAAGTCGTTTCTCTAGGTGTTAAATTATATATACAATACTTGTCATAGTGTTATCATTTTATCAGTTTGAGTTAAATTTAGAAAAACCTTACCCCTCTCTATATCCTTTTACTTCCTCCATTTATGATAAATTTGTCTTAAATATTTCCTCTACATAGATTTATAACTACATCAAAGAGTGTTACAATTTTTGCTTCAAAATCAAACATAATTTAGAAGATCCAAGAGGAGAGGAAAATGTTATATTTACCCATTTCTTGTTTCCATTTTTTCTTTTTTACCTTCCTGATGCTCCAGAATTCCTTCCTTTAGCTGTCCTTTTATGTTTCAATAACTTCCCTTAGCCATTCTTTTAGGATAGTTCTTTTAGTTTTGTCCATCTAAGAAGGTCTGATTTCATCTTCATTCTTGAAGGATATTTTCACTGGATAGAAGATTCTAGGTTAATAGTTTTTATTTTTTCATTACTTGAAAAAATATTCCACTTCTGTCATTTGAATTGTTTTTACTGTCTAGGTATATTGTCATTTGCTAGTGGTTTCAAGATTTTTTCTTTGTCTTTCTTTAGTCTTCAGAAGTTTGTCTATTTTATGTCTTGATGTGGATTTCTTTGAATTTATAATTTTTTAATATCATTAAGTGTCTTGGATCTGTAAGGTTTATGTGTTTTGCCAAATTTGGGGAGTTTTCAGCCCTTATTTCTTTAAATGCTTTTTCATCTACACAGTCTTTCTCTTCTTCTGGGATTCTGATTACATGAATGTTAAATATCTTATTATTGTCCCACATGTTTCTGAGGTTCTGTTAATTTTTTAAAAACTATCAGATTGTATTTCTGTTGTTCTGTCTTCCAGTTCATCAGTTCTTTTCTCACCACCCCCCCCTCCATTTTGTTGTTAAGCTCATCTTTGAGTGTTAATTTTGCTATTGGTTTTTTTTTTTTTTTCACTTCTATTTGGCTCTTCTTTTCTGAGACTGTTTCTATGTGGGATTTTCTCTTTTCCCCCCACTTGCTTCAAGTGTCTGTTATTGCTTGTTGAAGTGTTTTTATTTTGGCTGCTTTAAAAATTTCAGTCAGATAATTCTAACATCTTTTATTTAATTGTTTTCTTCTATTTTTTTCAAGTTGAGGTATTCCTGGTTATCACTGTGACAGTTGATTTTTTTTAATTAAAATCTTTTGAGTTTCATTGAAAATTTTGGGTATTATGAAACTCTGTATTCCTATTTAAAGTTTCTTTTAGCTGACTTCCTCTGACACCACACCAGAGGAAAGGCCTGGTACTGTGCCATTGCTTCCAGGTGGGGTTAGATGTTCAAGTTCTTCACTTGGCTTCAGTTTACATCTGGATGAGGAAGGATTCTCTATTTCTGGGTGAGGATGGGGCTCTGGCTCCCCACTGGGCCTCTGCTGATACCATCCTGGCTGGAAGGGGGTAAAGCACCATATTACTTCTTATGTGGCTTCTAGTGACATCATTGGGGGTGCCCTCATTACTGCCAAGCAGTGGTTAAAGTCTTGACTTTCCTCTTGGCCTCCTCTGACATCTTAGCAAAGATGGGGAGGGGTTCTTTTTATTGTAGGGAGGGGTGAAGTTTAGGTTCCCAGTGTGTGGTTTCTGCCTACACAGGGGTTGAGGGGTGTGTAGGGAGCAGGTGGGACTACCTAGCACCCAGTAGAGGTGAACATCCCAGATCCCCATAAGTCTTCTCTGACACCAATAGGGATGGGGGCCTGGGTCCTTTATTTCAGCCTGGGGAGGGTGGAGGTTTAGACTCCCCACTTGGCCTTTGCTGTCTTGGGTGGATATGGGTTTGCAGTGTTTGGCTCCAGTTATTTTAGGCAAGCAGTTATTGCCTAAAAGTTTTCTGTCCTGCTAAGCTGCACCTTAACTACTCCTTTGGTTAGAAAAAGTAGAATTTAGGGGAGCCTGGGTGGCTCAGTCCGTTGAGCGTCCAACTTTGGCATCAGGTCATGATCTCGCAGTTCGTGAGTTTGAGCCCCACGTCGGGCTCTGCTGACAGCTCAGAGCCTGGAGCCTGCTTCAGATTCTGTGTCTCTCTCTCTCTGCCCCTTTCCTGCTCATGCTGTGTCTCTCTCTCTCTGTCTCTCAAAAATGAATAAATGTTTTTAAAAAAAGCATGCTTTTCTTGGGACTTTGGTCTTTCCAGGTTGCCAACTTCTTCAGCACCCTTTCTGGGATATATGAGGCAAAATAAAAATTCAGGGGCCTCACTGCTCTGTCATTTCTTGGGTCCCTAACCAGTTTTCTTTCTTCTCTCTACCTTTCAGAGTCTTCTTATGGTTGCTTTATACAAAATGTCAGGTTTTTCATTGTATTTATCAAGAGAAAGAGGGAAAAGTAGGTCTACTCTGTCTTCCTGGGAGCAGTAGTCCTGAGATGTATCTTTATAGTGTTGGCAGATATCACAGTATGTTTCCATGCTGGCCTGAATTCTTCACGAGAGGAGAATTGCAACAATACCACTGAGTAGGTGAGAGTGGGAGGGCTCCAGTGTACCCAGTAGGGTTGCAAACTGTTGTGTACTTGGGAGGCTGGACATTTTATTCTCATTCCTACTAGTTTTGTCAGTGTGCCAATTCTGGGACTTTTGCTATCGGAGACATTCATCACCTTCACTGTTCTCTGCTTTGAATCTCAGTGTCTGGCTCCTGCTTGGGCTCCCAGGTCAGCATCTTCCTGCTGAGTTTGGCCAATAGGAAGCTCTGCTGGGAGATTGAGGGATGGGGAGAGGTAAGCTGGTACTTCTTACCACTCCACTCTGCTTTGGGAGGCATCTCTTCTGGCACTCCACCTTCTTTCAGAAAGGCTCACCATGGTTTCTGCACTCACCTTCTTCCTCTGCTCCTCAGCTATGGTGGGGTGGAAATTTCCCCACTGTTGTTAATTGCTAGCCTTTGGTGAGTGTCACAGCATGTCCACCTCTTGTGTAACCAGTTTCCACGGTTAGGGTCTTCAGCTTCTATTTCCTTCTTGGACCCTGGTTGACTCAGTCAGTGAAGGAAGGAAGAGGCAAAGGCAGCAGCTGAGGTTGAAAAGGAGGGAGGGTGTATGGGATTTTAAGGAGGGAGATGGAGGAGAACAGGAATGAAAATTGCCCTGGGAGATGTGTTAAAATTGTTGGGCAGTTTTAGGACCCAGTAGGAACACTGCACACAGAAGTCATGTAAAACTGTCAGGACCACAGAGGGTTCTCTATGGCTACATTCAGCTGCTTAGATGCTGGCACAGGGAAGGAAAGCCAATGTTGGGGGTTTTGCCATGGGTGGCAGACAGACCCCAGGGTAGCCCCCATGATCCCTACTGCCTGGTGGTCATGTCCTTGTGTGATTCCCTCCCCTGAGTTAAAGGTAGGCCTTGTGCCTGGCTTCCAACCAGTAGGATATGGCAAAGGCAGTTGATGGGATGTCGCTCCTGTTGTTGTGTTACATTATGTAAAATTTTGCCTTGCCAGTGGAGACTCATGGTTGCTTGATGAAGTGAGCAGACATGTTGGAGGAGTCCACATGGCAAGGAACTGCAGGAACCTGTAGAAGGTGAGGGTGGGTTTTGAGAGCTTAGTGTGTGGTCTCTAGTCCACAGCTAGCAAGAAGCCAGAGCCCCAGTCCTGTAGGACCAGGAAGTGAATTCTGCCAACATTGAGTCATCTTGGAAGCAGATTTTTCCCTCGTTGAGCCTCTAGATAAGAAAAAAAGCCTGATGACACCTTGAGATCCTTAGAAAATGACCCAGCTAAGCCTGCCCCAACACCTGACCCACAGAAACCCTGAGCTTATAAACATGTGTTGTTTTAAGCTTACCAATTTTGTATTAATTTGTTATGCAGCAATAGAAAACTCACACATCAGGTGAGCTTGACAGAATGAGTTGGGGCAAGTAGGAGGAGAGGGTTTGCTGGGAAGAGGAGTGGGGACAGGGGGTGTTTGGCTGATGAAGAAGCAGAGAAGCTCCCTGCCATTGAGGTGATCACATAACTGAGAGTCCAGGGGGTGGGAAGCATCATCTCTGTAGATGTTGAAACCAAAATATGACAAAGGTAAAACAAGACCACAAGCTATGATTCAGATCTTCAAAGAATGAAGAGATATGACCAGGAAGATATTAGTTGTTTCAGTAAGGGGTTGGTGGGGCATTCCAATGACATGTTCTAAAGCAGCTGGAATACTTTAGGGATGGGAGAAGATTGCAGTGGAGAGCAAGGAGGATACCTTTCCAAACTCTTGGTAGGGCTAACTACATAATTTATGGAGCCCCATGCAAATGAAAATGTAGGGCTCCTTTTTCAAAAAACAGGAAAAGTGTGATGTTAAGAGTATTAAAATGTAAAGCTTTTTCCTTTCTTCCACACTCTTTTTCTTGACTTGTCACAGTATTTTAAAATGTCATTATTCTAAGGAAGGAAAAATTAAAAATCTAAATTATTAGCATGAATGTCATCCCTGATCTTTATTTTGAAGTATAATTTTAAATGCAAATATGAGAGCATTTAACTTGTAGGTGGAATCAGGAAAGTTGTACAGTTTGTATTTTGCAGTTCATACATGCATGTGGACTTTGTTCTTACCAGACAATGGAAGCATTGCACTAAACTAATGTAAATGTATTTACTTTACTTTTTGATACAGGCATATTCTACCAACATTCCACCTTCTTCTTACTGATGAGTGAGTCACAAGGAGTGGTGAATCCATGTATTGTACCCATTGAACCCATAGTCATGTACATTGCTTCTCAGTGTTGCAAATCCTGCTCAACCAAAGCTCACAACGAGTGTTGGGTTCAAAGCAACCATTGAAAGCAAACCATTCTGCTGCAAATCAAAGGTTATTGCTGGGGTTATGGGATGCTAGCAAATGTAAAAGAATAAAATTGTAATGGTTAGAAATATAATCCAAGAGTAGGACATCATAACCTTTTAATTTTACTTTCAATAAGCAGTTGTTTTCATTTTGATAGTAGGTATTATTTTCTCATTACAAAGGTATTAATTTGTTAGATGCAAAACCCATAAAACCATAGCATAGACAGGAACAAAGGAGAAAGCCCCCACCATCCAGAGGTACTCATGTTTCAGAGGCTGAGTCTTTTTGGCCTTCTGTTCTATGAAAATGCTATGTATATATTTATATCAAGAAAAATATCATAGTTTATCAATGTTTTTTCTGTATCCTTAATTTTCTCCCATATCAATGAATATCCTTATAGAGCATTTTAGTTGAATAGCATTTCATACTGCACACATATTACAACTTAACTAATGCTTCAGAGAGAGACTGCATGGATTCCATATGGATTCCCCAAAGTGCAAACAATATTTCCAGTTTGCTTTTCATCAACAGTGGTTTCTTTCTGGCTGACCTGGTGAGAAGAGTGACAACGGAACATGCATCTAGAGAACAAAGATGGTGGGCTGACCTCTGGTGTGCTGGAGATGGAGCTACATCAGTCATCTGCTCCTATGTGTGCTGGCCTGGGAAGGCCAGGGCTGGCGGTACCTGCCACCAGCAACCGCAGGCTACTGCAGGGAGTCAACAGGGTAGACCCCACATCCCCCTACTCCAGCAGGGCAACTGGGCAGAGCTGCTTGGCTTCTGTGGACCAGGATTTTGGTTCATTCCTCACAGAGCAGAGGTGAGTTTATAATAGTTTTATCTGGAATGTGGAAGTCACAAATATTGTGTTTTATGAGTGTAGTTCCCCTATTTTTTGTGGGAAATTTTCAGATATTATTCAAGGAATGCAAGAATCTTTCTATCATTAGATCACTTTCCTGACCTGTTTAAAATGAATGCTCTTTCTAAAATGTAGCTAACATAATTCCAAAAGATTATAAAAATAGAAAAGAATTTTTAGCATGAACTTGGAATTTATTATATTATTTTAAGGCGTTAAAAGTATTCCATGATTTTAAAAAGCACATGCTGTATCCGTATATGCTTATATATATGTATCTTGAAATATGCTTTATTCCTATAAATGTCAAGTGAATCATTTCAATATTGTTTTTCACGTTAGAAAAATCTTGATTTACATTAAAAAAACTTTTGATAAACCCTTAAATATTTACCAAAGTAAAATAATAAATAGGTATAAAAGTGTGCTATAAGTGTCTATTCATACCCATGTAGGGACATACTGGTTACCCTGCAGATCTGGGTATCCTGGTCCCTACAGGCAAGAAGTCCTGCTTGGGGCAGTTGCTTAGCCAGAACCCATGCAGTACCAGTGGTCTAATGTTGAAAAAGGCAAAGATCACAGAAATACATACAAGTGTGGTATATAGCCCTGCCACTTGTCTGAGACTGCCTTCTCAGGTCCTAGCTCTGCATGGCATCTGCTTTGATGCTTGGGAGTTTGCTGTCATCAGCATCTTTGGCTCAAGCTGCTCCGCTGCTGTGTTCCTGTGAATATAGAACGTTGGCACAGTAGGTGTGTGGGGATGGGGAGAGGTACCTGCCCATGAGTGTGCCTCTCTGGAGCTGAGTAGGGGATTGTCGGTGCCTGGCCCACCTGAACCAGTAAAGGGCTGCAGGTATGGTGGGGCTGGGTCCACTTGTCAAGGCATGCGCACAGGGCTACCTAGCGCATGGGAGAGCTTCCCACTGGGCTGGGGTGGGTGGGCAGCTCCCAGCTGTGAGGGCCAGCTTTATTTTGTAAAGGGCTAGAGGAGGCCATTTCCTGTTTGTGTCCCACACCTGGAACTGTGGGGGTGGGGCAGCTCCTTACCTGGGAGGCCCTAGAGAGATAAAATAAGTTGGCCATGGCTCCAAGCCACACTCCACTGCCCCAACTGTGCAGGCAGCTAGGAGCAGGCAAAGGAGAAGGGCCCCTCCACCACCACCCACTGCCTCAGGTTGGCTGAGGCTGGGTGTGAGGCTGGCTTTCTCACATCCTCAATTGACTGTATGCAGATTTACACCTGGATATAGGAGAGAGCTATGGGCTCCACCTGAGTCAGAGTAAAAGGACAAATCTATATACAACCATATCTCAGAGATTTTCTGATTAGGTTCCAGACCACCACAAGAAAGCAGATATCTCAATAAAGCAACTCAAATGAGTTTTTTGTATCACAGTGAAAATAAAAGTTATGACTACACTATACTGTAGTCTAATAAAGTGTGCAATAGTATGTCTACAAAAACAATGTGTATATCTTAATTAACAAATACTTTATTGCTTAAAAATGGTAACCATCAAAGATGGCTGAGAAGTAGGGGAACCTGGATTTCCCTTGTCCCTCAAACACGGCTGTATTGAGGTCAGATCACTTGGAACACCCAGGAAATCAACCTGCGGAGTGGCAGAAGGATCTCTGCAGGTGGAGGGAGACATTGGAGGGACATTGGAGGGACATGTGTATATGAATTGGGGGAGATAAAATGGCATAGGCAAGGTGGGGAGGGAACCCCTTTTGTGAACAGACAAAAGGGAGAGAAAGAGAGAGGGATTCAGTATCTACTTAGCATTAGAGGAAAACCTCTCCAGACCATGGACTGGGAAATGAGAAATATGGAGAGTGCTGGTTTCCATTTTGCAAACAGCCTTAGGAGCTGAAACTTAGAGGTATGAAAGCGCCCGACTTTCTCTGGACTGGAGCCGGCTGTGTATGCACGTTGGCGG
Source organism: Herpailurus yagouaroundi (assembly GCF_014898765.1). Taxonomy (NCBI): domain Eukaryota; kingdom Metazoa; phylum Chordata; class Mammalia; order Carnivora; family Felidae; genus Herpailurus; species Herpailurus yagouaroundi. The sequence goes on along the minus strand of NW_024412416.1, from coordinate 27,980,891 downwards.
GAGAAGGAGCCAGCCCAGGGTGCTGTAGCAATCTCAGGTGCTCACTGGGAGAGAATAGTCCCTTTCTTCCAGTACTGTGGGAAGAGGATTTATTGCCTCCCCAGGACAAAAGACCCTTTGGTGGCAGCCAAAGGCCTTTTATCAGCAGGGCTGAGGGGCCCTACAGCTGGACAGGGTCCCCACAGTGCAGGACCGTTTAAGACATCAGGGTTTGAATCCCAGTCGAATGCCTAGAAGGCGCAGGAGAACTGTGGAGCAGGGCAAGCTAACTGTGCTATTCTGTGATGGCTGCCTAAATAGCATGGTTTGAGACCCCCGGTTGGGAGAGAGTTTGGAGTGTTGGCCATTTTTCTCCCAAACACCAACATGGAGGGACTTCAGGGAAGCAGCACAGCAGTCCCCCAGTGGAGGCAGGCTTACACCAAACCCCGCTCCTCCATGCCTGGCAACTGCTTTTCTACTGGAGCTAGACTGACTGAGCCAACGCAGCCAACCTCTCCTCCAGGTCAGCATAGCCACTGGTCCCGGGCACAACCAGACAACTGTTCTTTGTTTTTGTCTGTTTGTCTCTCTGTCTGTTGGTTTGTCTGTTCTTCTATTCTCTCTACCTTCTTCTTTTTTTTCTTTTGGAATCAGGCTCATAGTTTCTGATTTGTTTTTGGTCAATTCATATATATATATATATATATATATATATATATATATATATATATATATAAATTTTTTCTGCTTTTTTTGCTGTTTAGTCAGGCATTTTTACACCTTTCCAATATCTTCTTTTTCTTTATTTTATTTTCTCTCTCTCTCTGGATTAAGACTTATACTCTCTGGTTAGTCTTCTTTTCTCCCTTTTCATTTTTCTCTTTGTGTGGGATCAGGCTCCCCCCCCCTTTCCTTTTTTTATAGGGCTACTTCAATGAACAAATCAAAGCACAACTGGTTGAAGGTCCAAACACTCCACCACTACAAGAAAGGAGGAGCTTTGAAGAGGACTGACCAGTGGGATAGAGCAGCCAAAATGCCACAATAGAGTGTATGCAACACACCAAAAAATTCCTGAAGTGCCAGGCCCTGGAGAGTGTATGACCCCTACTTAATATAGTAGTACTTGCAGGTATGGGACATATAACAAGCTATTAAAACATGTAAAAGACAGAAACCTAGCCAAAATAATGAAACAGAAGAACTCTCCTCAAAAGAAAATTCAGGAAGAAATGACAGCCAGAGATTTGCTCAAAACAGATATAAACAATATATCTGACAACAATTTAGAATAACAGTCATAAGACTACTAGCTGGGCTTGAAAAAAGCACACAAGACACCAGAGAAACCCTTTCTGCAGACACCAAAGACCTAGGAACTAGTCAGGATAAATTTAAAAATGCTATAACTGAGATGCAAAACAAATGATACAGTGACTGCAAAGATGGAAGAAGTGGAGGAGAGAATAGGTTAAGTAGAAGATAAACTTACAGAAAAAAAATTAAGCTGAAAAAAAGAGGGAAAGGAAATTACTAGAACATGAGGGGAGACTAGGAGAAATAAGTGATTCCAAGAAACTAAAAAATATCCAAATCATAGGAGTCTCAGGAGAAGAAGAGTGAGAAAAAGGGGCAAAAGGTTTATTTGAGCAAAGTATAGCTGAGAACTTCCCTAATCTGGGGAAGGAAACAGGCATACAAATTCAAGAGGCACAGAGAACTCCCTTCAAACTAACAAACCAGGTCAACGCCATGACATATCATAGTGAAACTTACAAAATACAAAGATTTGAAGGAGAGTTCTGAAAACAGCTAGACACAAAAGGTTTTTTTGTGTACTTTATGTGTCTACTACAAGGGTAGACACATAATGTTAGTAGCAGACCTGTCCACTGAAACTTGGCAGGTCAGAAGGAAGTGGCTGGAAATATTCAATGTGCTGAATAGCAAAAATATTCAGCCAAGAATCCTTTATCCAGAAAGTCTGTCCAGAATAAAAGGAGAGATAAAGGCTTTTCCAGACAAACAAAAACTAAAGGAGTTCATGACCATTAAACCAGCCCTGCAGAAAATCCTAAGGAGGACTCTGAATGGGAAGTAGCAGCAAAGACTACAAAGGATTGGAGACATCACCACAATATGAAACTTACAGATAATACAATGGCAATAAATCCATATCTTTCAATCATCACTCTGAATGTAAGTGGACTAAATGTCCCAATAAAAAGACATAGAGTATCAGAATGGATTGAAAAAAAACCAAAATCCATCTATATTCTGCCTACAAGAGACTCATTTGAGACCTAAGGACACCTGCAGATTGAAAGTGAGACCCATCTATCATGCTACTGGATGTCAAAAGAAAGCTGGAGTAGCCATACTTATATCAGACAAACTAGGTTTTATTTATTTATTTATTTATTTATTTATTTATTTATTTATTACTATTTTTTAAATGTAATTTATTGACAAATTAGCTAATGTACAGTGTATACAGTGTGCTTTTGTTTTTGGGGGTAGATTTCTGTGATTCATTGCTTACATACAACACCTAGCACTCATCCCAAGAAGTCCTCTCCTCAATGCCCATCACTCATTTTTCCATCTCCCCCCATCAAACCTCAGTTTGTTCTCTGTATTTAAGAATCTCTTATGGTTTGCATCCCTCCCTCTCTGTTTGTAATTATTTTTTATCCTTCCCTTCCCCCATGGTCTTCTGTTAAATTTCTCAAGTTCCACATATGAGTGAAAATATATCATATCTGTTTTTCTTTGACTGACTTATTTCACTTAGCATAATATGCTCCAGTTCCATCCACGTTGCTGCATATGGAAGGATTTCATTCTTTCTCATTGCCAAATAGTATTCCGTTGTATATATATATAAACCATATCTTCTTTATCCATTCATCAGTTGATGGACAGTTAGGCTTTTTCCATAATTTAGCTGTTGTTGATAACACTGCTATCAGCATTGGGGCACATGTGCCCCTATGAATCAGCACTCCTGTATCCTTTGGATAAATTCCTAGTAGTGCTGTTCCTGGTTTATAGGGTAGTTCTATTTTTAATTTTTTTGAGGAACCTGCACACTGTTTTCCAGAGCAGCTGTACCAGTTTGCATTCCCTCCAACAGTGCAAGAGGTTTCCTGTTTCTCCACATCCTCACCAGCATCTGTTGTTTCCTGAGTTATTAATTTTAGCCACTCTGACCAGTGTGAGGTGGTATCTCAGTGTGGTTTTGATTTGTATTTCCCTGATGATGAATGATGTTGAGCATCTTTTCATGTGTCTGTTGGTCATCTAGATGTCTTCTTTGGAAAAGTGTCTGTCTATTCATGTCTTCTTCCCATTTCTTCACTGGATTATTTGTTTTTCAGGTGTTGAGTTTGGTAAATTCCTTATAGATTTTGGATACTAACTCTTTATCCAGTATGTCATTTGCAAATATCTTTTCCCATTCTATCAGTTGCCTTTAGTTTTGTTGATTGTTTCCTGTACTGTGAAGAAGCTTTTTTATGTTGATGATGTCCCAATAGTTCATTTTTGCTTTTAATTCCTTTGCCTTGGAGACATGTTGAGCAAGAAATTGCTGTGTCTGAGTTCAAAGAGGTTGTTGCCTGTTTTCTCCTGTAGGATTTTGATGGTTTCCTGTCTCACATTTAGGTCTTTCATCTACTTTCAATTTATTTTTGTGTATTGTATAAGAAAGTAGTCCAGTTTCATCCTTCTGCATGTTGCTGTCCAGTTCTCAAAGCACCATTTGCTAAAGAGATTGTCTTTTTCCCATTGGATACTCTTTCCTGCTTTTTGAAGATTAGTTGGCCATATATTTGTGGGTCCAATTCTGGGTTTTCTATTCTATTTCATTGATTAATGTATTTGTTTTTGTGTCAATGATGATTACAGCTTTGTATAGAGGCTAAAGCCGACAAACTAGATCTTAAAACAAAGACTGTAATAAGAGATGAAGAAGGGAATTATATCATAAGTAAGGAGTCTACCCATCACAAAGAGCTAACAATTGTAAATGTTTGTGCTCCCAATGTGGAACACACAAGTTTATAAATCAATTAATCATAAATATAAACAAATGCATAGGTAATAATACTGTAATTGTAGGGGATTTTAATACTCTACTTACACAATGGACATATCGTCTAGGCACAAAATCAATAAGGAAACAATAGCTCTGAATGACACATTGGACCAGAGGGAGGTAACAGATATATTCAGACTTTTCATCCTAAATCAGCAGAATACATACTCTTTGTGAGTGCACATGGAACATTCTCCAACATAGATCACATACTGGTTCACAAAACAATCCTCAACAAATATAAAAAGCTTGAGATCATACCATGCATATTATCAGTCACAATGCTATGAAACTTGAAATCAACCACAAGAAAAAATTTGACAAGCCCCAAAATACACAGATGTTAAAGAACATCCTACTAAAGAATGAATGGGTCAACCAGGAAATTAAAGAAGAAATTTAAAAATATATAGAGACAAATGAAAATGAAAAAAAAAACAGTCCAAACCCTTTGGGCTGCAACAAAGGCAGTCCTAAGAGGAAAATACATTGCAACTGAGGCCTATCTCAAGAGGCAAGAAAGGTCCCGAATACACAACCTAATCTTACACCTAAAGGAGCTAGAAAGTCAGCAGCAAAGAAGCCCCAAAGTCAGTAGAATAAGGCACATAATAAAGATTAGAGCAAAAATAAACAGTATATAATAAAAAAATTAGTACAACAGATCAATGAATCTAAGAGTTGTTTTATGGAAAGAATAAACAAAATTGATAAACCCCTAGCCAGACTTTTTTTAGTTAAAAAAAATTTAATGTTTATTTATTTTTGAGAAACAGAGAGAGACAGCGAGAGCAGAGAGAGAGGTAGACACAGAATCTGAAGCAGGCTCCAGGATCTGATCTATCATCAGAGAGCCCAATGCAGGGCTTAAACCCATGAACCATGAGATCATGACCTGAGCCAAAGTTGGATGCTTAACTGAGTGAGTCACCCAGGCACACCCCTAGCCAGACTTTTCCAAAAGAAAAGTAAAGGACCCAAATAGGTAAAGTCATGAATGAAATAGGAGAGATCACAACCAATACCACAGAAATACAAACAATTATGAGAGAATACTATGAAAAATTATATGCCAAAAAAACTGGACAATATTGAAGAACAGACAAATTCCTAGATAGTCACACACCATCAAACCTCAAACAGAAAGAAATAGAACATTTGAACAGACCCATAACCAGTGAAGAAATTGAATTGGTAATCAAAAATTGTCCCCCAAAATAAGATTCCTGGACCAGATTGAATTCTACCAGACATTTAAAGCAGAGTTAATACCTATTCTTCTCAAGCTGTTCCAGAAAGTGGAAATGGAAGGAAAGCTTCAAGACTCATTCTATGAAGCGAGAATTACCTTGATTCCAAAACAAGACAAGACCCCACTAAAAAGGATAATAAAAGCCCAATATCTCTGATGGAATTGGGCAGAAATTCTAAACAAGATACTAGCAAATCGAATTAAACAGTACATTAAAAGAATTATTCACTATGATCAAGTGGGATTCTTTCCTGGGCTGCAGGACTGGTTCAATATTCACAAATCAACCAAAATTATAGATCACATTAATAGAAGAAGGAATAAGAACCATATGATCCTGTCAATAGATGCAGAAAAAGCATTTGAGGGGTGCCTGAGTGGCTCAGCTGGTTGAACGTCCGACTTCAGGTCATGATATCATGGCTCGTGAGTTGGAGCCTTGTATCAGAGTCACCACTGCCAGTGTGGAGCCAGCTTTGGATCCTCTGTCCCCTTCTGTCTCTGGTCCCATCCCCACTCATGCTTTCTGTCTCTCAAGAATAAATAAACACTAAAAAAAGAAAAAGCATTTGACAGAATACGGTATCCAAGAATGAATTCTTAATAAAAACCCTCAAGAAAGTTGGTATAGGAGGAATATACCTTAATATCATAAAAGCCATATATTAAAGGCCCACCGTTGATATCATCCTCAATGAGGAAAACCTGAGGGCTTTCTCTAGATCAGAAACATAACAGGGAGTCCACTCTCACCACTGTTATTTAACATAGTGTTGGAAGTCCTAGCCTCAACAATCAGACAACAAAACAAAATAAAAGGCATCCAAATTGGCAAAGAAGAAGTCAAACTGTCACTCTTCACAGATGACATGATACTCTGCATGGAAAACCCAAAAGGCTCCACCAAAAAACTGCTAGAGCTGATACAAGAATCCAGTACAGGTGTAGGATATAAAATCAATCTACAGAAATCAGTTGCATTTCTATACACCAATAATGAAGCAACAGAAAGAGATATCAGGGAATTGATCCATTTACAATTGCATCAAATACCATAAAGTACCTAGGAATAAACCTAACCAAAGATGTAAAAGATCTGTACACTGGAGACTATAGAAAGCTTGTGAAAGAAATTGAAGAAGACGCAAAGAAAAGGAAAAACAGTCCATGCTCTTAGATTGGAAGAACAAATATTGTTAAAATGTTTATACTACCCAAAGCAATCTACACACTCAATGCAATCCCTATGAAAATAACACCAGTATTCTTCATAGAGCTAGAACAATCCTAAAATTTGTATGGAACCACAAAATACCCCAAATAGCCAAAGTAATGTTGAAAAGAAAAACCAAAGCTGGATGCATCACTATCCCAGGCTTTAGCCTTTATTACAAAGATGGAATCATCAAGACAGTATGGTATTGGCACAAAAACAGACACATAGATCAATGGAATAGATCTGTGGATCTATTGGAATAGAATCTATGTATCTGTGTGGAATAGAATAGAGAACCCAGAAATCGACCTACAAATGTATGACCAACTAGTCTTCAATAAAGCAGGAAAGAGTATCCAATGGTAAAAAGATAATCTCTTTAGCAAAAGGTGCTTGGAAAACTGGACAGCAACATGCAGAAGAATGAAACTGGACCCACTTTCTTACACCATACGCAAAAACAAATTGAAAATGGATGAAAGACCTAAATGTGAGACAGGAAACCATCAAAATCCTACAGGAGAAAACAGGCAGCAACCTCTTTGACCTCGGCTGCAGCAACTTCTTACTTGACATGTCTCTGAAGGCAAGGGAAATAAAAGTAAAAATGAACTATTGGGACCTCATAAAGATAAAAAAAACTTCTTCACAGTGAAGGAAACAATCAACAAAACTCAAAGGCAACTGATTGAATAGGAGAAGATATTTGCAATTGACATATAGGAAAAAGTGTTAGTACCAAAAATCTATAAAGAACTTACCAAACTCAACACCTGAAAAACAAATAATCCAGTGAGGAAGTTGGCAGAGGACATGAATAGACACTTTTCCAAAGAAGACATCCAGATGGCCAACAGACACATGAAAAGATGCTCAACATCGCTCATCATCAAGGAAACACAAATAAAAACCACACTGAGATACCGCCTCACACCAGTCAGAGTGGCTAAAATTAATAACTCAGGAAACAAGAGATGTTGGAGAGGATGTGGAGAAAGGGTAACCCTCATGCACTGCTGGTGGGAATGCAGTGTGGTGCAGCCACTCTGGAAAACAGTGTGGAGGTTCCTCAAAGAATCAAAAATAGCAGACTACACTGAATGTTAACTAACTTGAGAATAAATTTTTAAAAATGCTTACCATCATGTGAGCTTTTACAAGTTCTAATAGCCAATTACAAATCACCAAAACAAGTATCATAGTAGTGGAAAATTTGAAATATTGCAGGGACACCTGGGTGGCTCAGTCAGTTGAGTGTCCTGCTCCTGATTTTGGGTCAAGTCCTGATCCATGGTTTGTGGGATCTAGCCCCATGTCAGTCTCCTTGCTGATAGCGTGGAGACGGCTTGGGATTCTCTCTCCTCTCTCTGCCCCTCCTCCAGCTTGCTTTCTCTCACTGTCGAAATAAACAAACATTTTTTAAAAGGAAAAAATTTAAATATTGTAAGAATTACCATAATGTGGAAGACATGAAGTGAGCAAACACTGTTGGGAAAATGGTACCAATAGACCTTCTCCTTACAGGGTTGCCACAAATTTTTAATCTGTAAATAATGCAATATTTGCAATGCCCAGTAAAAGGAAGCACAATAAAACAAGGTATGCCTGTAACTTATTTAGAGGCTGTGACAGGAAAGAAAATGGAGGCACTTCCTGCTTTATGCATGTAAGGTCAGCTGTTCAATAAACTGAGTATTAGTACTTATAATCTTGAAAGTCAGGATAAGTAAGAAATGAGAATTGAGAATGAAAAATTCTCAATTGAGATTGAGAAATGAGAAATGAGAATGAAAGAGGCCAATAACAGACAAAACTCATTTAGGAAGAGACTGGTCAAAAGCACTGGAAGGGACCCAGGGGCACATGTATCAGCTGGTTGGGGCATTAGGATGGTCCCAGCCAGTATGTAAAGGGGATGAAAAGCTAATGAGCTTTTAATTTACAGAGTAAGACATTGAAGTGGGTAACAGTCTGCACAACTAGGAGAGTATTTTTACAAATTCTTTTACCTTCAGTGTACCGGGAGGCAATCTGGAGACACCCATTATGGGCTTCACAGGCAGGAGGTCTTGTCCCTTGGGACCTGATTCCAGGTACAGTAGGATGGAGAGCATGAGGAGGGTGTGCTGAGGGCTCAGGAAGATCAGTTGGGATGTACCAGCAGCTGCCAGAGGATTGGAGAACACTTTGGGGACAAAAGGCCTCTGTGCAGCTCTCTCAACCCTTCTGTCCCCACATGGTAAGGATAGAGCCCAGAAATTTCTACCCTCCTCAACAGGGGGACAAACAGAAGGAAGTGTCTAGGGAGCTAGTCTGGGGACCTCTTCATCAGGGCAAAGGGCCAGACCTCAGGGATGCAGGGATGGTCCATAGGTTTAGGGTAAGGGAGGTGAGAGTAGGTGGAAGCCAGGAGACAACAGCCATAGATGAGGACAGGTCCCAGGGATGGTAGAGATGAGCACTCATGAGCCATAACTTCCCCTGTAGAGCTTCTAGGAGAGGGAGCAACAGCAACTAGGAAACCTATAGGGGCAGCTCACAAAAGACCCAGGAGAATGGCTGTTGGCTAGTCCTCCTGTGGTGTGAGCCCTTAGGACAAGGATCAGCTTGGTGTAAGTATGGAGGGTGTAGTCCATCCTCACTTGTGCACTTAGGTGAGTTCCTCAAACAGCATGCTCTTCCTGGGCAGGGATGTGCTGGTGTTGTCTGGTTGCCCCAGATGCATCTCTTTTTAAAGGTTATTCAAGGGCTTCATTACATTTTGCAATTCTTGTTTCATGAAAATAAGTATAAAATGAAGAGATGTGTTCATGTGGGTAATAAAACACAGAGGTCTTTCAAACCTAATACAGGTAAGGCAGGATGGAAATCACTGGATATGCAAACAAACAAACAAACAAACAAACAAACAAAGCAAACCAACTCTTTACCTCAGAGAATTGAAAACTTATTAACTGTTATAGGTTTGTGAAGAGAATGAAACTAAAGAATGCTATGATAAGCTACAAATACATTGCTTAATATTGTGTTGAAAAAGTAATTTGGGATTTCATATTTTTTAACTCTCTGAGAACAGTCCTCTTGCAACCTGTTCATTTTCTGTTAATTCTGAATAGAAGGGAAGCAGGCAGATGTTTGTAGAGTGTTGCACCCCTTTTGTCCTTTGACTTCCAGCAAGTCTAGGGGCAGTTTCTCAAATCAGTTGTACCACCTGTGTACAAACTGGTTAGTAAATGTTTTCTTAAAACTATTAAAATCTTTGTGAAACAAGGCAGGGTATAGATAATGTGACTATCATGTCTTTCATAACACCTTTTATTGTATCCTGTGGCTTTATAGAAAGCCATTTTCTGAAATGAAATCTCAAAATTGTTTTGGCTATTCTATGCCGTTAGCCTTTTCATATAATTCTATCATCAATATGTCAATTAAAAAAAATTCTGCTGGCGTGTTGATTGGAGCTTCACTGAACCCATATGAATTTAGGGGGGATTGATATTTTAATATTGAGTTTTCTGATCCAGGAACTTAGTATATCTCTCATTTATTTTGTTCTTATATAATTTATCTCAGTAATGTTTTATAGTTTTCAGTGAGCAGGTCCTGCCATATTTTGTTAGATTTATCTATAAATAGCTCATTTTTGATATTTTAAAAATGGTGTTTTCAACATTAATTTACATTTGTTCATTGTAAATATATAAAACATAGTTCATTTTGTGCATTGATCTAATATCCTTCCTAAACTCACTTATTAATTCGAGTAATGTTTTTGTTTGCAAATTTTTGTTTTGATTTTATAAATAGATAATCGTGTCTGTGAATAAACACAGTTCTACAAATCAACATAAAAATCAATTGCCTTTGTATACATGAGTAATGAATAATCTGAAAATAAAATTAAAACATTTCCATTCACAAAAACTTTAAAAAGAATAAAATTCTTAGGATTATATTTAACAAAAGGAGTGTAAGACTCTTATAAATGAACATTGAATAATTTTGCTGAGAGAAATTAAAGGAGATTTAGATAAATGGAAAGACATTCAGTGTTCACTGTGATTGGAAACCAGTGTTGTTAAGATGTTAATTTTTCCTAGATCTATAGATTTAGCACAATCCCTAAAACAATCTCAGGAGTTTTTTTTGGGGGGGGAGCAGAAATTATTGAGCTGATTCTAAAATTTACATGGAAAGGTAAAGAATCCAAAATAGGCAAAATGATCTTGAAAAAGAAAATGAATTCATGGGACTTTTTCTTCTAAATTTTGAAACTTGCTTCAGAAGAATAATATCAGTAAAATGGCAGAGTCGGAAGTTTTTACCTCTTGTTCCCCACATAGACGTGGAAAAATAAGCAGAAATGCTCAGAACAAACATTGTCAGAACTCTAGAAATCAGTAAAAAAATAATTAAAGCTACCAAGCAAATGCTGAGCCAAGTAAAAGGCAATTTGAAAGTGGTAGGAAAGTTTTGTGGCATTTTTACTTGCCCTTGCCCTGCTCCTTCCCAATCATGGTTGGCAGTATTAGCCATGACAGACCAATTTTAAAACCTGACCCTTGGTTACAGACAGAGAAGAGCAGACCTTACTTGTAAATTATTGTGTGTGTCTCTTCTAACCTATTTGGGGGCCAGCTGAAGGAGACTCTCATCTCTCTTTTGCCTAACCTGGAGCAGATAGTAAAAGTGGTGGGTGTTGCTTGAAACACTGTAAGGGGATTTAACAAATTGCAGATATCAGGGACAGAAATTACTTGTTGAGATGTATCACAGAGTGCCTAAGCCCCAGGTGCAAAACTTCGGGAGATTCTTTGGGAAAGTAGGATAATAAACAATACCCATTTGTAGGGGCAATTTAGAAAGCTATATATGGTAAGGGCAAGATCCATGGCCAGAAAAGACTGGAGAAGACCCTCAACTTTCACCTCAAGCATAGCCCTTGTTCTGGTGGAAGACTAACTAAATGTTGATGGAATACCCCAGAACAGAGTCAATCTGTAAAGACTGAGAAAAGTGTTTGCGTTTTTTGTATGTGTATTTTTTTTCTTTTCCTTTTTCTTTTTTGGCTTGTTTTCTTAAATTCTTGACATTCAAGGATATCTTTGTCAAAACATTAACTCAACATGAACTGAAGGAATACAGATGTTAGTGATCACACACAAGTAGAAATACAGTCTTTGGAAAAATTAATATAAAATTAAATGTAAAAATTTTTCTTTTTCAAAATTTATTTAAATTGTAGTTAATTAACATATAGTATAATATTGATTTCAGGAGTAGAATTTAGTGATTCATCACTTACACCCAGTGCTCATCATAACAAGTAGCCTCCTTAATTCCCATCCCCCATTTTGCCCATCCCCCATGCACCTCCTTCCATCAACCCTCAGTTCTCTATGTTGAGGATCTCTATGGTTTGCTTCACCGTCTCTCTTTTTTTTCACTTTCCTCTACATTCATCTGTTTTGTTTCTTAAATTCCACATATGAATGAAATTATAAGATATTTGGCTTTATCTGACTGGCTTATTTCACTTAGTAAAATACACTTTAGCTCCATTCACATCGTTGCAAATGCAAGATTTTATTCTTTTTGATGGATGAGTAATATTCCATTGTGTGTGTGTGTGTGTGTGTGTGTGTGTGTGTGTGTATACACACACACACATATACATGCATATAAATGGATATGTATATATAGATATATGTGGATACAGATCTGTATCCATTCATCAGTTGATGGATATTTGGGCTGTGTCCATAGTTTGGCATTGTCGATAAGGCTGCTGTAAACATTGGGGTACATGTACCCCTTCAAGTCAGTATTCTGTATCCTTTGGGTAAATACCTAGTAGTGCAATTGCTCTATTTTTAACTTTTTGAGGAAACTCCATACTGTTTTCCAGAGTGGCTTCATCAATTTGCATTCTCACCAACAGTGAAAGTGTTCCCCTTTCTCTGCAATCTTGCTGACATCTGTTGTTTCCTGAGTTATTAATTTTAGCCATTTTGACAGGTGTGAGGTGGTATCTCATTGTGTTTCTGATTTGTAATTCCCTGATGATGAGTGATGTTGAGCATCTTTTCATGTGTCTCTTAGCCATCTGTATGTCTTCTTTGGAAAAATATCTATCCATGTATTCTTCCCATTTCTTAACTGGATTATTTGTTTTTCAGGTGTTGAGTTTGATAAGTTCTTTATAGATTTTTGATACTAACCCTTTATCCAATATGCCACTTGCAAATATCTTCTCCCATTCTATAGGTTGCCTTTTAGTTGTGTTGATTGTTTCCTTTGCTATGCAGAAGATTATCTTCAGGTGCCTGGGTGGCTCAGTCAGTTAAGTGGCCAACCTCAGCTCAGGTCATGATCTCACAGTCTGTGAGTTTGAGCCCTTTCGGGCTCTGTGCTGACAGCTCGGAGACTGCTTCGGATTCTGTGTCTCCCTTCTGCACCTCCCCCACTCACACTCTGTCCCTGTCTCTCTCTCAAAAATAAATAAACATTAAAAAATTAAAAAAAAAAAAGAAGATTATCTTGATGAGGTCTCAATAGTTCATGTTTGCTTTTGTTTCCCTTACCTCTGGCAACGTGTCTGGTAAGAAGTTGCTGTGGCCAAGGTCAAAGAAGTTGCTGCCTGTATTCTTCTCTAGGATTATGGTAGTCTTTGTCTCACATTTAGATGTTTCACCTTTTTGAACTTATTTTACTATGTGATGTAAGAAGGTGGTCCAGTATCATTCTTCTGCATGTCGTTGTCCAGTTTTTCCCATATCATTTGTTGAAGAGACTGTCTTTTTTTTTTCCATTGGATATTCTATCTTACTTTGTTGAAAATTATTTGACCATATAGATGTGGATCCATTTCTGTATTTTCTGTACTGTTTCATTGATCTATGTGTCTGTTCTTGTGCCAGTACCATACTGTCTTGATGACTACAGCTTTGTAATATAGCTTGTAGCTTGGAATTTGTGATGCCTCCAGCTTTGCTTTTTCTTTTTCAGGATTGCTTTGGTTATTCAGGGTCTTTTGTGGTTCCATACAAATTTTAGGATTATTTATTCTAGCTCTGTGAAAAATGCTGTTCATATTTTGATAGAAATTGCATTAAATGTGTAGATTCCTTTGAATAGTATAAACACTTTCACAATGTTTGTTCTTTTATTCTATGAGCATGCAATATTTTCCCATTTCTTTGTATCTTCTTCAATTTCTTTCGTAACTGTTCTAAAGTTTTAAGAGTACAGATCTTTTACCTCTTTGGTTAAGTTTATTTCTAGGTGTCTTAAGATTTTTGGTATAATTGTAAATGCGATTTATTCCTTTTTCTGCTGCTTCATTACTGGTGTATAGAAATTCAACAGATTTCTGTGTGATTTTATATACTATGACTTTGCTGAATTCATGTATCATTTCTAGCAATTTTTTGATGAAGTCTTTCAGGTTTTCTACATATAGTATCATGTTATCTGCAAATAGTGAGAGTTTGACTTCTTCCCTGTCAATATTATTGTCTTTGATTTCTTTTTGTTGTCTGATTGCTGAGGCTACAACCTCCAGTAGTATATTAAATAACAGTGTTGAGAGTTGACATCCTTGTGTTCTTACTGACCATAGAGGAAAAGCTCACAGCTTTTCCCAATCGAGGATGAAATTCACTGTGGGTCTTTTGTATATGGCCTTTAGGATGTTGAGGTATGTTCCCTTTGTCTCTACTTTCTTGAGGGTTTTTTTAAAAAAATCAAGAATGGATGCTGTATTTTTTCAAATGCTTTTTTTTTTTTCATCTATTGAGAGGATCATTTGGTTCTTATTCTTTATTAATGTGGTGTATCATGTTGATTAATTTGCAAATATTCAACCACTCTTGCAGCCCAGGAAAAATCCCCACTTGATTGTGTTAATTCTTTTAATGTACTGTTGGGTTCAATTTACTAGTATCTTGCTGAGAATTTATGCATCCAGGTTCATCAGAGATATTTGTCTGTAATTCTCCTGTTTAGTGGGGTCTTTGGTTTTGGAATCAAGGTAATGCTGGTCTTGTAGAAGGAGTTTTGACATTTTCTTTTAATTGCTATTTTTTTATTTAAAAATTTTAATGTTTACTTTTTTTTTTTAATTTTTTTTTTAATAACGTTTTTATTTATTTTTCGGACAGAGAGAGACAGAGCATGAACGGGGGAGGGGCAGAGAGAGAGAGGGAGACACAGAATCGGAAACAGGCTCCAGGCTCTGAGCCATCAGCCCAGAGCCCGACGCGGGGCTCGGACTCACGGACCGCGAGATCGTGACCTGGCTGAAGTCGGACGCCTAACCGACTGCGCCACCCAGGCGCCCCTTTAATGTTTACTTTTGAGAGAGAGAGAGAGAGGGTGAGCAGGGGAGGGACAGAGAGAGAGGGAGACACAGAATCCAAAGTAGGCTCCAAGTTCTGAGCTGTCAGCACAGAGCCTGGTGGAGGGTTCGAACCCACCAACTGTGAGATCATGACCTGAGCCGAAGTCTGATGCTCAACCAACTGAGCTTTCCAGGCGCCCTTTCAATTTCTATTTTTTGGAACAGTTTGAAAAGAGTAGGCATTAATTCTTCTTTAAACGTCTGGTAGAATTCCTTTGAGAAGTCATCTGGTCCTGGACTTTTGTTTGTTGGGAGATTTTTGATTACTGATTCAATTTCTTTGCTGGTTATGGGTCTATTCAGATTTTCTATTTCTTCCTATTTCAGTTCTGGTAGTTTGTGGGTTTCTAGGAATTTATTCTTTTCTTCCAGATTGGCCAATTTGTAAGCTTAAAATTTTTCATAATATTCTCTTATGAATGTTTGTATTTCTGTGGTATTGATTGTGATCTTTCCTCTTTATTCATGATTTTATCTAGTTGGTCCTTTTTCTTTTGTTTTTGATAAGTCTGGCTAGGGATTTTCAAATTTAGTAATTCTTTCAAAGAACCAGCTCCTAGTTTTATTGATCTGTTTTACTGTTTTTTTTAAAAAAAATATATCATTATTTCTGCTCTAGTCTTTATTATTTCCCTTCTTTTGCTGGCTTAGGCTTTATTTGCTGTTTCATTTCTATGTTAGGTGTAAAGTTAGGCTATGTATTTGAGACCTTTCTTCTTGTTATATACTTCCCTCTTATGACCATTTTTGCTGCATCCAAAAGTTTTGGACTGTCATGTTTTCATTTTCATTTGCTTCCATGTATTTTTAAAATTTATTCTTTAATTTCCTGGTTAACCCATTCATTCTTAAGTAGAATGAACCACCATTTATTCCTGCTATTTCCAAATTTTTTCTTATGGTTAACTTCAAGTTCATAGTATTGTGATGTGAAAATATATATAGTGTGAATTCAACCTTATTGTACTTGTTGAGGGCTGATTCGTGACCAAGTATGTGATCTCTTTTGGGGGAGTGTTCCATGTGCACTCAGAAAGAATGTGTATTCTGCTGCTTTAGGATGAAATGTTCTGAATATATCTGTTAAGTCCATCTGGTCCAGTGTGTCATTCCAAGCCATTGTTTACTTGTTGATTTTCTGCTTAAATAATCTGTCAATTGCTATAAGTGAGGTATTAAAGTCTCCCAATATTATTGTTATCAATGAGTTTCTGTATGTTTGTGATTAATTGGTTTATATATTTGGGTGCTTCCAGTTGGGGGCATAAACATTTACAATTGTTAGATCTTCTTGATGGATAGAGCCCTTAATTATGATATAGTGCCCTTCTTCATCTCTTGTTACAGTCTTTGGTTTAAAATCTAGTTTGTCTGATATAAATATGGGTACTCCAACTTTCTTTTGATGTCCATTAGCATGAGAGATGGTTGTCCAACCCCTCACTTTCAATCTGCCAGTGTCTTTAGGCCTAAAATGAGTCTCTTGTAGGCAGCATATATATGTGTCTTTTTTTTTTTTTTAAATCCATTCTGATACCCTATGTCTTTTGATTGGGGCATTTAGTCCATTTACACTTAGAATGATTAGTCCATTTACATTCTAAGTCCATTACACTTAGAATGATTAGTCCATTTACACTTAGAAA
Organism: Herpailurus yagouaroundi; assembly: GCF_014898765.1. NCBI lineage: Eukaryota > Metazoa > Chordata > Mammalia > Carnivora > Felidae > Herpailurus > Herpailurus yagouaroundi. The sequence continues at coordinate 27,964,295 of NW_024412416.1, read as the reverse complement.
GATATGAATTTAGTGCCATCATATTACCTATAAAGTCATTGTTTCTGGAGATTTTCTCTCTTCCTTTCTAGTCTTTGTTGCTTTGTGGTATATCCTGCCACTCCCTTCTGGCCTGCCAGGTTTCTGTGGACAGATCTGCTGATAACCTGATTTATCCTTCCTTGTAGATTAAGTATTTATTTTCCCTTGCTGCTCTCAGGATTCTTATCTGTGTAATTTGCAAATTTTACTACAATACGTCTTGGTGCTAGCCTGCTTTTGTTGATTTTGATTGGAGTTCTCTGTACCTCCTGGATTTCCCCAGATTAGGGAAGGTTTTAGTTATAATTTGCTCAAACAAACATTCTTCCCCGTTTTGCTTCTCTTCTCCTGGGACTTTTATATATGAAAGTTATTATGCTTCATGAGTCTTTGATTTCCTTAAGTCTACATTTGTGATCCAATATTTTTCTTTCCCTCTTCTTTTCAGCTTCATTCATTCCCATAATTTTATCCTCTCTATCACTGATTTGTTCCTCTGCTTTATCCATCCTTGTCATTGCACACAGTTTTGCATCTCCATTATAGCATTTTTAAATTGCAGACTGACTAGGTTTTAATTCTTTTATCTTTAAAGTAGGTGACTCTCTAGTGTCTTCTATGCTTTTCTCAGCCCAGTTAGTATCCTTATCATTGTTGTTTTTAAATTCTGGTTAAGGCATATTACTTATATCTGCTTTGATTAGATCCCTGGCCATGACCTCTTTTTGTTCTCTCTTTTGGGATGAATTCGTCTTGTTGTCATTTTGTCCAGGTCACTCTATTTTTTGTGTTTGTGTTAGGCAAGTCTGTTATATTTCCTCCTCCTGAGAGTAATGGCTATATTAAAAAGAGGTCTTATACCGTCCAGAGCTTGGAGCTATGCAAAGTGTTTCTGGTGTATGATATGTTCATTATATCATTGTGTTTTGGCTGCTCTTTCCTCAGGTCAGTCCCTTGCAGAGTTTCTCCTTACCTATAGTGGGGAGTGTTTGGACTTTGTCCAGAATGTGGTGAGTTTTAACTAGGTGTGCTTTGGTCTGCTTGTTAAAATAAGCCTGATCCGATTTTCATTATAACTGAAGCTTTGCAGCACTCTATAATCAGTAGACCTGGTGTGTGTGTGTGTGTGTGTGTGTGTGTGTGTGTGTGTATGTTTGTGTGTGTGTGTGTGTGTGTGTGTGTGTGTGGTTTGTGTTGGTCTTCTGGAGAAGGGACCTGCTGCTTCTCTGGCCCTCAGGTACACTTGCACTAATAAAGATATACCTGCAGAACACATGAGGGCAGGGCTTGTTGTAAGTGACTCAAACCTAAACTGTGGGTCCTTCGCTACTTGCTGAAGTCTGTCCTTGGTAATGGGTGGGGTAAAAAATAGCATTGGGCCACTCTCTTCCCAGGAGGGGGATGTTCGCCCCCCACCCTCCTGCTGTTCAGGAAGCCCTCCAGATGAGCAATCTTCCCTCTCATGTCCCAGGCTTCTGTCAGGTCCCTGCCATCACCCAGTCTGTGTCTGTGCCATGTGCCTGCCTGACAGTGCAGTAGTCCTGTGTTTTACCTTAGGTGTACAGCTGGGTTTTAAAACTCCAAGTTTTAGGGACCAGGCTAAACATAGACCTGCACTGGTCTTCTGGGAAAGGGTCTCGCCATGCTCTGGATGCTGTCAGTTTGTCCCAGAAAGCAGCCATACGACTGCACAGTGGCTTGTAGTTTATGGTAAAGCACAGCAAAAAACCTGTGTCTGGGTTATCTGTCCTTAACAGGTTCCTCTGCTACTATAGTAATGAATGGGGGTGCTCAGTGGTTACTCTAGGCTCTTTTGTCCCCTGAGAGGTAGTGCTACCTCTCCCAAATGCACTCCCAAGAAGGGGAACTGTATCTCCCAGCATATCACAGGGAATCCCACAAGTACACTGTCCACTCATGGGCCTCTGTTTCCTTCTCCACCACTACACCTGCCAGGATGGACCCCTGTGATGGTGCACACTTTTTAAGCTTCAGACTTTGAGCTCCACTCTTTGTAAAAACTTGCAATAATCAGCCCCTCTCATTTTCTTAGTTAATGGTTTTGGGGAATGCAATTTTCTGCATGCTGCTTTCTCTCTCTCTCCCTCCTTCTCTCTCTCTCTTTCTCTCTTCCTTCTCCTCCTCCTCTCATAGTCGTCATCGTCATCGTCGTCCTCCTCCTCTTCCTCCTCCTTCTTTTTATTCTCTCTCTTTCTCTCTGATCAGGGCTTCTTCCACTTCACAGCACCTGTGATTCTTTTTTCCTCCAAATCACATCTCTGCAGCTCCTACCTTCCATGCTGTGGCCTATTTTCTCCTTATAGCTGTGTGGTTTGTTCTTTCAGTTCTCTGATTGATTTCTTTGGTGTTCAGAAGGATTTGATATTAATATAACTGTGTTTTAAGGACAAGGCAATCATAAAGTTCCCCTACTACTCCACCATCTTAACTCCTCTCCCCTTATTTTGTCTGATATTAATATAGCCATCCTAGTTCTCTTTTGGTTACTGTTTTCATGGAATATTATTTTCTACCTTTTTATTTTCAACATACTTGTGTGTTTAGATCTAAAGTGAGTCGCTTGTATATAGCATATAGTTGGTTCTTGCTTTTTAATTTATTCTGTCAGACTCTGCCTTTTTTACAGATAAGGAAATATATCTGCCAATTTGTTACTTGTTTTCTGTATATCTTATGTAATATTTTTGTCCCTTATTTTCTCCATTACTGCTTTTTCTGTGTTTAATTGATTTTTATATGGTGATACATTTTGATTTCCTTTTCATTTCCATTTTTTTTGTAGATATTTTCTTTGTGGTTACATCAGAATTACGCCTAACATCCTCGAGTTATAACATTCTAATTTTTAAAATTGTATTTATTTTTTGAAAGAGAGAGTGCAAGTGAGGGTGGGGCAGAGAGAGGGAGAGAGAATATCCCCATCAGGTTCCACACTGCCAGCACAGAGCCTGATGTAGAGTTCAAACCCACAAACTGTGAGATAATGACCTGATCCAAAATCAGGAATTGGACACTTAACAAACTGAGCCACCCAGGAACCCCTATAACAATTTAATTTGAAATGGTATTAAGTGCACTATTTTACTCATAACACTGCCGACACCAAATGAAAGATTTTTTTCTTTCTGACACCAATCAATTCTCTGATTCTCTGCAAACACCAACTGGGCGTCTAACAACTCAATTCAATTATGATACTATCTACCTGGAGTTAGTGTTAGATCCCACAAGTTAAGGGCTCAGTTCCACAAAACTGTCCCCACTTTAGATGCCAATTTTAAGTACTAGGTATCCTGCACTTCTATCTGATTGGCTATTAATTGTGGGTTCTCATGACCCCCTCCTTAGGCTTGATAATTTGTGAGAATGACTCCTAGAACTTAGGAACAGACTTTACTTATGCTTACTGGTTTACTGTAAAGGATGCGACTCAGGAAAGGCCGAGTGGAAGATATGGATGAAGCCAGATGTGGGGTTAGGGGTGGCATAGTGTTTCCATGCTTTCTCCACATGCACCAATTTCCCAGTATCTTGATGCATTTACCAACTCGGAAGTTCTCCCAATCTGTCTTTTAGAAATTTTTTTAAATTTTAGTTTTTTAATTTACATCTGGATTAGTTAGCATGTAGTGAACAATGATTTCAGGAGTAGATTCCTTAATGCCCCTTATCCATTTAGCCCATCTCCCCTCCCACAACCCCTCCAGTAACCCTCTGTCCTCTATATTTAAGAGTCTCTAATGTTTTGTCCCCCTCCTTTTTTAATATTATTTTTGCTTCCCTTGATTTATGTTCATCTGTTCTGTGTCTTAAAGTCCTCATATGAGTGGAGTCATATGATATTTGTCTTTCTCTGGCTAATTTCGCTTAGCAAAATACCCTCTAGTTCCATCCACGAAGTTGCAAATGGATGATTGCCGAGTAATACTCCATTGTATATATATACCACATCTTCTTTATCCACTCATCCATCGATGGACATTTTAGGCTCTTCCCATACTTTGGCTGTTGCTGATAGTGCTGCTATAAACATTGGGGTGCATGTGTCCCTTCAAAACAGCATACCTGTATCCCTTGGATAAATACATAGTAGTGGAATTGCTGGGTCGTAGGGTAGTTCTATTTTTAATTTTTTGAGGAAACTCCATACTGTTTTCCAGAGTGGCTGCACCACTGTTGCATTCCCACCAACAATGCAAAGGAGATCCTCTTCTCCGCATCCTCGCCAACATCTGTTGTTGCCTGAGTTGTTAATGTTAGCCGTTCTGACACGTGTAAGGCGGTATGTCATTGTGGTTTTGATTTGTATTTCCCTGATGATGAGTGATGTAGAGCATCTTTTCATGTGTCGGTTAGCCATCTGGATGTCTTCTTTGGAGAAGTGTCTATTCATGTATTTTGCTGATTCTTCACTGGGTTCTCTGGTTTTTGGGTGTTGAGTTTGATAGGTTCTTTATAGATTTTGGATACTAACCCTTTATCTGATATGTCGTTTGCAAACATCTTCTCCCATTCTGTCAGTTGCTTTGTAGTTTTGCTGATTGTTTCCTTCGCTGTGCAGAAGATCTTTATTTTGATGAGGTCCCAGTAGTTCATTTTTGCTTTTGTTTTCCTTGCCTCCAGAGACGTGTTGAGTAAGAAGTTGCTGTGGCCAAGATCAAAGAGGTTTCTGCCTGCTTTCTTCTCGAGGATTTGGATGGCTTCCTGTCTTACATTGAGGTCTTTCATCCATTTTGAGTTTATTTTTGTGTCTGGTGTAAGAAAGTGGTCCAGGTTCATTCTTCTGCATGTCGCTGTCCAGTTTTCCCAGCACCACCTGCTGAAGAGACTGTTTTTATTCCATTGGATATTCTTTCCTTCTTTTTCAAAGATTAGTTGGTCATACATTTGTGCGTCCATTTCTGGATTCTCTATTCTGTTCCATTGATCTGAGTGTCTGTTCTTGTGCCAGTGCCATACTGTCTTGATGATTACAGCTTTGTAGTATAGCTTGAAGTCCGGGATTGTGATGCCTCCTGCTTTGGTTTTCTTTTTCAAGATTGCTTTGGCTATTCTGGGTCTTTTCTGGTTCCATACAAATTTTAGGATTATTTGTTAGAACAAATAATCTGTGAAGAATGCTGGTGTCATATTGATAGAGATTGCATTGAATATGTAGATTTCTTTGGGAAGTATGGACATTTTGACAATAGTTGTTCTTCCTATCCAGGAGCATTTTCCATTTTTCCATTTTTTTTTTTTTTGCATCTTCTTCAATTTCTTTCATAAGCTTTCTATAGTTTTCAATGTATAGATTTTTCACCTCTTTGGTTAGATTTATTCCTAGGTATTTTATGGGTTTTGGTGCAATTGTAAATGGCATCGATTCCTTGATTTCTCTTTCTGTTGTTTCATTGTCGGTGAATAGGAATGCAACCGATTTCTGTGCATTGATTTTGTATCCTGCAACTTTGATGAATTCATGAATCAGTTCTAGCAGTTTTTTGGTGGAATCTTTTGGGTTTTCCATATAGAGTATCATGTCATCTGCGAAGAGTGAAAGTTTGACCTCCTCCTGGCCGATTTGGATGCCTTTTATTTCTTTGTGTTGTCTAATTGCAGAAGCTAAGGCTTCCAGTACTATGTTGAATAACAGTGGCGAGAGTGGACATCCCTGTCTTGTTCCTGACCTTAGGGGGGAAACTCTCAGTTTTTCCCCACTGAGGATGATATTAGCGTTGGGTCGTTTTTATGTGGCTTTTATGATCTTGAGGTACGATCCTTCTATCCCTACTTTCTTGAGGGTTTTTAATCAAGAAAGGATGGTGTATTTTGTCAAATACTTTTTCTGCATCTATTGAGAGGATCATATGGCTCTTGTCCTTTCTTTTATTGATGTGATGAATCACCTTAATTGTTTTGTGGATATTGAACCAGCCCTGCATCCCAGGTATAAATCCCACTTGGTCGTGGTGAATAATTTTTTTAAGGTATTGTTGGATCCGGTTGGCTAATATGTTGTAGAGGATTTTTGCATGCATATTCATTGGGGAAATTGGTCTATAATTCTCCTATTTAGTCGGGTCTCTGTCTGGTTTTAGAATCGGGGTAATGCTGGCTTCATAGAAAGAGTTTGGAAGTTTTCCTTCCATTTCTACTTTTTGGAACAGCTTCACGAGAATAGGTGTTAACTCTTCCTTAAATGTTTGTTAGAATTCCCCTGGAAAGCCATCTGGCTCTGGACTCTTGTTTTTTGGCAGATTTTTGATTACTAATTCAATTTCTTTACTGGTTATGGGTCTGTTCAAATTTTCTATTTCTTCCTTGGTTTCAGTTTTGGTAGTGTATATGTTTCTGGAATTTGTCCATTTTTTCCCAGATTGCCCATTTTATTGGCATATAATTGCTTATAATGTTCTCTTATTGTTGTTTTTATTTCTTCTGTGTTGGTTGTGATCTCTCCTCTTTCATTCTTGATTTTATTTGTTTAGGTCCTTTCCTTTTTCTTTTTGATCAAACTGGCTAGTGGTTTGTCAATTTTGTTATTCTTTCAAAGAACCAGCTTCTGGTTTCATTGATCTGTTCTACTGTTTGTTTTGTTTCGATAGCATTAATTTCTGCTCTAATCTTTATTATTTCCTGTCTTCTGCTGGTTTTGTGTTTTATTTGCTGTTCTTTTTCCAGCTCTTTAAGGCGTAAGGTTACGTTGTGTATCTGAGATCTTCCTTCCTTCTTTAGGAAGGCCTGGATTACTATATACTTTCCTCTTATGACCGCCTTTGCTGTGTCCCAGAGGTTTTGGGTTGTGGTGTTATCATTTTCATTGGCTTCCATGAACTTTTTAATTTCCTCTTTAACTTCTTGGTTAGCCCATTCATTCTTTAAACCAACATTTTTTTAAAAATTTTTTTTCAACGTTTATTTATTTTTGGGACAGAGAGAGACAGAGCATGAACGGGGGAGGGGCAGAGAGAGAGGGAGACACAGAATCGGAAACAGGATCCAGGCTCCGAGCCATCCGCCCAGAGTCCGACGCGGGGCTCGAACTCGCGGACCGTGAGATCGTGACCTGGCCGAAGTCGGATGCCTAACCGGCTGCGCCACCCAGGCGCCCCCGCCCATTCATTGTTTAGTGGGATGTTGTTTCATCTCTAAGTATTTGTTACTGTTTCAAATTTTTTCTTGTGGTTGGTTTTGAGTTTCATAGCCTTGTAGTCTGAAAATATGCATGGTATGATCTCAATCTTTTTGTATTTGTTGAGCGCTGATTTGTGTCCCGGTATTTGGTCTGTTCTGGAGAATGTTCCATGTGCACTGGAGAAGAATGTATATTCTGGTGCTTTGGGATGAAATATTCTGAATATATCTGTTAAGTTCATCTGGTCCAGTGTGTCATTCAAAGCCATTGTTTCCTTGTTGATTTTTTGACTAGATGATCTGTCCATTGTTGTGAGTGGGGTGTTTGAAGTTCCCTACTACTATAGTATTATTATCAATGAGATTCTTTATGTTGTGATTAATTGATTTATACATTTGGGTGCTTTCACATTTGGCGCTTAAGTGTTTACAAATTGTTAGGTCTTCTTGGTGGATAGACCACTTAATTATGATATAATGCCCTTCTGCATCTTGTGATACAGTCTTTATTTTAAAGTCTAGACTTTGTGATGTAAATATGGCTACTCTGGCTTTCTTTTGTTTACCATTAGCATGATAGATGGTTCTCCATCCCTGTACTTTCAATCTGAAGGTGTCTTTAGGTCTAAAGTGGGTATCTTGTAAATAGCATATAGATGGATCTTGTTTTCTTATCCATTCTGTTACCCTATGTCTTTTGATTGGAGCATTGAGTCTATTGATGTTTAGAGTGAGTACTGAAAGATACAAATTTATTGCCATTATGTTGCTTGTACAGTTGAAGTTTCTGGTGGTGTTCTCTGGTCCTTTCTAAGTTTTGTTGCTTTGGTATTTATGTATGTGTGTATGTATGTATGTATGTATGTATGTATGTATGTATGTATTTTTTCATCTTTTCTCCTGTCAGAGAGTCCCCCTTAAAATTTCTTGCAGGGCTGGTTTAGTGGTCACACACTCCTTTAATTTTTGTTTGTCTGGGAAACTTTTAATCTCTCCTTCTATTTTGAATGACAGCCTTGTTGGATACAGAATTCTTGGCTGCATATTTTTCCACTTGAATGTATCCTGCCACTCCTTTCTGGCCTGCCAAGTTTCTGTGGATATGCCTGCTGCAAACCTAATCTGTCTTCCTTTGTAGGTTAAGGACTTTTTTTCCCTTGCTTCTTCCAAGATTCTCTCCTTGCCTGAGTATTTTGTGAATATGAGTATGATATGCCTTGTTGATGGTCGGTTTTTGTTGAATATAATGGGAGTCCTCTGTGCTTCCTGGATATGGTGTCTGTGTCTTTACCCAGGTTAGGAAAGTTTTCTGGTATGATTTGCTCCTGTAACCCTTCTATCCCCACTTCTCTCTACCTTTTCTGGGACACCTATGGTTCTGATGTTGTTCCTTTTTAATGAGTCACTGATTTCTCTAATTCTTAAATTGTGCTATTTTGCCTTAATCACCCTCTTTTTTTCTGCATTATTCTCCATAAGTTTGTCCTCTATATCACTGATTATCTGTTCTGCCTCATCTATCCTTGCTGCTGTGGCATCCATTCTATATTGCAGCTCAGTTACAGCATTTTTATGTCATCCTGACTAGCTTTTACTTCTTTTATGTCTGCAGAAAGGGATTTTAATCTATTTTGACTCCAGCTAGCATTCTTATTATCGTGATTCTAAATTCTGGTTCAGACAACTTGCTTGTATCTGTGTTTGTTTGTTGAGTCCCTGACTGTCGTTTCTTTCTGTTCTTTATTTTAGGGTGAATTCCTTTTTTTGTCATTTTGAAGGGAGAAAAGGAAATAATGGGGTAACAAAATTTTAAAAAAATAAAATGAAAAAATATTAAAATTAAAAAAATTACAAACAAACACACACAAAATTGAATAAATGATGCTAGATTCTAGGTGTGTTTTGGTCTGGGTGTTGAAAGGGGCTTGACAGATTAGTGAAAAAAGGTGAACGAAAAAGAAGGAAATTAGTTGACAATTTGAAAAAATGAATACACTGATGTAGACTAAAGTGAAATTATGTAATTAAAATAGAATTTGAAAAAATTTACACAAAAGTGAAAAATATTGTAGAAAATATTAAAGAAAACATTAAAAAATTGAAAATAAAAATGATTTTTTTCTCTTTATTCAAGGAAAAGAAAAGAAACGAAAAAGAGAAAATAGAAAAAAGAAACAAAAAAAGAAAGAAATTGAATAGATGGACTAGCAAACAGACTGAAATACGATTAAAATTACTTCGTTTTCCCCTAGAAGTCAAACTATGAATCTCTTTTATAGTCCATAAACTAAGCAGGTGAAGAGACTTGTGCTCCTGAAGAGTGAGGTTGGCCCAGTTAGGTGGGGCTTAGTGTAATGGCTCTGTTCTCCACTAGATGGCACTGCTTATCTTACTGGGGTGGATTGTTGTGGTGCTTGTAGGTGCGTATGTGCATGCGTGGGAGCAGTGAAAATGGCGTCACCCAGCTATTCAGTCTCTAGTATCTGTTCTCCCTGGTCAGCAATCATGCACCTGTCCTTTATCTTCAGCTTCTAACCACTCCCTGCTTTTACACAGTCTGTGACCAAGTCCCAGATAGCACCTCTCTCCTGAGTTTTGTCTCAGATGCAGTTGTTTCTCCCGACCCCTTACTTCTGATGGACTGTGGCTTTGACTGGTTCTGCCCTTCTGCAGAAGGGTCTCACCGAGCAATTGGCCAGGTGCTGGTCATCCCCAGGAACGTTTGTGGGACTGGGTTGCTGCTGATGCCCAGAGACTGTGGCCAGTTGCCAGCCCGCCCCAGAAAAAGTTCATGAGATAGTGTAGCAGCAGCCTTTCAGTTATAATGGAAAATCACAGCACACATCTGGCACCAGGCTTCACCCTAATGACATTGTTCCAGCACCAGCAAATGTGGTTATTCTCCCAGGTCCACTGGGGCCTTGCCTTTGGAGGACCCACACAGCTTCTATCAGGTGTCCTTCTAGGAGGGGAACCGCCTCTCCCCATGTGGTCTGAAGAACCCGGACTCCACTCTGCTCCTGGGGATTTGCCCTTCTACCAGAGCACTGCCAGGTATTGAGCTGTGGAGTTTCAGACTCTGAGCTTCCCCTGTTCATAGTCTGAATGGTATTTAAACCCTCTCCTTTCTCCTTTCTCCCTTTTTAGTTCAGTCTTGTGGCTATTTCCACTTTTCCACTTTTTCTCCGGCTGCATTTGGTGGGAAGTGCTTTTCCCGTATTCCCCCCTCCCCATCTCTGTCCTCTTCTCTGCATGCAAAAGTGGCTCCCTGCTCTCCATGGCTTCTCTTTCCCCCAGTTCACCTCTCTGTGCCACGTACCTGCTGATTTCTGTGGTTCAGGGTGTGCAGATTGTTGTGTTAATCTTCAGATCGGTTTTCTAGGTGTGCAGGATGGTTTAGTGTTGGTCTGGCTGTATTTCATGGACGTGAGACACACAAAAAACTTCATGCTGTTCTACCATCTTAGCTTCTCCCCCCCATTTTTTTAAAATTTTTTTCAACGTTTTTTATTTATGTTTTGGGACAGAGAGAGACAGAGCATGAACGGGGGAGGGGCAGAGAGAGGGAGACACAGAATCGGAAACAGGCTCCAGGCTCCGAGCCATCAGCCCAGAGCCTGACGCGGGGCTCAAACTCATGGACCGCGAGATCGTGACCTGGCTGAAGTCGGACGCTTAACCAACTGCGCCACCCAGGCGGCCCCCCCCCCATTTTTTTTAAAACAGAGATTATGTTTTAAATGGCACCATTATGTAGGCACCATTGATTAAATCATTGAAAGTTGGTGATTGAATTCAATCTTCAGTCCTTCTCTTTCTTTCCACTGAGCTAGACTTCCTCTGAGTTAGGGATCAACTTGAGGTAATGTTTAAGTTTTTCTCAGGAATTTTCCGGTCATTTGTCTGGCCTGGGTATGTGTGTGGCCTTTTAGATTCCCTTGTATTCATGGCTGCTTTTGAATGTCGTAATTTCCCAAAGATTCTTACCCCAGTTTCTTCTATGGCCTTAGATGATCTATTGTATATCTCCACCTATAATATCTTGCCCCACATGTTTATGGGTTTGTAGTTCACCTTGAAGGTTTTGTTAGCAGATGACTGCTGATTTTCCCACCTGCACTAAGTTATGTGAAACAGAGATAAGCACATTTCATCATATAGGAATCTTTCACATATCCCCCAGACAGCTTAGGATAGAGATGCTCAATACATTTCAAATGAAGTCTTTTTTGCCTTTTCTACTTTAAAAGGTTGGGATGAACTGAGAACCAGACTTCCACCTGTTCAAGAGTCAGATAACTTCCACATCAGGGAGTGTGTGGGTCAAAGGCAAGTGAAATGCCTCCAAACTTTCCTACCCTTTTGAAGATGGCTTGTTAATTTTTGGGCTTTTGGTTGATTGCTGTAAACCTTTGACTGTTTTCCAGAGCTCCTACAAAGTTGGTTCAAAAAATTTCTGGTCCTTCCTTCCTTCTTTCCTCTCTCCTCCTCTCCTTCCTTCCTTCCTTCCTTCCTTCCTTCCTTCCTTCCTTCCTTCCTTCCTTCCTTCCTTCTTTCAGTTTCTGTGAGGGAAAGAGGGCTTAGAACTTCCCAGGTTTCCATTTTCCTCTCTCCTTTATTTTGAAGAGTCATTTTACAGTCCATGGAATTATTAGTTGAAGGGCTTTCTTTCTGAACATACTGTTGAGCCACCATATTGAAATTTTTATTTCACTTGTACTTTACAAGTGAAAAGTTTACAAGAACTTCTATTTGTTCTTTTTAATACTTTTTCTTTACTGATATTCTCTATTTTATGAGACACTAGTCTCATGCTTGCATAGAGTTCTTTAAATATGGGTTCCTTTGGTTTTTTGAACATGCTTAAAATCACTGATTTAAAGTTTTTGTTTAGGAAGTCCAATGTCTGACCTTCTTCAGGGAGGGTGCCTATTAACCATGCTCCTTGTGTATGGGCCATACATGCCTTTGTATGTCTCATAAGTTTTTGTTGAAATTGGAAGTTTTAAATGATATAGAGTGGAAACTCTGGAAATCAGTTTCTTCCTAAGGTTCTTTCCTAAGGGAGAAATTCTTCCCCTTTCCTATGGTTTGTTGTTGTTGCTGTTCTTTAGTGACTTTCCTGAGTGAATTTTGTTAAGTCTGTATTATTTACTGTGTGTTGCCATGGAATTATCTTAGCATAGTGATTTGATGACAAAGATTTTTTAAAATCTTATTTTATATATTTAGAGAGAGAGCAAGTGAGAGAGAGAGGCAGAGAGAGAGAGAGAGAGAGACAGAGAAAATCCCACAAGGTGTAGAGAGAGAGGGAGAGATGTTGGGAGAGACAGAGTGAGGGAGGGAGAGGGAGAGACTGAGAGAATGGAGCCCAGAGCAGGGCTCATGCTCACCTGAAGCAGGACCTGAGCTCACCCAAAGCAAGTTGTGAACTCATGTAACGTGAGCTCATGACCTATGCCAAAGTTGGATGCTTAACCGACTGAGCCACCCAGGTGCTTAATAGAGATATTCTTAAATGTCTAGAACTCCTAAGTCTCCCTTTTTGCCAAGGGGCTATATGTGCATGTTGGGATAAACCTTTAACATTCAGTCAGGCACTCTGCCTTATTCTTCATTTATTGCTTGTGCAGTCTCAAGGTCAGCCAGACATGACACATTAGGGCCTTCTCAGGTATTTCCTGGGCCTGTGCTTAGCCCTGGAAGCCCAGGTCCAGACTATGCACATGCATGTGGCTTCTGGATTCCCAAAATGTGTTGGAACTTTTCAAAATCCACAATACAACTAGCATATAAAAGAGCCAACTCTAGAACTCTGCCAAATTATCAATAACAAAAAAAGCAACCTACTGAATGAGAGAAGATATTTGCAAATGATATATCCATAAGGAGTTAATATCCAAAATATATAAAGAACTTATGAAACTCAACACCAAAAAACTGCAAACAACTCAATTAAAAAATGGGCAGAGGACCTGAGTAGACATTTTCCCAAAGAAGACATACAGATCGCCAATAGACACATGAAAGGATGCTCAACATCACTAATCATCAGGGAAATGCAAATCAAAACCACAATGAGATATCACCTGAAACCTGTCAGAATGGCTATCAAAAAGACACTAAATAGCAAGTGTTGGGTGTTGTAGACTCTGGGTCTAAACTTCTCTCTTGTGTAGCAAGAAAGCAGGATGCAGGATGAAAAACGAGAGATGGCTAATGTCCAGGAAAAGACAAGAACCATGAATAAAGGTCCTTGCCCCATTTTTATTAGGATCAGAACACTTACAAACATGGTGATGGATGTGCACAAAGAGACAATGAATCTGTGAACATTAACTGTGGATGTGAGGGAAAGGGGGTCTTGAAGATATTCGGGATTAGGGGTTTGGGTTAATACAAAACAAAATCTGGGAACTGGGCAGTCGGGAGGAGGTTGTTTATTGCGGACATGAGGCAGCACCTCTGTTTATCTTAGCTAGCCTAGGGGATGAGACAGATAGGGGAAATAACCTCAGGGTTAATAAGGCATCTTTTCTTTTGTTAACCATCTCCACTCTGGCTGCTTTGCGAAGCGGTCTATAGTCCAATTCACCAATTTACCTAACTTGGCCCTTTTCTTCTGTCAAAGCAAGCTTTTCTGCTATAGTAGTAAATTGGGGGCATTTTTGCCCTGCATGCCTAGTCTTGTTTACCTCATATACCTTTGTATTGGGAGCCTTTGTGCCCATTTCTATTTTGGGCCTTTGCCCCTCCCTCTCTCTTCTGGGGGCTCTGCACCCCCTTTCTATTTTGGTGTGTCTTTGAACCTCCCTATTCCTGGTGCCTTTTCACCTCCCTATTCTTGGGGTGCCTTTGCATGCCCATATTCTTGGAGTGCCAATCTGGTTTACCCAAACTCAGGTGTATGGTTTTGTATTTCTTTATGCCTTGTTAACCCATTGGTGTAAGCCTGGGGGATTCCTAAGCCTATCCCCCACATTTGGGGAGGATGTGAGAGAAAGAAACCCTTGTACACTGTTGGTGGGAACAACTGTCAAAAACAGTATGGAGATTCCTCAGAAAATTAAAAATAGAAATACCATATGGTTCCATAATTCCACTACTGGGTATTTACTCAAAGAAAACAGAAATACTAATTGAAAAATATATATGTATCCCTATGTTTATTGCAACATTATTTGCAATAGCCAATATATGGAAGCAATCTAAATGTCCATTGATAGGTGAATGGATAAGGAAGATGTCTATATCTATATCTATATCTATATCTATATCTATATCTATATCATCTATATCTATGTCTATATCTCTATACACATCTATCTATATCTCTATACACCTATCTCTATGTCTATAGATATCTATATCTCTATACACATCTCTCTATATATACACATCCATATATACATATATATACATCCACAAGAAAGAATGTGTATACACACACACACACACACACACACACACACTCATATACCTCCAAAAATTGAGATTATGTCATTTATGACAACATGGATGGACCTAGAGGGTATTATGCTATGTGAAATAAATTAGACTGAGCAAGAGAAATCTTATATAATTTCACTCATATATGGAATCTAAAAAAACAACAAATGAATAAACAAACAAAAAGCAGAGTCAGACCTGTTACAAACTGATAGTTGCCAGAGGGGAAGGGAGTGGAGGAAGGGAAAAATGGGTACAGTGGGAATTACAGGCTTCTAGTTATGGAATGAATAAGTCATGGGAATAAAAGGCACAGCATAAGAAATATAGTCAGTGATATTGTCATAGCATTGTATGGTAACAGATGGTACTACTATGCTTGTGATGAACATAGCATAACGTATAAGCTTGTTGAATCACTAATGTTGTACACCTGAAACTAATATAATAGTGCGTGTCAATTATGCTAAAAAAAGAGAAAAAATATTTAGCCCCCCCTGAAAGTATTACTCTGGCAATTTTTATCTGTGTTTTTATTGCTTTTGTGGAGAAATTTTTTACTGGTTCTTATTCTGCCATTCCAGCTGTTACATCCTATTGATTTTATTTGAAAGAAAATCTCATAAAGATAATATTTCTGGGGGCGCCTGGGTGGCGCAGTCGGTTAAGCGTCCGACTTCAGCCAGGTCACGATCTCGCGGTCCGTGAGTTCGAGCCCCGCGTCAGGCTCTGGGCTGATGGCTCAGAACCTGGAGCCTGCTTCCGGTTCTGTGTCTTCCTTTCTCTCTGCCCCTTCCCCGTTCATGCTCTGTCTCTCTCTGTCCCCAAAAAATAAATAAACGTTGAAAAAAAAAATTAAAAAAAAAAAGATAATATTTCTGAGATACTAAGTGGAAGTACATTTCTGTACCTGCAAGGGTACAGGAAGTTTGGATTTGTCTTAGAACAAGCCAGTCATGGCTCACTTTTGTATTTCAAGCTAGGATTTTTAAAAAAATCAACAATATCAGGGTGATATCTTTGTGAGGCTGGCAGGGAAGTGCTGGTCTGGCTGGGCACATCACTGCTTGCAGTGCTCCACTGAGGAGCATTGCTTGAGGAAGTGCCCACATCAGTGGTCTATGACAGATACCTGGTCTTCAATTCTGGGCAGACATGCTGAGGACCTACAACTCCCACTTGCCAGCACTCCTGGGGAGTCTGACAGAGACAAAATATAAGGATTTTGAAGGAGAGATAACAATGACAGTGGTAGAAGCTTTCATAATGTCCTTAGGGCTTGGTGGAAGCAGCACAGTTGTGATGAGGGGCATGTCTGTCTGTGATTGTTCCCATAACCTTTCCATCATGGGATGTGCAATTGTGTGTGCATGGCATTTCTTGGAAGGGGAGCAACCGTCCTGATCAGGAATTTAAAACTTCAATTGAATTAATGTATGCATTAAAAATAGTCTGTTTAAAATAGGAGACTGAGCAACTACTAAACTAGCATCCCATTCTTCCATTTATAAAAAGGCACTAGGGGCCAACTTATAGAACATGAGTTAATTAATTACACGTGGAAATGATATGGTGGCTATTCCAACAATGCTCAAATATTCTTCCTTCTCAGCTGGCGTTTGCCCTTCCCTCCTTTGGGTCAATATGATGGATAATCTGCAAAAGACTATTACTGGGAATCAAAAAACATTGGGAAGTCTTTAAAAATTAGTCTCCTTTTCACATAGTTTTATGTAGAATATCATTCAATCTCATTAGTTATTTAGATTGATCAGTAGTTTTAGCTTATTATTTTGCTCACTTTAGGCTTATTTCTAGACTTTCACAAATTATTATTTTATTTTGAAATAATCTTATAGAAAAGTTACAGTGTATTTTGAGAAACTCCCATATACTCTTCATCTAAAAACTCCAGTCAAGTTTTCCATCTTTAGGAATAGTGACCTTCCTTTATAGCAAAGAACCCAATTCAGAAGCACATATTGCATTTATTGTGATTTTTTTTTTATCTCCTTCAGTCTGGGACACTTTTTTGAATCTCCTCTTGACTTTCAGGATGTTGAACCTTTTGAAGATTAGGGTATAGTTATTTTATAAAAGGTTCCCTCATTTTCATTTTCCTGATATGTCCTTCTGATTGGATTCAGGTTATGCATTTTTAGCAGCCACATCAGAGAAGCAATGCTGTGCCTTTTTCATTTCATCCTGTTAGGTGGTGCTTGATTTCATTTTGTCCCATTACTTTTGCTGTACACTTTGATCACTTAGTTAAGGTGATGTTCACTAGTCTTCCCCACTGTGAAGTTGCTCTTTTCTCTTCTGTAATTAATATTTTGTGGAAATGTCAATATCTCATTCCTCATCTGATTTTTTTTACTCAATAGTTTTAGTGTCTTTTGATGTTTCTTGTTTGAATTAACTTTACTATGGTGGTGCTGGATTATCTAAGTGCTCATTAGCATCTTCTTTGATGGCATCATTGGTGTTCTGCTCACTCACTGCATACCTGTGAGGATTTTGACACTGGAGTCTTTGTTTTCCTTTTTTCTCCATTAACAGTCATTCTCATAAGGCACTCTTCCATGAGCAATTCCAACTCTGAAGTTCCCCCAACCTCCTTGCACTTGATGACATTTCTCTACATTCAATGTCACTGGCTCACACTCGTGACTGTCTTTGCCAATGTCTGCCCCAGAGCAGTTTTGTATCTTGCCCTTCTGGCTTTCTTATCCTTTATTCCCAACATTTCCTTGAGCTCAATAAGTTTCTCAGCCTTCTCTCATGCACACAATGCTTCTTCCTACTGGCCCCCAGGGTGTGTTTTTCTCCTCTTCCAGCATGTTTCCAGTGACTGTGTCACTTTGTCTCTCTTGGCACCTTGTGCCTTCTCACCCAGCTGTATCTAAGCTTTGGTTCTCCCACTCTGACTCTCAGGGTACTGAGTGCACTGGCAGAGAATGGCCATTACAAAGTCTGAATGGCCACTACAAAGTCCTTACCCTTGCAAGCTTCCACCTCACAGAGTTTCTAGGAGGAACCCTTTTTTCATGAGTTAATTCTGTACTCTCAATTTTATGGCCCATGGAAGCTATCCTACAACTTCCCCACTTTTTCCAGTCTTCCTCTCTTCTAGCAAATGGCCCTACCTCCTATTGCAGAGAGTGAATTTGGACTGCCACTCTTGAACACTCTCAACTCTGTGTCTCAGTTATGTGCACAAAAGTGTCTTCTGATTCTGTGGATGAAGCTGGTGAATCTTGTCATTTCTCTGACTCTATTGAGGGGTTGGACTCTGAAGAGTTGGGGTTATGCCTCCAACTCTGAGCTTATCAACCACAGCTCCCACCCTCATCTCTGTGGCAGGGCTGCCCCATCACCCAGGGGCTATCTGGACTTGACCTGTCTTTTTTTGTGCTATCAATTACACATGTGGGGATCATGGTGTGAAGTACCCAGGGATGTCTGTGATGGCAACAAGCATAGCAAGATTGCTTCTCCCTGGCTGTGATTTGCTGAGTGGCTTTAGTGGAGGTTTGTGAGGGGAAATGCCATCAGTAGAGGATGGAAACCAGTGCTGGCCTTTAAGCTTGCTCCTGTCTCTACTCACAGAAATTAAGGCTATGTAAATTTGGACAATTCAATTTTGTACTTTTCTGTTAAGGAGTCAAGTTAATGGTTTTAGCATCATTTCTAGTGTATAAGCAGGAAATGACTCCTGGGTCAGGAGGTCTTCCACTGAGAAATGTCACTTGGTTCCTGACCTGACCTATAAAAAAGGCTTCTGGACATGATCCCACCGTCCCTGGAGCTGCCTGAATATTCTCCAAATGCAGATTGACTGTGTCTCTCTACTGCCCTAGTCCTATGTGGCCCTTGTCACCCTGGAAACAGTGTCCTCAGGGTTCCCTGGGGACCAGCCTTTCACCTCTGCTCTCCTGCACTCTGTGGGAACAGAAAGGAACCTGGGCTCAAATGGACCTTTCATGTAGCCTTTCATACATCCTCAGAGAGGTCAGTTTTTTCAACTTCTAAACAAGGAGGTGCATTTTGTACAGATATGTGATCTTCTAACATCCTGCATGTTCCCCTTTCCTGGTGGAGGGCAGCCATCATGGCGTTTTATCTTCACCCTATAGGAATGTGTCTTTTCATCCAGTACCAATAGAGTTGTCCTCAGATGCTGGTCCCTCAGGTTACCTCTGTTACAGTCCCACTGGCCTGTAAGAGGGGTGCTATTCATTGCCATTTTGGGGGCATAGAGGTCAGTGTCCTCCTTTCTGGTCTCTCTAAGAATGTTTGACTCTGAACTGTTCCCCTGTTTTCAAGGAATACACTGTCCATTGTGCAGTGAGTGGCATTGCTGTGCTTTCTCCTCTCATCATGGCCAAGGGTCCAGTGGTAGGGCCCTTCATCTCCCTCACCTTTGCCACTCTGTTTCACCTGCCCATGGGGTCTAGGTCATCTCTAAGCTTCATTCACTTCTAAAGTGTTGCATGCTCTGCCTGAGTCCTGTCAATGGTGGGAACTGGTGCTCTGTGTCCACATCACTTGGGCAGTCAAAAAACTGTGCCCCTTTTGTCCTGGGCTTGTGTGTTTGATGTTGCTCCTAAGGGGTGAATCCAGGACTTTTCATTCTTGTTAGAGGGTGACCACACTTCCCCACTGTCCTGAGTGCCTGTGTCCTGGCTGGGTACTCAACTCCTCCTCACCAAGCCCCTCATACACATGGCCCTTGGGAGCCTTCCTGAGGCTCTGGTACCTGCCTGAGCCTGGACTCTATGTAAGGGCTGGTGAACTTGTTCATGCCCCTGGCCATCAACCCTCTGGACTCAGCTAGACCACACTAAGCAATAAGGGCAGGTGGAAAAGCCTGTTCCTCAGCTGTGATTCTAGGGGGACTGCAGAGGGTGGGCTTGCATATTGGGTGGACTCCTTTATCCTGGGCCTCACCTGGGTCCTGTTCAGCTTCCCAAGGGCATATTTTACTGGCCTCACAGGAGAGAGGAGCTATTGGCTCTTCACCTTCCTGGCTGAGCACTCCCTAACACTTTTGGGTACTGGCAGGGGTGGGTTTAGAGAGCATGCCTGAAGCTCCTAAATATACAAGTTTGTTGCCTATTGCTGTACTATTTGTTGAATAGTAATTCAATTGTAAAAGGCTTTGAAGTCCCATTCACCCTTGGGGTTTGTTGGAGGTCCCAAGGGGAAAAACACAGCCACCTAGGGCAGGGCATGAATAGAGAGATGCCAGCAGCATCTGATCTTACCCACCCCTCTAGGGACCAAGGCCATGGAAATTATGAGCCAGGGGTGAGACTCTGAGGATCCTGTGCCAGGAGGACCTTCTGGGGTAACTGGAGGGATACCTCTTTTCTTTTTTTAATCTTTGTTTATTTATTTTATGTATTATTACAGAGACAGAGTGAGAAGGGGGAGGGGCAGAGAGGGAGAGAGAGAATCCCAAGAAGGCTCCATGTATCAGTGCAGGGCCCAATGTGGGGCTCAATCCCATTAACTATGAGATCATGACCTGAGCTCAAATCAAGAGTCTGATGCTTAACTGACTAAGCCACCCAGGTGCCCTTGGAGGGACGCTTCTGAATTATGGCAGAAAAATTTCAGGGTGTGAGGCTGGGCAGAATGAGGAAGAGCTGTGCTGGGAACTCAGGTTTAAGGTAGGTCTGGGAGAGATGTGGACTTTCTGTAGATTGAGTGGCTATAGTTGGGAGCTGGGTGTGCAAGGCTGGAGATGCACCTGCTCACCAGGACCACCAGGGGGCATGCAGTCTCAAGTAAGGTCAGGGGGAATCCTGGGGTGGGAGAGCTAGGTCCCAACAGGTGACCTGCATGCCAAGCTTTGGCATCCCTCATTCTTGTTTTTAAGGTGTCCTCATCTTATATCTCTACCTTTATTATACTTGTTCCAATTTTTAAAAGTTTTTCCCTCTTTTTTCTTGTGTTAGTATGCTGCTTTGTGTCAGACTGTCTTGAGGCGCTCACATGGCTCCATATTTCTTGTGGCAGCCCCCAAAGACATTTCCCTGACTGCAGCCAGTATTGAGACTGGTCTTGAAAGACATACCTCTGCAACAATCTTCGGGGAACTTTGAAAAAGCAAGGTTTATTCCTTACAAATCCTGGAGGGTATGCTGCATGCCTGGAGCCAAAAAGCAAGGTTGTAGGTAGACAGAGAGGGAGGAAGTGTGGACCTGGGGCTGTGCCTTTGCTAGGGTCAAGGGTAGGGTGTTTAGGGTTATATGGATTCTCTCTTTATTGGTGAATTTAAAACACAAGAGCAGGAATAAAAGCAAGGAAGGGAGTACCCATATCAGAAAATTTATCACTGTAACCATTTTTAAGTGTGTAGTATTAAATGCATTCACATTGTTATATAGCCATCACCACTATCGTCTTTTTATCTTGTGAAACTGAAACTCTGTGCCCACTAAACAACTCCCTTTCCCTTTTCCCCTCATTCACTGGCAACTACCATTCTATTTTCTATCTCTGTGAATTTAATTCCCCTAGATACAATATGTAAGTGGAATAATATGGTATTTGTCTTTTTGTGATTGGCTTATTTCACTTGGCATGATTTCTCAAGCTTCATCTATATTGTAGCATTGCAGAATTTCCTTCCTTTTTAAGGCCTGAATAATATTCAGTTTTAAATTTGCAATCTTATTATAGTTTTCAA
The DNA here is from genome assembly GCF_014898765.1 of Herpailurus yagouaroundi. Lineage (NCBI taxonomy): Eukaryota > Metazoa > Chordata > Mammalia > Carnivora > Felidae > Herpailurus > Herpailurus yagouaroundi. Next base: position 27,942,991 of record NW_024412416.1, on the reverse strand, counting down.
TAGCCTTGCAAGCCTCATTAAATCTTGTCTGGAACAAGACAAACCAATTAAAAAAGGTTGGCTTCAAAATTTCATGGTAAGGAGCAGTTTTTAAATTTCAACCTTTTAATTTTTTTTCTGTATGCTTTTGACAGCAGTATTTGGATCACCAGGATTATTACTGTATATCCATAAGAGCAACCAAAATAAAATTGCAAGCACTGATCTTTAAAAAAAAGAGAGAGAAGTGGCATAGCTTTATTTAACCAGGGCTACCACTATGGGCCTTCTATGCAGGGAAAAGCCCTGCAGTTGGCTTTGTTTCACTGAACAAGTACTCAGTTTGCTCTCTAAGGGGTAACGTGAGTCCAGACCCAGAACAATGCAGAGGCATAAGTGTGCCAGACCTGGGGACAGCTTGTAGGGGTGGGGTTCTGGAGGCCAGTTTGCCTCTTGTGGGTACTTCCTGTGTCTTTGGAGAGCACTGCCTGAAGATGCAGAGGAAGCAACCCCATCCCAGCATCACTGCTCTTCTCTGTGTAAGAGACAAATAAAACAGAGTAAGCTCAGAAAACAGGTCATAAAGATTTTACCACAGAAGAAGGAAGTTTTTCAAAGGAAATACAAATACAAAAGAGGTGAGGACAGCAGCTAGCCAGACTTGGCCCCTGGTTTCTAACCCATCCTGGTGGGCTGTGGTGGATGAGCTCTGGAGTTCTGCCTTTCATCAATGGAGAGACAGGGTAAACCTCTTAACAGTGCAAGTTTGCGTTTGGCTTACAGATGGATACACATGTGAACCACATTTCCCCAATATCACTTTTTCACCATTGGGCAGACCCTCAAGCTTAGAGGATCAGGATTCCCCTGTTCTTCTGGCCCTTGTAAGTCCCCAGGAAAATGTCTGCTGGTCCAGTAAAGGGCATCAGGTGTGACTTTTGTGGGTCAGGCATTTTGCTGCAGCACCCCCAGCTCTGGGTAGGGCCCCACATGATACCCCTTACCCCGTCAACCCAGAATGAGGTACATTGCCTCTCCACGTATGGCAGATATTTATAGATTTGTGGCTCAAGACCCACCCTGGAGATGCCAGCTAGATTCATCTGGGGAGGGGTCATTTTGTTGGACAATTTACTTTCCCCTCTGACTTTACTTCTGAGTTTCTTGAGAACAAATTCCACTACTCTCTTGGGATGCTGGTTTTCTTTCTTACCTATGCTCTTATGGCAGTGGCCATTCATACCCTCTGTCTTGTTCTCAGATCATTTATACTCCAGGGAAGGTCTCCTCTCTCTCATAGCAGGGGCCATGTCTTATTCATCTCTGCCCCTCCACTCACTTGGCATAGTAAATGCTTGATAAATATTTGAATAGAAGAGATGTGTATATGTATTTCTGAGCCAGTTGTTTTGGGGGGTGGAGTGTACAGCAAGGCCACTGCCAGGCAGCGCAATGTACTCTGAAGTATTCTGAAAGTGCAGGAAGTGTTATCCATGGGGTCTTTGTTTTTTTTTTTTTTTTTTTTTAATTTTTTTTTCAACGTTTATTTATTTTTGGGACAGAGAGAGAGGGAGACACAGAATCGGAAACAGGCTCCAGGCTCTGAGCCATCAGCCCAGAGCCTGACGCGGGCTCGAACTCACGGACCGCGAGATCGTGACCTGGCTGAAGTCGGACGCTCAACCGACTGTGCCACCCAGGCGACCCATCCATGGGGTCTTTGTATGTGCTGAGAGCACACTCAGTGATGATGATAGTTGGGCAGCAAGAGGGGCCCACTGGTATCTAGGATGTCTTGGGAGGGACAAGCTGCCAAGTGGGTCCTGACAAAGATGGGGCAAGCTTCTCAATGTGAGGACACCACAGAGAAGGGTTGTTGTTATGTTGAGGGCCAAGGCAGTGTAATAAGGCAATGTCTTTAAGTTCCATGGAGTTGAATTGTTGCCTTTAAGAGATGGTTTCCACAAGCATTGGATTGTATCGCCTGTAGGTGTTCGTGTGGATTAAAAATAATGAGAGCTATGAGCACTAAAGAATTGAGTAGTTTCAAAATGATTTCTTTTTCAAAGTATTGGTAAAATAAAAAGCTAAATACCTTCCCTGTTTGAAACTCTTATAAATCAGACTTTTTGTGTCCAAATCCTATCTTTTTGAAACATTTGTTCCATTGTACCATCAGTCATTCACTTTGTAACAGAGGAAGTGTGTTCAAAAAAGCAATAAAGGCACAAATCATGTATTTCCACAGGCTCTTCCATTATAGAAGTGCAGTGACCACCTTGTCTGAATTGATCACTTCTCATGAGAGAAGGGAGGCCAAGAGGACATTGGACTGGCCAAGCTCGCATGAGCACCTGTGGCATGCAGATAGCATGAGGCTACAGCACCCCCATCCTCTCCCCATGCCTGGCTCAGAGTGAGGCACTAGCCATCTTTGAATTTATTGTTGGTCCAGTACCCTAGTCTTCATACAGCAGCAAGCACATTGTTGGTGTTATGGGTATAATTTAGGAAGCCCAGATTCGGGAGGTAAAATGCTAAATGGGATTTCAAGGGAGAGGAAGGACTGTGCAGGACTCAGTGCTCTGGGATAGTGCTTCTTGGTGGTGCTGGATTTCCCATGCCTTGGATTCTGTTTGTCTACTGTGGATACTCTCCAGGCACACACTGTGCTCCTGCTCCCAGCCTCTGAGGCCTTGTTTCCAGACTTCTGACTATGAGTGGAGGAAGTCTTTGGAGGAACAATATCATAATGCACACTTGGGAAACATACAGGAATATTCCTATTCAGGATACTACTCCAAATGAACTGTGTAGGAATGAACTTCCTGTGACTAGTCAAGACCTACACAAAAGGCAGACTGGAAGAGACTTTAGGAAGCTTTAGAAACTTCTGAACTTCTGCAGTTGGTGGTTCTCAGGAGAAGGACTGAGCAGTTAGGATGTCAATCATGCTGACATGAATGAAAAAATAAAAGCAATACTGAAAAAAGTCTCAACACAATCATTTTACAACCTGATAAAAACTTTTTATCCAGATAAAAATGTGAAAAAAATCCAAGTGCAAGGCAAGACATCTGGAAAAACATGTGAAGAGAAATACACAAAAAAAGAACGAACAAGGAGAAGTTGTGAAAATTAATTTGATAGACCTAATATTTCATGTGATTGGATAAAGTATGGATTGTTCATGTTATGAAAGTGGACACACATTTTTTATTAATATATGTATTTCTAATGTTTATTCATTTTTGAGAGACAGAGACAGAGTATGAGTGGAGGAAGGGTAGAGAGAGAGGGAGACACAGAATCTGAAACAGACTCTAGGCTCTGAGCTGTTAGCACAGAGCCCAATGTGGGGCTTGAACCCACAAACTGTGAGACCATTCCCTGAGCTGAAGTTGAACGCTCAATTGACTGAGCCACCCAGGTGCCCTGAAAGTGGATACACATTTGAAGAGAAATAAAAAGTTATTCAGTCCTACGCCAAAATAAAATTCAGATTTAAGCGGAAAGAATAATAACATAAGTAATAGAAAAAGTATCTCTGAATAAATTTTTATGTAATTTTGTGTTGGGATGTCTGTAACTATGAAACTGAGTGTCTTGAGGGGTCCACATCTGGGCCTAGAGCCAGGGCAGACACTGATTGACTGTAGAGCCACCAGGTAGCAGAGCTTCATTGTCATAGTTCAGCATGACTGTGATCATGAGCCCTTCACTGCCTTGCTGGCCTCTTGGCCATGTGACCCTAATCTTAGCCTCTATTTTAGTTAGATTGCGTTGCTATAGCAAAATTCCACAGGCTGGATGGCCTAAACATCAGATGTTTATTTCTTACAGTTCTGGAGGCTGGAAGTCTGAGATCATGGCCCTGTGCAGGCTGCTGACTGCCCCAACCTCCAGCAAGAAGGTCCTGGGGAGTTGGAGCTGTTTTTCCTTCTGGTATTTCACTCAAGGAGGAGGGGCTTGGACTGCCTTCACACCCTCGACTCCATCTAGGTGAAGTAGGGAGTGAGGTAGAACCAAGAACTAGGATAGGAGGGAGGTGTCCCCCACTACCATGGGACAGACAGCCATGCTGGGGCAGCCACACTTCCTCTGTCCTGTCCTCCATTTATTTTGAGCTTAGAGCAGACAGTCTACAGATTTCTGCAGAACCTGGGTGTGTGACAGTCTGAGATGTGCTGAGAAAGCAGAGAGTACCTTGAAGGGCTCTTTCAGTCTTGCATTCCTTATGGGGACAGTACTGGGTGATGCAGGCAGGCTGAACGTGAGTGGTTTGGTGGTCTGGTAGTGTCCTCTCTCCAGCTCCCACCTGAAGACCACTGTCCTGACTTTACTCAGAGTTTGTGTTGGGTGTTGATGAGAGATGTTCTCATGATAGGATGCATGCTTTGTTTGTGATAGAAGCTATCCTCCTCTTAGGAAAATGTCATGGTGGATGACAATCCCATAAACCAGGGATTAGTTCACTTTCCACCAGGAATGACCCACATGTATAAGGCTGTGGAGGGACATGAGTTCAGGTAGAGTACAGGTCCCAGTGACAGATTGCCCACTAGTCAGGTGCCCCTGATGCTCTACCCACCCTCAGGCCATCCCAGCAGTCCTGGGATGAGAAGTGAGGCCCATGGTATCTTTGAGGCACACTGGGAGTCTGTCATGGATCAGTAGCCATTTGGCCATTGACAGGATATGGGCAAGAATCTTCTCTGAGGGTCAGTGCATGTCCTTAGTTCTGTCATGAGAGTTCGGGTCAATCAAAATGGGTGCGGGAGGTGCTATAGGCATCAGAAAACACAGAGGGGCACATTCCCTTCTTGGCCACAGATATGCTGCTCAGCCCCCAGGGACCACGGTAGCTGCCTTTGGAGGGCCACCATATACACAGGGATGTCTGCATACATACACATGTATACACATATAGACACATTCACTTGCATGCATCCATATACAGATACATATTTATACATGTATACATATACATATATACATTTTATACATGTAGTTATATACACACATGCACACATTTATATATACACATATACATTTACACATATACATGCATAATTTACATTTACATACATATACTCACATATATACACATTTATATGCAGTATATACATGCACATTTACACATGTAAAATACATACACCTATATACATATTTACACACATACACACTCACACATGCATGTATATACACATTTATACATATATATGTATATATATACATATGTGTGTGTGTGTATATATATATATATATATATATATATATATATACAGTTATTTATATATATGCACACATGAACAAGCTATTTCTACTAGCCTGGACCATTGGGAGTTTAGAAGAGGATAGACCAGGAATGGTCTGCTTGTCTGAGGGGTCATTGAGAACAGACCTCAGTACCCTACAATCTGGGATCAAATCCAAGGCTGCTGTTTACACCATATCTCAGTCTCCCTCTCCTTATTTCAAGGTGGATGTAACAGTGGTGGTTACCATAAGCATTATGAGACACAAGCAAAGGGCTCAGGATGGGCCTGGCTGGTTGCAAGAGCTTTGAGTATGATCTTGTCCTGAGGGGGACCCCTCTTTCTTGGGGGGATCATCATGGGCTGCAGGTGATGTGTTTGGACTCTGGAGACCTCACTAACAAGAGCCCAGACTTATTTTGGGAGCTTGAAGGGAGGTAGCTATAATAGCCCTAAGCAGAGCAGCTCTGTCCAGCAGAGTGACTACCTCCTAGTCAGTGACTACCCCATATCCTGTCAATGGCCTCCATGAGAAATACCTGGAAATAGCTAGGGTATTTTGAGGGGTCTAGTTTCTGGCACTTGGGCTGGGAGAACATTGTGTTAGACTACTTGGGGATGAAAGAAGCTTGCCTTCCTCTAGGTCAGGCTGCTGAAGTACTGCCAGTACTTTCTTAGATCTCTGACCTCCCACATCTCCCAAGGCATTCTCCTTCCCAGGATTGTGAAGGTGAGCTGGAAGCCATGGCAGGCTTTCCCTGGCTCACCCATGTGGGTACTGCCTGGTGACTTCCTTACAAGATGAGGACACTCCTTACCACGAGGATGAATGATAGCAGGCATTCTGATGATGAAGCAGCTGTGGCTACAAGCCTCTCAAACCAACACTCCTTGGTGATTTTATGACATTAATATACTTTCATATGCATGTTAATTTAGGCTGTATTAGAATTACCTTTGGATATGATTTTTGAAAATGGAGTTCCATTTAAAATTTTCATTCCTACCTACATGTTAAAATTTGACTCTATATTGAAGACCATACTTGAATTCTTTGTGTGAAGCTTCACCTAGCAACTCCTGTGGGCAGTCCTCTATCATACCTCTGTATGCTTTTTCACAATTTTTACTTTGTGTTATGCTTGTTTATGACTGAGTCTTACCTGCTTGATTAGGGGATGGGTCAGCCAATTCACTTTCCATTTTCACCCTTTCTAAAGCAGTGCTGGGTTAGTACTCCTATAGTTGGTATTCCTATAGTACTCCTCCTACAGAGGAGCTATAGTCTATTATGAAATACATAATTCCAAAAATTAACATTTCTGATATTGAAATTTTGTCTATGCTTATGAGCTTTCTTGATTTGAGGCATTAGACATCTGTGAAAAATGGAGAAATAGTATTATGGCATTTTATAGTATTATTATTTGCCTAACACGTATTCATAGTTTATGAAGTATATACTCCATGATGGGGTGGAATTATTTTGGGGGTTTATGGTTTTATTTTCATGTTCTCCAATCAACTCTTACTGATTGCCATCTTTAACTGGCAAATTAAAATTTGGTCAATTAGCCCCAAGGCCAATAGTGCTCATAGTTAGACTGAAGTTGGGCACTGTGTGATTCCAAGTTTCAAAGGGTCATGAACAGCCTATCAGCAAAGGCCTAATTATTTTTCTATGTGAATGTACTGTAATTAGAACACAGCTGTGTGAGTTGTTAGTTTACAAGTGTCTAATGAGCTATTTCCTTCCCCAATCACATTAGTTGGGGAGTTAATTGGGTCCATCTGTTGTATAATCCACAGTATCTCTGATATCTGTGGTTTTATAAGCATGTAGCAAACTTAGGCTCTGGGTTCACAAGGAGGGTTTTGGTGCCTGAGTTCAAAGAAGAAATTTAGTGAAGTACAGGAAGGGTGACGCTGAGCTGGGCAGGAGACTGCTTTGTAGGAACTGTGCTGCAGGAAGCATAATCTCAGGGCTTGCAGTGAGGAGCAGAGTGTAAATGGGCAGGATCACTCATCATCTGGGCCAGCAATTGAGATCTGGTTGCTGAGAGCAGTACCCATGCCGGTGGGCTACTGGGCAGTGACCTGCATTAGGTTAGAGGTTTCTCTCCATCTCAACGAAGTAGAGAGGTAGTTACATATACAAAATTCTGGCTTTTCTTCACCAAGCGCATTCTGGAACATTCTGAAGAATGGCCTGCTAGAGGGTACATGATTGTGGGAAAGGAAATGTGGGTCACACCTGGGCACGTGTGCACCAGAGCTGACAGAAACCACACAATCCTCATATGAGCAGACCCTGCCTGCCCTCCACCATCACATGCTTAAAGAGCCCCAACTTGTCTGTCCATCCTTCAGAGGCTATTCTGGGGCTTGGCCTCCTGCCCCCTGGGAAGGTCCCGGAACACATTTGTTTCTGAGACCACCTTCATCAATTAAGAATAGGATAAGATCCATGTGCAGCCTTCTTCCTAGAGCCAAAAAAACAAATAAAAGGATGGGCAAATGATTTTGCACATTTTTCAACCACATTTGATGCTTGCCTAGAAAGATTAGCATACTGAAAAGTGATTGTGCTGGCAGACAGGGAGCTAGGATATCTAAGCTGTTCTTCCTTTCCTCTGGTTGGTGCCACCATGGCTTTGTTTGTGAGACCTGCTTGGTCACCTCACATCCCTTCTGAGAAAACCCTGCACAGGACCACAGACCACACACTGTCCTGCCTCAAGTGGTGGATGCCTCCTGGGGACATTGACCCTTTTGGGAGAGGCCCTGGCTGATTGTGCCACCCCCACGTCAGGTCCTTTCCTCTGTGGGTATGAGCCTGGCAGAGCCCGGGTCACCATGCCATGTGTAGGGCTGCACCTGCACCAGCCTAGGCTCTGCAGGATTGACACCAATGAGGACCTGTCCTGTCTAGATGTGGTGGGATGTGGCAGAGATGGGGCTGGAGATGGGGGTGGAATAGGAGAGGGATGGAGCTGGATGGGACTAGATGAGGTCAGGATCAGGGCGAGCACCAGTTGCATTCCACCTCCAGCACTGCAGGAGAGGAGCTCTTACTTCCCAAGGGTCTGCTCCTGACCAAGATGTTTATTTGCATTGCAGATATCTACAACATATCTGTGTGTTGAGTGTGGATCTTAGTTCTTAGCACATTGCTTTATTTTTCAGCCTCACCCCTTTTTAGCTACTCAGTTTTATGCGAGCTACTTAACCTCTTTGTCCTCTGCTTATCTATGAGATGGGTATAAAAATGCCAGCTTATATAAGTTATGACTTCTAAACTAGTTTTTGAAATTGCTTTCCTTGTGGTACAATATATAACATAAAAGTTGACATTTTAACCATCTTAAAGTATACAATTCAGTGGTACTAATTATATTCCTAATATTGTGAAACCATCATCAGTATCTAAGACTTTTTTCATCACTCTACACAGGAGCTCTGTATCTGGTAAGGAGTAACTCTCCTTTCCCCCTTCCCAGCCCCCAGTAATTTCTAATCTACCTTCTGTCTCTAACAAATTTACCTAGTCTAGATATTTCATATTAGTGAAATCATGCAATATTTGTCCTTTTGTGTCTGGATTATTTACCCAGAATGTATGTATGTATGTATGCATCTATCTATCTATCTATCTATCTATCCACACACATATACATATATATGTGTATGTATACACACATACATATGTATGTATATACACACATATACATATATACAAACACATATATATGTATGCTACATGTATATGCTATATATGCTACATCATATATATATGCTGCATATATATATATTCATGTTGTAGCATGTATTAGAATTTCATTCCTTTTTATGGGTAATTAATATTCCATTGTATGAATATACTGAATATATGAATTTTGTTTATCCATTCATCTATTGATGGACACTTGGGTTCTTTCCACATTTTGGCTATTGTTAATAATGAACTGCTGCAATGAATGTTGACATACAAGTATCTGCTTACATCCCTGTTTTCAGTTATTTTGGATATCCCACCAGTGGAATATGCTGGGTTATATGGTAACTCTATGTTTGACTTTTTGAAGACCCACCAAAATATTTTTCACAAATATTCCCACACTTTATAGTACCACTTGCAGTGTATTTGGGCTTCATTTTCTCCATCACCTCCCAGTGTTGGTTATTTTCTGTTCTTTTGATTCTAGCCATCCTAATGGGTGTGAAGTGACATCTCATAGTGGTTTTGATTTGCATTTCTCTAATGATGTTGAGAATCTTTTCCTGTGCTTCTATCTTCTTTGGAGAAATGTCCATTCAAGTCCTTTGCCAATTTAAAAATTGGATTATCTTTTGTTGTTGAATTGTAGGAGTTCTTTATATATTCTGGGTATTAAACCCTTATCAGATATGTATGATTTCTAAACTATCCCATTTAATAGGTTGTCTTCTCACTTTCTTGGACAAAGTGATTTTCATTTTTTAGCATATTTTTTTAAGGTGTATTGAGATATAGCTGATATAGAATTTAATTTTGATGAAGTCCAGTTATCTGTGTTTATTTTTTTCTGTTGTTCATGCCTTTGGTGTCATATCTCAGAATCCATTGCCAAATCCGAGGTCATACAGATTTGCTTCGATTTTTTTTCTAAGAATTTTATGGTTTTATGTTTTAAATAAATGATCAATTTTGAGTTAATTATTTTCTAAGATGTTAAGGATTCAACTTTATTCTTTTGCCAACTAGGGAATCTAGTTGTCCCAGCTCCATTTGTTGAAGAGACCGTTCATTCTCTACTCAGTAGTCTTGGCACTCTTGTCAGACGTCAACTGGCAATAAATGTATGGGTTTATTTCTGGACTCTTAATTTTGTCCCACTAGTTTATATGTCTATCCTTATGACAGTGTCACACTGTTCAGATTACTGTACCTTTGTAGCAAGTTTTGAAATCAGGAAATGTGAGTGATGAAACCTTGTTCTTTCTCAGGATGTTTTGATTACTTGGGGCCCCTTAAAGTCACATATGAATTTGAGAATTGGCTTTTACAATTTCCACAAAAATGACCAACAGAATTTTGATAGAGATTGCATTGAATATGTATATTGCTTTAGGTGGCATTGAAATTTTAACATTATTAATTATTTCTATCCATGAACATGGGATATCTTTCCATTTATTTAACTCTTCTTTAATCTCTTTCAGCAATGTTTTCTAGTTTTCAGCATACAGATATTGCAGCTTCTTGGTTAAATTTTGGCTAAATATTTTATTCTTTTGGATGATATTATAAATGGAATCATCTTAATTTGCTTTTCAAACTGTTCATTGCTGGTGTAGAGAAATATAACAGATTTTTATGTTGATATTGTACGTGCAATTTGCTTGATTCATTTTTTATAGTAGCTTTCTTGAAAAAAATTTTTGGATTTTCTGTATATAGGATCATGAGATCATGTTTGCAAATGGGGATAGTTGTACTTCCTCCTTTCCAGTTTGGATGCTTTTAATTCTTGCCTAATTGCTCTGACTAGAACTTCCAGTACAATGTTGAATAACAGTGGTGAAAGCGGACATTCTTTATTTGTTTCTGATATTAGCAGGAAAGCTTTCAGTCTTTCACTATTGAATATGATGTTAGCTGTGTGTTTTCCACAAGTTACCTTTATCATATTGAAGAATTTATCTTCTATAACTAGTTTTCTGAGTGTTTTTCACCCTTCTTCCAGAGAACTTGGGCTTAAGATGAAAGATGACAGGAAGACATAACCACTGGGGGACAGTAGCCTAGATGTATTATTTCCTGCAGTCAGCTAAAGCTAAAAGGAGATGAAGTTGGAAAGATCCAAGGTTGATGCTGTGAACAGATGCTGATACCAGGCTGGAGAGTCTAAGATTCATCTTCTATGCCAGTGTTTCTCACAGTGTGGTACTATTTAAAAATTCCTTAGGTGTTGTAAACATATAGCTTCCTGAGCCATACACTTCTCTGAATCAGAATCTATAGGATAGGTTCCTGGGAAATTGTCTTGAAGCAGACTCCCAGATGATTTGATTGTATGCTTACATTGGAAACCACTGCTGTAAGCCATGGAAGGAGAAAATGAAATGAGAATGGCAGGAGGAGGATGTTTTGGCAAACTTGGGAGGGGGAATCTAACACCCTTGGAATTGTTCCAGATCTACACACCTGATAATTCCAGGACGCCAAAGTTTAAAAATAGGGTTACAAGAGGGAACTCTTGAGCAGATGGATTTTAGGATAACACGAATTCATTTTTAGGCATGTTGATTTGAAGTGTGAGCAGAGCTGTGCTATAGCTCTCTCTCCTGGGTAGGGACACAGCCATGGCAGAGTCCCATCTATTGTGTCTGATGTATGGGAGATGCTAATACATGCTAGCTTCTCTCACCCCATGGAATTGATGGCTTTCCCTGGCCTTAATCATGTAAACTGTTAGTTAATCTCATCCTTAAATCTTAAGCTTGCTATTGCCATGTGCTGTGCTGGGAGTTGAGCTCATGATATAGTTTAAGGGGTAGATATATAAACAAGTAGCTGCAAAGTATGCAATAAATGACACAACAGAGGTGAGTGCAAGGTACAGCAAGGGCAGAGGGAGGGTGAGCTCCAACTCTCTTGGAGGAAGATGGATCCACCTAAAAGAACGAAGAGTACCAAGAATGCAAATGGCCTTAGTCAATATACACATTTCTTCTTATTGTCTTTCAAAGATAATTGATAATTAAAATAAAAATAATAAAAATGTAGTATGGGTTTTATAACATGCAAAATATGACAGTAATAGCACAAATGTTGGGAAGAGAGAAATAGATACACATTATTTTAAGTGTGCCATTGTGCACTATAGATGTATACAGTTACATACATGTATATGTATGTATATATGTATTGTATGTTATATAGGAACAAGTATAATATAATTTTAAGTTAGATTTTAAACTAAAGATGTATACTGTAAACCCCAAAGCAACAACTAAACTAACAAAGAATTGTAGCTGATAAGCCAGTCACAAAGGGGATAAAATAGAATCATGCAAAATACTCACTCACTGCAAAATAAGGCAGAAAAAGAGGAAAGAGGGAGTAAGGAACAGATAGACAAATAGAAAATAAGTAGCAAGTTGGTAGATGTAAACCTAAATAGATCAATAATCACGTTATATGTGAATGGACTGAATTAATACCTTATATATAAAGGAATTCACTTTAAGCACAGATAGATGAAAAGTAAAAAGATTGAAAAAGACATACAATGCTAAAATGGACACAGGAAGAGTGGGGTGGATACGTTAGTATCAGAACAAGTGGATTATAGAGCAAAGAATATTGTTAGGACTAAAATGGCCATGTCATAAAGGGGTCAGTTCATGAACTTAAGAAGATCTGAAAAATACATGAAGCAAAAAGTGATAGTAAAAGAGGAAATTAAAAAGTATATGAAAGCCAATGAAAATGATAACACCACAACCCAAAACCTCTGGGACACAGCAAAGGCGGTCATAAGAGGAAAGTATATAGTAATCCAGGCCTTCCTAAAGAAGGAAGGAAGATCTCAGATACACAACGTAACCTTACGCCTTAAAGAGCTGGAAAAAGAACAGCAAATAAAACACAAAACCAGCAGAAGACAGGAAATAATAAAGATTAGAGCAGAAATTAATGCTATCGAAACAAAACAAACAGTAGAACAGATCAATGAAACCAGAAGCTGGTTCTTTGAAAGAATAACAAAATTGACAAACCACTAGCCAGTTTGATCAAAAAGAAAAAGGAAAGGACCTAAACAAATAAAATCAAGAATGAAAGAGGAGAGATCACAACCAACACAGAAGAAATAAAAACAACAATAAGAGAACATTATAAGCAATTATATGCCAATAAAATGGGCAATCTGGGAAAAAATGGACAAATTCCAGAAACATATACACTACCAAAACTGAAACCAAGGAAGAAATAGAAAATTTGAACAGACCCATAACCAGTAAAGAAATTGAATTAGTAATCAAAAATCTGCCAAAAAACAAGAGTCCAGAGCCAGATGGCTTTCCAGGGGAATTCTAACAAACATTTAAGGAAGAGTTAACACCTATTCTCGTGAAGCTGTTCCAAAAAGTAGAAATGGAAGGAAAACTTCCAAACTCTTTCTATGAAGCCAGCATTACCCCGATTCTAAAACCAGACAGAGACCCGACTAAATAGGAGAATTATAGACCAATTTCCCCAATGAATATGCATGCAAAAATCCTCTACAACATATTAGCCAACCGGATCCAACAATACCTTAAAAAAATTATTCACCACGACCAAGTGGGATTTATACCTGGGATGCAGGGCTGGTTCAATATCCACAAAACAATTAAGGTGATTCATCACATCAATAAAAGAAAGGACAAGAGCCATATGATCCTCTCAATAGATGCAGAAAAAGTATTTGACAAAATACACCATCCTTTCTTGATTAAAAACCCTCAAGAAAGTAGGGATAGAAGGATCGTACCTCAAGATCATAAAAGCCACATAAAAACGACCCAACGCTAATATCATCCTCAGTGGGGAAAAACTGAGAGTTTCCCCCCTAAGGTCAGGAACAAGACAGGGATGTCCACTCTCGCCACTGTTATTCAACATAGTACTGGAAGCCTTAGCTTCTGCAATTAGACAACACAAAGAAATAAAAGGCATCCAAATCGGCCAGGAGGAGGTCAAACTTTCACTCTTCGCAGATGACATGATACTCTATATGGAAAACCCAAAAGATTCCACCAAAAAACTGCTAGAACTGATTCATGAATTCATCAAAGTTGCAGGATACAAAATCAATGCACAGAAATCGGTTGCATTCCTATTCACCGACAATGAAACAACAGAAAGAGAAATCAAGGAATCGATGCCATTTACAATTGCACCAAAACCCATAAAATACCTAGGAATAAATCTAACCAAAGAGGTGAAAAATCTATACATTGAAAACTATAGAAAGCTTATGAAAGAAATTGAAGAAGATGCAAAAAAAAAAAATGGAAAAATGGAAAATGCTCCTGGATAGGAAGAACAACTATTGTCAAAATGTCCATACTTCCCAAAGCAATCTACATATTCAATGCAATCTCTATCAATATGACACCAGCATTCTTCACAGATTATTTGTTCTAACAAATAATCCTAAAATTTGTATGGAACCAGAAAAGACCCAGAATAGCCAAAGCAATCTTGAAAAAGAAAACCAAAGCAGGAGGCATCACAATCCCGGACTTCAAGCTATACTACAAAGCTGTAATCATCAAGACAGTATGGCACTGGCACAAGAACAGACACTCAGATCAATGGAACAGAATAGAGAACCCAGAAAGGGACCCACAAACGTATGACCAACTAATCTTTGAAAAAGAAGGAAAGAATATCCAATGGAATAAAAACAGTCTCTTCAGCAGGTGGTGCTGGGAAAACTGGACAGCGACATGCAGAAGAATGAACCTGGACCACTTTCTTACACCAGACACAAAAATAAACTCAAAATGGATGAAAGACCTCAATGTAAGACAGGAAGCCATCCAAATCCTCGAGAAGAAAGCAGGCAGAAACCTCTTTGATCTTGGCCACAGCAACTTCTTACTCAACACGTCTCTGGAGGCAAGGAAAACAAAAGCAAAAATGAACTACTGGGACCTCATCAAAATAAAGATCTTCTGCACAGCGAAGGAAACAATCAGCAAAACTACAAAGCAACTGACAGAATGGGAGAAGATGTTTGCAAACGACATATCAGATAAAGGGTTAGTATCCAAAATCTATAAAGAACCTATCAAACTCAACACCCAAAAACCAGAGAACCCAGTGAAGAATCAGCAAAATACATGAATAGACACTTCTCCAAAGAAGACATCCAGATGGCTAACCGACACATGAAAAGATGCTCTACATCACTCATCATCAGGGAAATACAAATCAAAACCACAATGACATACCGCCTTACACGTGTCAGAACGGCTAACATTAACAACTCAGGCAACAACAGATGTTGGCGAGGATGCGGAGAAGAGGATCTCCTTTGCATTGTTGGTGGGAATGCAACAGTGGTGCAGCCACTCTGGAAAACAGTATGGAGTTTCCTCAAAAAATTAAAAATAGAACTACCCTACGACCCAGCAATTCCACTACTATGTATTTATCCAAGGGATACAGGTATGCTGTTTTGAAGGGACACATGCACCCCAATGTTTATAGCAGCACTATCAGCAACAGCCAAAGTATGGGAAGAGCCTAAAATGTCCATCGATGGATGAATGGATAAAGAAGATGTGATACACACACACACACACACACACACACACACACACACACACACACACAATGGAGTATTACCCGGCAATCAAAAAGAATGAAATCTTGCCATTTGCAACTACGTGGATGGAACTGAAGGGTATTATGCTAATCGAAATTAGTCAGAGAAAGACAAAAATCATATGACTTCACTCATATGAGGACTTTAAGAGACAAAACAGATGAACATAAGGGAAGGGAAACAAAAATAATATAAAAACAGGGAGGGGGACAAAACATAAGAGACTCTTAAATATTAGAACAAACAGGGTTACTGGAGGGGTTGTGGGAGGGGAGATGGGCTAAATGGATAAGGGGCATTAAGGAATCTACTCCTGAAATCATTGTTCACTATATGCTAACTAATTTGGATGTAAATTAAAAACAATAAAATGAAAAAAAAGTGATAGAACACAAGAAGAAATAGACAAACCCAAAACCGTAGTTGGAGATTTCAGGACCCTTTGTCATTAACTGACAGAACCCTCAAAGCCTGGACTTATTCAAATGCATATCATATACAGGGGAGAGAATTGTGGTTTACAGAGAAATTTCACAACATCCGTCATTTTCTGTGGTGTCTCCAATTCATGTGTCTGCTCCAGACCACCAGGAAAAGTATCTCCTCTATCCAGGCATGTTTCTAAGAAGAGCTTAGATACCCCCAAATGTGTCACCAGCAGGGTCTATCTAGGAACATGAGATAGAGACTGAATCTGCCATCAGCTTCATGTCCACTTGAATATTTTATTTAAAAATAAATATTCTATTTAAAATTAGACTTCCTGTTTCTTAATGGGATATCACTGCTGAGCACGTGGTATATACACACATACACGATATGAAAAATATTAACAAAAAAGTGTAAAATGGTCTTCCAGAGAGCTGTGTACCCCATCAGAATAATAATGATCTTAGGTTTCATACAATAATATATTAAGGCACTTTCAACTCATCTGTATTCCTATTAACAGTGCTGAATGTTTTTCATCCTTGGACTCATGCATTCATTTGTCTGTCTGGGAGAGAATGAGTATAGAAAAATCTAGCTTTTTGCTCAGGGCCTATATATCTTTCATTAATGTGGAAAGTATTCTATCATCTTCCTTGAAAACACATAAGTCTATCTGGTTCGTTTTGGGATGAGTATACTTTTGTGGGATTTTTTTGTGCAATAGAAATGATTTATCTCTTCAATAACCAGCCCTGTCATAAGCCTATCCAAAGTTAATAATTTTCTGGGTTTTCCAACTAATTGGAGTGAATGTTGGTCTGATTTCCTCCCACAGGTTTTTTTCTGATTGAAAATAATCTTTCCAATACTGATTTTATTGTTTATTTGGTTGAGAGTTTTTAAACTTGTTTATTACAGTGCAGTGATTTTTCCATACAGGAGGTCTTCCCATTCTAATCATCTGCTTTAAAAGAAAGGATTGTATCTTTTACATCTGCAGTATGACTTAGCCTAAGGACCGACACTTCTAGCTTACTACCTTTGTGGTAGCCCTGGAAAAAAATGGACACCAATCTTTTTTATTGTGATTTTTTTTGGGGACCTATACTGAGCAATCACCAGCTTCTACAGCAAGCTGGCTAAGGACAGGCATGCATATTTGGCCTTATTACTGATATGTCTACTTCATATGCCTCACTGGGCCCAATCACCACCTGACTGCTCTAAGCCCATCTTTTTGAATTATAAACCTGAACTGTAAACTTCAAAAATTACACTACTAGGTCACTAGCTACTTAAACTCTTTTCTTTATGGGAAGTAATTCAAATTGAACCTTAATCAATATGAACCAATAAATATGATTGATTTTATGTTCAAGTAAATCCTAAAGTTGTTCCTATAAATCTAAGTAAAAATTATAGATATATATAGATATATAGATATATATTTAATTTTTTATTTAAATAATAAAGGGTAATATTTGTTTGAGGAGTAGAACCCAGTGATTCATCGCTTACATATAACACCAAGTGCTCATCCCAACAAGTGCCCTCCTTAATTCCCATCACTCTTTTAGCCCATCCCCCCACCACCTCCATTCCAACAACCCTCAGTTTGTTCTTTGTATTTGAGAGTTTATTATGGTTTGCCTTCCTCTCTATTTTTATCTCATTTTCCTTCCCTCCCCCTATGTTTTTATCTGTTGTATTTCTTAAACTCCACATATGAGTGAAATCATATGATATTTTCCTTTTCCTGACTCACTTATTTCACTTAGCATAATACACTCTAGTTGCATCCATGTTGTTGAAAGTGGCAAGATTTCATTCTTTTTGAACACCAAATAGTATTCCGTTGTATAAATATATACCACCTCTTCTTTATCCATTCATCAGTCTATAGATATTTGGACACTTTCCCTAGTTTGGCTATTGTTGATAGAGCTGCTATAAATATTGGGGTGCATGTGCCCTTTAAAATAAGCATTTTTGTATCCTTTGGATAAATAGCTAGTAGTGCAATGGCTGGGTTGTAGGGTAGTACTATTTTTAATTTTTTGAGGAGCCTCCATACTGTTTTCCAGAATGGCTACATCAGTTTGCATTCCCACCAACAGTGCAAGAGCATTCCCCTTTCTCTGCATTTCAGCCAACATCTTTTGTTTCCTGAGTTGCTAATTTTAGCCACTGTGACAGGAGTAAGTGGTATCTCATTGTGGTTTTGATTTATGTTTCCCTGATGATGAGTGATGTTGAGCATCTTTTCATGTGTCTGTTGGCCATCTGGATGTCTTCTTTGGAAAAGTGTCTATTCATATCTTCTGCCACTTCCTCACTGGCTTATTTGTTTTTTGGGTGTTGAGTTTTGGTACGTTGTTTATAGATTTTTGACACTAGCCCTTTTTCTGATATGTCAATTGCAAATATCTTATACTATTCTGTCAGTTGCCTTTTAGTTTTGTTGATTGTTTCCTTCACTGTGTGGAAGCTGTTTATCTTGATGAGGTGCCAGTAGTTCATTGTTGCTTTTATTTCCATTGTCTTCAGAATTGAACTTCAGAAATTGCTGTGGCTGAGGTCAGAGAGGTTTCTGCCTGTTTTCTCCTATAGAATTTTGATGGTTTCCTGTCTCACGTTTAGGTCTTTTATCCATTTTCAATTTATTTTTATTTAAAAAAATTTTTTTTAATGTTTATTTTTGAGACAGAGAGAGACAGAGCATGAATGGGGCAGGGTCAGAGAGAGAGGGAGACACAGAATCTGAAACAGGCTCCAGGCTTTGAGCAGTCAGCACAGAGCCCAACGTGGGGCTCAAACTCACGGACAGTGAGATCATGACCTGAGCCGAAGTCAGATGCTTAACAAACTGAGCCACCCAGGCGCCCCTCAATTTATTTTTATATATGGTCTAAGAAAGTGATCCAGGTTCATTCTTCTGCATGTTGCTGTCCAGTTTTCCCAGCACTATTTGCTGAAGACACTATCTTTTTTTTCCCATTGGATATGCTTTCCTGCTTTGTCAAATATTGGCTGGCCATACACATGTATGTTCCTTTCTGGGTTCTCTAGTCTATTCCATTGATCTACGTGTCTGTTTTTGTGTGAGTACCATACTGTCTTGATGATTACAGCTATGTAATACAGCTTAAAGTCCAGAATTGTGATGCCTTCAGCTTTGATTTTCTTTTTCTTTTCTTTTCTTTTTTAATGTTTATTTATTTTTGAGAGAGAGAGAGAGAGACAGAGAGAGAGAGACAGAGAGCGAGCGGGGTAGGGGCAGAGAGAGAGGGAGACTTAGAATCCAAAGCAGGCTCCAGGCTCTGAGCTGTCAGCACAGAGCCCGACACAGGGCTCGAACCCACAAACTGTGTGATCATGACCTGAGCTGAAGTCGAACGCTTAACTGACTGAGCCAGCCAGGTGCCCCTTTGATTTTCTGTTTCAGCACTACTTTGGCTATTTGGGGTCTTTTATGGTTTCATACAAATTTTAGGATTTTTTGTTCTAGCTCTGTGAAGTATGCTAGTGTTATTTTGATGGGGATTGCATTGGACATGTAGATTGCTTTGGGTATGATTGACATTTTAACAATATTTGTTCTTTTAATCAGTGAGCCTGGGATGTTTTTATATTTCTTTGTATCTTCTTTCTTTCTGTCATAAGCTTTCTATAGTTTTCAGTGTATAGATATTTCACCTCTTCTGTTAATTTATTCCTGGGTATCTTATGGTGTTTGGTGCAATTATAAATGGGATAAATTCCTTGATATCTCTTTCTGCTGCTTCATTATTGGTGTATAGCAATGCAACTGATTACTGTACATTGATTTTTATATCCTGCAACTTTGCTGAATTTATGTATCAGTTCTAGCAATTTTTTGTTGGACTCTTTCAGGTTTTCCATGTAGACTATCATGTCATCTGCAAAGAGTGAAAACTTGACTTCTTCCTTGTTGATTTAGATGCCTTTTATTTGTTTCTGTTGTCTGATTGCTGAGGCTAGGACTTCTGGTACTATGTTGAACAAAAGTGGTGAGAGTGGACATCCTTGTCATGTTCCTGACCTTAACTGGAAAGGTCTCAGAGTCCCTGGGTGGCTCAGTCAGTTAAGTAACCAACTGTTGATTTCAGCTGAGGTCATGATGTCACGGTTGGTGAGTTCGAGACCTGTGTTGGGCTCTGTGCTGACAGCATGGAACCTGCTTGGGATTCTCTCCCTCTCTCTCTCCCCCTCTCCCAGTTGCGTTTCTCTCTCTCTCTTTCTCTCTGAAAAGTAAATAAACATTTTTTAAAAAAAGGGGAAACCTCAGCACCTGGCTGGCTCAGTCAGTTGAACATCCAATTTTAGCTCAGGTCATGATCTCACAGTTCATAAGTTTGAGCCCCACTTTGGGCTTTGTGCTGACAACTCACAGCCTCGAACCTGCTTTGGATTCTGTGCCTCCCTCTATTTCGGCTCCTCCCCTGCTCACACTCTTTCTCTCTCTCAAAATAAGTAAGCATAAACAATTTTAAAAAATAGGAGAAACCTCTCAGTTGTTCCCAATTGAGAATGATATCATCTGTAGGCCTTTCATATATGGCTTTTGTGATGTTAAGGCATGTTTCTTATATCCCTACTTTCTTGAGGGTTTTTATCAAGAAAGGATGCTGTATTTTATCAAATGCTTTTTCTGCATATATTGATAGGATCGTGTAGTTCTTATTCTTTCTTCTACTAATGTGGTGTATTACGTTGGTTGATTTGTGAATATTAAGCTACTCCTAAACCAAGGTGTGATTCCCACTTGGTCATGGTGAATAATTCTTTTAATATACCGTTGAATTTGGTTTTCTAGTATCTTGTTGAGAATTTTTGCATCCATGTTCATCAAGCATATTGACCTATAATCTTCCTTTCAGTGGGGTCTTTTTCTGGTTTTTGAATCAAGGTAATGCTGGCTTCATATAATGAGTTTGGAAACTTTCCTTCCATTTCTATTTTTTGGAACAGTTTGAGAAGAATAGGCATTAACTTTTCTCTAAATGTTTGGTAGAATTCCCCTGGGAAGCCATCTGCCCAGGACTCTTATTTGTTGGGAGATTTTTGATAACTGATTCAATTTCTTTGCTATGGTTACGGACCTGTTCAATTCTTTTATTTTTTCCTGTTTGAGTTTTGGTAGTGTGTTTCTAGGAATTTGTCAATTTTTTCCAGATTGCCCAGTTTGTTGGCATATAATTTTTCACAGTATCCTCTTTAATTGTTTGTATTTTGGTGGTGTTTGTTGTGATCTCTTTCATTTGTGATTTTGTCTCTTTGTGTCCTCTCTCTTTTTGAGAAATCTAGGTAGTGGTTTATCAATTTTGTTTATTCTTTCAAAAATCCAACTTTTAGTTTTATTGATCTGTTCTGCTGGGTTTTTTTCGTTTGTTTCTATATGCTTATTTCTGCTTGAATCTTTATTATTTCCCTATGTATTCTGGCTCTGGGCTTTATTTGCTGCTACTTTTCTAGCTCCTTTAGGTGTAAAGTTAGGTTGTGTATTTGGGACCTGTCTTGCTTCTTTATATAGGCCTAAATTGCAAATGTGCTTTCCTTTTAGGGCTGCCTTTGCTGCATCCCAAAGTGTTTGGACTGTTCTGTTTTCATTTTCATTTGCTTCCATGTATTTTTAAATTTCTTCTTTAATTTCCTGGTTAACCCATTCATTTCTTAGTAGGGTGTTCTTTAATCTCCATGTATTTGAGGGCTTTCATTTGTCTTGTGGTTGAGTTTGTTTCATAGTGTTGTGATATGAACATATGCATGGTATGATATCAATATGTTTGTACCTGTTGAGTGTTGATTTGTAACCCAGTATGTTATCTATTCTGGAGAATGTTCCATGTGCACTTGAGAAGAATGTGTATTCTGCTTTAGGATGAAGTGTTTTGAATATATCTGTTAAATCCATCCAGCCCAGTGTGTCATTCAAAGCCATTGTTTCCTTACTGATTTTAAAGTCTCTTAGTATTATGGTATTATTATTGATGAGTTTGTGTTTGTGATGAATTGGTTTATATATTTAGGTTCTTCAAGTTGGGGGCATAATATTTACAATTGTTAGCTTTTGTTGATGATAACCCCCTTAATTATGACATAATGCCCTTCTTCATCTCTTGCTACAGTCTTTATTTTAAAATCTAGCTTGTGGCACAAAAACAGACACATAGACCAATGGAATAGAATAGAAACCCC
>NW_024412416.1:27896800-27920339 GCF_014898765.1 Herpailurus yagouaroundi | reverse complement strand
AGAAACTGAACAGGAACCCATGGGGGAGGGGAAGGAAAAAAAAAAAAGAGGTTAGAGTGGGAGAGAGCCAAAGCATAAGAGACTGTTGAGAACTGAGAGCAAACTGAGGGTTGATGGGGGGTGGGAGGGAGGAGAGGGTGGGTGATGGGTATTGAGGAGGGCACCTTTTGGGATGAGCACTGGGTGTTGTATGGAAACCAATTTGACAATAAATTTCATATATAAATAAATAAATAAAATAACCCCCCCCAAAAAAAATAAAAAATAAAATAAAATCTAGCTTGTCTGGCATAAGTATGGCTATTCCGGCTTTCTTTTGATATCCATTAGCATGATAAGATGGTTCTCAATGTGCAGGTGTCCTGAAGTCTCAAATGAGTCTCTTGTGGGCAGAATATAGATGGGTCTTGGTTTTTTACCCATTCTGATACCCTGTGTCTTTTGATTGAAGCATTTAGTCCACTTACATTTAGTGCCACTGTGTTACATGTACAGTAAGTGTTTCTGGTGATGTTCTCTGGTCTTTTGTAGTCTTTGCTGCTTTGTCCCTCTTTTTCCTCCACTCAGAGATTCCCCCTTAATATTTCTTGCAGGGCTCATTTAGTGGTCATGAAGTCCTTTAGTTTTTGTTTGGCTGGAAAAGTCTCTCTCCTTCTCTTCTGAATTACATCCTTGCTAAATAAAGAAATCCTGGCTGCATATTTTTCCTGTTCAGCATATTGAATATTTTCTGTCACTCTCTTCTGTCCTGCCAATTTTAAGTGGACAGGTCTCCTACTACCCTTATGTGTTTACTCTTGTAGATTAAGGGCCTTTTGTCCCTACCTGCTTTCATAATTCTCGTTTAATCTTTGTATTTTGCAAGGTTCACTATGATATGTCATGGTGTTACTTGTTTCTGTTGATTTTGAAGGGAGTTCTCTGTGCCTCTTGGACTTGGATGCTTGTTTCCTTCCCAAAATTAGGGATGTTCTCAGCTATTCTTTGTTCAAATAAACCTTTTGGCCCTTTTTCTCACTCCTCTTCTTCTGGAACTCCTATGATACGGATATTGTTTTGTTTCATGGAATAACTTAGTCCTCCAAGTCTTCTCTTGTGCTCTAGTAATTTCCTTTCCCTCTTTTTTCAACTTCATTATTTTCCATAATTTTATCTTATATTTCACCTGTTCTCTCCTTGGCTTCTTTTTCTTTTTAAAAAAACTTAAAATGGTTTTATCTACTTTTGAGAGAGAGTGAGAGCAGGGGAGGGACAAAGAAAGCAGAGACACAGAATCTGAAGCAGCCTCTAGGCTCTGACCTGTCAGCACAGAGCCCCATGTGGAGCTTGAACTCATGAGCTGTGAGATCATGACTTGAGCCTAAGTGAGATGCTTAATCACCTGAGCCTCCTGGGTGTCCCTTTCCTATGCTTCTTCAGTCCTTTCTGTCACTGTATACAGTTTATTTTGCATCTCAGTTATAGCATTTTTAATTTTTTAATTCATCCTGACTAGTTCGTAGGTCTTTGATCTCAGCAGCAAGGGTTTCTCTGGTGTCCTCTACTTTTTCAAGCCCAACTAGTAGACTTATGACTGTTGTTCTAAATTCTTGTTCAGATTTGTTTATATCTATTTTGGGCAAGTTCCTGGCTATGATTTCTTCTTGATCTTTCTTTTGGGGAGAATTTTTATGTCTTGTCATTTGGGCTAAGTTTCCGGTTTTTTTGTGTGTGTTTTAAAAGCTTGTTATGTTTCATGCACCTGAGAGTACTTCTATATTAAAAAGGGGTCATACACTGTCCACAGCCTGGCACTTTAGAAAGTGTTTCTGATGTATGCTGTGTATACTCTGTTGTTGCATTTTGGCTGCTATTTCTCACTGGTGAATCCTCTGCAGAGCTTTTCCTTCCTTGCAGTGGTGGAGTGTTTGGACCTTTAACCAGTGTGTTTACACTTGTTTATTGAAGCAACCCTAGAAAAAAGTGGTGGGGGGAAGCCTGATTACATAAAAAGGGAATAGGAAAGGGAACAGAAAAACAGAGAATCAAAAAACTATAAGGCTGATTCCAAAAAAAAAAAAAAAAAAAAAAGAAAGGAAAAAAAGGAAAAAAAGCAGAAGAAGGAAAATGAAAGGAATAAAAAAGCCTGATCTAAAAAAAAAAAAAAAGAGAAAAGGAAGCGATAAAAAACAAATAAGAAACTATGAGCCTGATTACAAAAGAAAAAAAGAAGAAGGAGGCAAAAGGGAAAAAAAGAATTGTCTGTTCGTGTCTGGGGGTTGCTGACTGTGCTCGTCCTCTGGAGGAGAGACTGGCTGCTTTGGCTCAGAGTCAATCTTGCCCCAGTAAATAAGCAGTTACCAGGCACAGAGGGGCATGGCTTGTTGTAAGTGGGTCCTGCCTCCACTGGGGGCCACTGTGTTGTTCTCTGAAGTCCCAATGTGTTGGTGTTGGGGCGGGGGAGGGGGGGGAAATGGCACCACCTCAGTCTTTCATTCCCAGTTGGTGACCTCAACTCCTGCTGTTCAGGAAGCCCTCACAGAATAGGGAGGGAAGTCAACTTGCCCTGCTCCATAACTCTCCTGTGTTTTTTCTTTAGTGCACATATGGGATTCAAAACCCAGAGTCTTAAAGTACTCAGCACCACATGTATCCATTCCCCTTCTCCAACATAGAGCCACTCCACCATGCTGATGAAAGGTCTTTGACTAGAACCTACAGGGTTTTTTGACCTTGGGGAGGCAATAAACCCTTTTCCAAAAGTACTCCAGGAAGGGGACTATTCTCTCCCAGTATACTCCGGAGAGCTCTACACCACCCTATGCACTCTGAGGCCAGCTCTGTCCTCCCTAGGAGCACATGCCACAGCTCCACTCTGGAGAAAGTTGTGCACTTCCAAAACCTCAGTATTTGAGCTCCAAAAGATGTTTGCAAAAAAAAAAAAAAAAAAAAAAAGAATGGGAATATTTAGTACTTCTCACTCCCCAGAGAGGTTTTCCTCTTGTGCTAACTCAATGCTGCACTACCTCAACCCCTCTCTCTTTCTCTCCCTTTTGTCTCTCCACAGAAAGGGTTTCCTCCTCTCCATGGTACCACCATTTTTCTCTCCCTAATTCACATCCATGCACCTCTCAATTGCTAAGGTCTCTCCCTCCAACTGTGGAGATCCTTCTGCCATCCTGCAGGTGGATTTCCTGGGTGTTCCAAGTAATCTGATCCTAATACAGCTGTGTTTGAGGGATGAGGGAAGCCCAGAGTTCCTCTACTTCTCCTCCGTCTTAACTCCTCCCATCTCCAATACTATATTGATTAGAAGTAGCAAAACAGATATCCTCAAATTGTTCTTCATCTTAAAGGAAAAGCCATCAGTCTTTCACTATTGATTATGATGTTAGCTGTGAGTTTTTCATATGGCCTTTATTACGTTGCAGTTTCCTTTTATTCTTAATTGCTGAATATTTTTATCATGAAAGTGTGTTGAACTTTTTCATATACCTTTCTGCATCAACAGATGATTGTGTGTTTTTTTCCTTCAGTGTTAATGTGGTATGTTTCATTGATTTCCATGTTTTGAACCATCTTTGAATTCCAGGGATAAATTCCACTTGATCATAGTGTAAAACTTCTTAATATGCTGAGCTGGGGCACCTGGGTGGCTCAGTCAGTTAAGTGTTTTGGCTCAGGTCATGATCTCGCGGTTCGTGAGATTGAGCCCTACATTCGGCTCTGCACTGTCAGTGCAGAATCTCTCTCTGCCCCTTCCCCTGCATGCACATGCTCTTTGTCTCTCAAAATAAATAAATAAACAAAAAGTCTCTAAAACATAAGCTGATGAACTGACTTGCTAGTGTTTTGTTGAAGATTTTTTTTGCATCAGTACTTGTCAGGGATATTGGTCTATAGTTTTCTGCTCTTGTAGTATCTTTAGTGTTAAGGTAATACTGACCTCATTGAATGAGCATTCCCTCCTCTTCAGTTTTCTTAAAGAGTTTGAGAAGGATTAGTGTTAATTCTGCTTTAAACATATGGTAGAGTGCATCAGCAAAGCAATCTGGTTCAGGCCTTTTTTGTTGTGAGGTTTTTGATTACTGATTCAATTTCTTTAATAGTTGTGGTCTATTCAGATTTTATTTTTCTTCATTTCTAGTGTTAGTAGGTTGTGTATAGCTAGTAATTTGCCCATTTTATCTGCACAATCCAATTTGTTAGCACACAGTCATTCATGGTATACTCTTGTGATCCTTTTTATTTCTGTAAAATTGGTAGTAATATTCCTGCTTTCAATTCTTATTTTAGTAATTTGAGTTTCTCTCCTTTTTCTTAGTCAATCTAGCTAAAGATGTGTAAACTTTATTGATCTTTGTAAAGAAACAACTTTTGGTTTAATTGCTTTTCTCTATTGTGTTTCTCATCTCTATTTTATTAGTCACCTCTTGAATCTTTGTTTTCTTACTTCTGTTAGCTTTTGGGTTTAGTTTTTCTTTTTTTCCTAGTTTGTTAAGGTGTAAAGTTAGGTTGTTGATTTGAGGTCTTTCTTTTGTTTAAATATAAACATTTACAGCTATAAATTTCCCTTTTAGTACTGCTTTTGGTTCATCCCATAAATTTCATATATTGTGTTTTCATTGTCATTTGTCTCAGGGCATTTGTCTCCAATTATATTAGTTTACTAGGGCTACCATAACAAAATAGCACACATGGGATGCTTTAAACAACAGAAATTTATTTTCTCATAGTTCTGGAGGCTGTAAGTCCAAGATCAAGGTGCTGGCAGGGTTAGTTATCTCTGATGCCTTTCTCCTTGGCTTGCAGATGGCTGCATTCCTACTACCTCTTCACACTGTTGTCCTTTAGTGCACATGCACCTTTGGTGTCTCTCTGTCAAATGTCCTCTTCTTATAAGGACACCAGTCAAACTGGATTAGGATCCACCCAAATGGCCTCATTTAACTAAATTGCCTACTAAAGATATCTCCAAAAATAATCATATTTTAAGGTATTGGGGGTTAGGGCTTCAACATATGAGTTTTTTTTTTATTGTGAAGGGGAGACACAATTCAGCTCACAGCAGAGATTTTCTAATTTATCTTCTGAATTCTTCTTTGAGCCATTTGTTGGTTGTTTTGTTTAATTTCCACATATTTGTGCATTTTTATTTTTCCTTTTTGTTATTAGTTTCTAGTGAATTCCATTGTGATTGGAAAAGATACTTTGTATGATCTCAATGTTTTAAAATTTATTAAAACTTATTTTATAGCATAACATATCATCTATCTCAGAGAATGTTCCACGTGCACTTGAGAAAAATGTGTAATTCTTCTGTTTTGGGTAGAGTGTTCTGTGTATGTATTTTAGGTTCAATTTGTTTATAGTGTTGTATAAGGCCTCCAGTACTATATGTATCTTTTATTTGATTTCTAACCATCATTAAGAGTGGGACATTGAAGTCTCTAACCATTATTGTAGAGATATCTATCCCTTCAATTATGTCAATGTTTTCCTCATATCTTTTGGAGCTTGATGTTTGGTGCATATTATTTGTAATTGTTATTGACAGCATATAGTTGAATCATGTTTTTTGTTTTGTTTTTATCCCTCTGCCAGCCTATGCCTTTTGATTAATGAGTTTAATATGTTGATATTTAAGGATCACTCATACGAGAAGAATTACTTTTGGCCTTTTGTTTTATGTTTTCTGTATGCATTATAGCTTTTTATGTCTTATTTCCCTCATTACTGCCTTCCTCTATTACTGCCTTACTTTGTGTTTAGTTGTTTTTTTATAGTGACATGTTTTGATTCCATTCTCATGTTTTGGGTGTATATTTTAATAATATTTTCTTTCTGCTTACCATGACAACTAGATATGATGTTCTAAAATTGTAACAACCTAATTTTAATTGATACCAACTTAACTACATACAAAAACTCTACTTCTATATAGTTATGCCCCTGTTTGTTATTGATATCACAAATTACATTTTTATACATCGTGTACCTAGTAACATAGATTTATAATTATTTTTATGAATTTATTTTTTAAATCCTGCAGAAAATAACTAGTGGAGTGTTAGGCTGAAGAAGTGGGAAACTGCTCTCATGTTTCCTGCTTCTTCATTCACAGCTGATTACAAACATTGCTTTTGAGCAGCCTGGGCTATAGGCTCTCCTTTCTGCCGTTAATTAAACTTAGCAGCCTGGCCCTGTTTGGGCAGAACAATGATAGACTCTCTGAAGCTCTGACTATATTTAGGTGAGGAATTATTGAATCCTCCCAACCCTTCTGAAAAATGGCACATGAGTAGGTGGCAGCTTCCCTGCTCACTTTCCTTCCTCAGGTCTGCTTTTTGTCAATGAACACACTTGTCTGTTTTCTGTGTGATCACTTTCGTGGCAAACCCAGCTTTTCCCAGCCTGCTCATTTGCTTTTTCCCTTCTGGAAATGTAGTTTGGACCAGTGAATCCAGGATGAAAACAGGACAGAAACAAGAGTCAGAAAGAGAGGGAGAGATAGATGAAGGCAGTAGCAGAATTTTGTATTCCTTGTTACTGGCTCTGGGTTCCCTGTCAGGTAGAGCTAGCTTCTGTGCCTGCATTGATGATGCCTACATGATATAGGGCTTGTGAAAGACTGAGAGAAAACCTCTTCCTCTACCACTGATAACCAAACCATTACCTCTCCAGTGTGTCCTTTGTACTAATCATTGTCTCTTGTCTGGCCTTTAGAAGTGTGACTCTTCTCAGAAGTGTTAATATATCAGGCCTTCAATATTTTTAACATTCTTCAATACTTTTTTCTCAGTAAAATGACATAAGCACTGTAGGAATGCCAAATGTTTGGATCTATAAAGAACTAGGGTGTCTGGGCCTATGGAAACTATTATAGATGGGGGAGGGCTAGAACGTATTACCAACACTGTCCATCTTGTAGGTTGGCACAAATAGATCTTAACAATAATGCAGCAAGGTTTCTTGACAATGGTGGACCTGAATTAATTCTGGCTGTTTAAAATTTACTGCTTAAGGGTCTAAAATGTGGCTAATACCCAGGGCTTTGGGGACAGGGATTTGTTCCCTTCTATAACTGGAAGGCATAGTAAAGGGGGCAGGTTCTTTATGGACCATAGGCACCAAGACTCTTCTTGACCCAGTGACTCCACTTCTAGGAACGTTTGGAGGCACACACTAAAACATCTACTAGGACTCTCATAATGTTTGTTACTTATATTAGTAAGAAGTAGAAATTCCCTAAATTTCCAACATTTCCATCACGTTAAGCCTTATGTGGTGATCCATGTAATAGAATATGATGCCAACATTTAAATCACATTACAGAAGAATATTTAATAACAGAAATGCTAGTGACATAGCTAAGTTAAACAATTAGAAGAGAGGACAAAGCAATTTATATATTTGAATATATGTCTGAACACATGCATATTTGAAGCTGACTTTAAAAATATTCATGTATATGTAGAAAAAAACTGAAAAGAAGTTTTTTATTTTTAATTTTTTAAAAGTTTTTATTTAAATTCCAGTACTGTTGGGGCGCCTGGGTAGCTCAGTCAGTTAAGTGTCTGACTCTTAATTTTGGCTCAGGTCATGATCTCATGGTTTGTGAGTTTGAGCCCCACATCAGGCTCTGCGCTGATGGTGTGGAGCCTGCTTGGGATTCTGTCTCCCTCTCTCTCTGTTCCTCCCCTGCTTGCTCTCGATCTCTCTCAAAATAAATAAAAACAAACTTAAAAAAATAAATTCCAGTATAGTTAACATACAGTGTAATATTAGTTTCAAGTATATGATAGTGATTCAACACTTCCACACATCATCTGGTACTCCTTACAAAAGGTGCACTCCTTAATCCCCATAACCTAGTTCACCCCCTGCCCCACCTCTTGTAACCATCAGTTTGTTCTCTATAGTTAAGAGTCTTTAAATGTTCACAACTGGCATCTCTGAATTACAGAACTGTATACACTCATTTTATCTGTTATCCTCTTCTTTAGTTTCTAAGTTACTCAAATAAGTATTGGCCGCTTAAATTTACAAGCATATATGAATTTTGCAAATTTATATCCACAGTTGTTGAGTCACTAGGGAAAATGGATACTGTTGAATTTTGTGAATTTTAAAAGCACCCTGGTTTAGATGTGAAGTCATAAAAATGTCAGTGAGATTTCTTTTATCAGAAGGAGAAAAGGTCAGGAATATTTCATCAATATTTCATCAATATTTTCTACCTTAATTAAGCCAAAATGACTCTGGAATTTGTGTTTCTTGGGAAATCCTGAATCTTTTTTATGTGCAGTTTGTGAGTTTTCTATCCTCCAGGACAGCAGGTCAGGGGTCCTTTGCAATAACAGGGTCTGAAGGCCTCTCTGTGCTTCCCCTCTTTGCAAAAAGAAATTTACTTGGAACAATGGAAAATAATGTGTTGACAGTGTGAAATTAAGTTTTAAATTTCTGAAATATACTGAAATATTTATGGGAAATTTACTAGTGAAACATTTTATTTTTGGCTCTTTAGAATCATAACTCAATAATCAAAAGCCTAGAAACTACTCTCTGTATGTTTAACTACAATTATAAGATACTATGTGTACACAAAGTGCACTAGAAATGTTAAATAATGAAATCAGCCAGATGTGCCAACCAGAGAAAATACAAATATATTTCTGACTTTTCCCTACTTTGATTTTCTTCCTTCATGGCCACAAGGTGAATTCTCAGCATTGCACACTGTGGTTCTACTGTGAGCTGTGCTGACAGCCTGTGGGTAGTACTTTCCAAGGAGCAATAGCACATCACCCTTTTGAGCATTCTCTGCTCTTCAGAGGGTCAGTGGTGATTCTGAGCTCATTACTGATTTAATGCTTTAGAAAACTGTTTCATGGAGTCAAAAAGCCCTCTCATGCAAATAAGCCACAACTAATGGGATTTAAGTAATTCATTATTAAGTATTTAAGCACTTCCATTGAACTGGGTGCCACTTAAGGTACCAGATAAAACAAGATGGAAATGACATGGCAGCCATTCATAAGAGGCTAAGTGTAATAGAAATCATTGAATCAATAGCTAAGCCCCATGCTTTCCATTTATATGTCCTAATTTAGTGTGACTTATTTAGTGAGTTTTTTTTCTTTTATCCGCATTATACATCTGAGAAAATGGAAGCTCAGAGTGGTTAAATAGTGTGAGTGAGGTCATTGTAATGGTCACCTCTCCCAGAAGTGCTATGTAACAAACCACCCCAGGGAGTAACAGAAAACACTGGATATTAGTTGACTCATTGAAGCATTTCTGTAAATGTACCTGAGGCCCTATTCTTTTACAGTTATGAGACATGAAAATTTTAAAAGCCCAACTAATAGTGTAACCCAGTTTGAATAGCTAAAGGGCACTAATTAAATCCCTCAAATGGAATTAATCTTTTATCTTGTTTATTTCCTCTGCAAGTTGGGGCATCTATTCTATACCTTGTTCTCTGCCATGCTCTTCTCCCTGGCTGTTAAAGCCCCTGCAGACAGAGTCCTCAGTCATCTGTGTTTCCCATTAAAAGTGCTCAGGGCTGCCCAGAGGTGCCATTCAGACAACACTTGGTGGCCCAAGACAGACTCCTTTCCTGACTTTGGCATGGAGTGGTGGGTATTGTTAGACACAGCTTGGGACCTTGGTCTTATTTATCCAAGAGACTGAGTCTTATTGTCTGTATCACAAGTGCATGCTTGAATGAGAGGGGAAAAGGGGTGGAAATATTTTTCTTGGTTTTGTTTTGCATTTATGATCTGAAGTACTATTATTTCCCTGGGTGAGTGTTTCATGGCATCCACAGCAGCTCTGTGTTTCCTTTAGGAAAGAAAATGCACTAGTGTGTAAAATGACATATTACCAACAGTTAGGAATGCAAATTATTTCTGCAGCTTGTGGGCTCTGTTGTGCCTGTGCAATTATTTCCATATCAAAAGCTCCTATTTGGATAAGTTTATGGTGGCTTTTCCTCTAGTATAGGCCAGAACAGTGGAAGGGGGTCTCACACAGTGTGAACCTTTGCTTTGCTTCATTTGTGGCTTGCATAACCCTGAGAGACCCCTCCCTGCCATTTTATCATTTCATTTTGACCCCTGGGCCCTGACTTCTGCTTCTTGGAATTTTATGGGAAGCCATTAAGATATTTAAAATGTGTGATCTTAGGAAGAGAATTTTCTAAGTATAGAAAGGCCCATCAGACTCTGAATGGTTTTCTCCATGAAAAACTCTGTATGGGATGGCAAAGGCGGCTGGAATCTACTGTTAATGCTAAAGTATGCCTAAAAGTATCAATCCCACAGCATCTGGTTTTCTATGTGAGTTTCTGCTTTGCATTTCCAACCTGGTTTATGCTGGGGAGAAGAGTTGTTTCTAATTGTGTCTCCTAAAACTCCTGCTTTTTACAATTCAAGTATAACTTCTGTATGATTACTGAATCACAGGCATGTTCTTGGAGGTAGCCTCCAATTACCATTGTCTTTGTGTTGGTGATGCCTTTTCCTTCACTATGTCTTTCAGGTCTCACTCTTCTTTACCTCAGTTCTCCAACTCCAGGTCAAAAGACCCCTGCTTTACAGAAAATACCCCTTTGCTGGGAAATTCCTCACAAGAGAAAGGGTGAGTTTCCCCCCACTCTCTTCTTCTAAAATTAAGAAATCTCTGAGCATTTCCCTTGTCACTTATGCTAGAAAATTTCTTCCTAAGGTATGAATTTTTGTCTGACATGTTGTTTGGTCTCTGCCAGGTCTTTGTTAATTCAACGTAGTAAATATTCATGATTCTAGTAGTTGTATTGTGTGGCTTATGAATTTCCAAATAACCATGAGCATAACCCTGTAATGATTAAATAATACATGTGCACATTCATGATGTACACAGCTCTCATGGGCCATCTTACCAGGCCAGGGCTGTCAACTGGGGGTGAAGAAGATACTGTCCAGAGATATGTCTTTTGTTGTCACAGCTGGGGAAGGGGTACTATTGATGTTTAAGGGTAAAGGCCAGGGATGCTGCTAAACATCCTACAATACACAGAACACTTCCCCACAACAAGAATTACCTGGCTCAAATGACAATAGCAATGAGGTTAAAAATGTATGATGTAAGAGAAAACTCTACTTCCTTCAAGTTTGAAGGTCCTACTGGGGACAAACCATGATGGTTCTGAAATCTCTGAGCAGAGCTGATCTGGAGGATAACTTACTCTGTCCCCTAGAATGAAGGGCCCTGGCCTAGGTATCCAAGCTCATCTCTTCTTCCTTTTGTGGACAACTTTTGGAAGCCCAAACCACCTGCTCAGTATCCCATGATTCCCTATACATTACAAACTTATTGGCATTGTCATGGGCCCTTCCTTTCCTGCCCTCTGACCCCATGCATTTGCATCAGCAGGCAGGCTGCTGTGTTACTTGCACTCATCTCCCTCCAAGACTCTGAGGAGCTGCCCACCGTCTCTCCAGCCTTATCTGCAGCCTGTCTGCATGGGGGTGGGGCTTCATATTTTACAGAGTAAATCAAAATTCTTTTGGGTACTTGTATGCCATGTGGATTCCTGGTCTCACTTGCCAAATACTCACCCCATTTAGATAGGGTGTAGGAATGTAGATTTATCACCTCCAAGTTCAGAGACAATCTGGCTTCCTCCAGAAGATTCCTGATGACAAGCTGTGTCTCTCTAAAAGGTTCCCACTGAGCCCTTTGACTAGAGGATCCTCCTCCCCTTCTGGCTCTCCAGGGCAGTCTCATTCAACTTCAAAGGGGCTCAAATGTCACCTCTTTTATGAAACATTGGTCCCCCCCATCTCCCCACCAACTCCCTCAAGGGTTAATGCCTCTTCTGAGCTCTCAATACCACATTTATGCCTATACTTCAGAATATGCCCATATGTTCCATGGTTATGCCTACCAGCCTGTGTCTTCATCTTACATCCCAGTGTCCAGCACAGTCCCTGAAACCAGGAAGATAACTTATCTTTTCTTCATTTCTCCTAATAAATAACTTTGAAAACAAACACTTCATACATTGATTCCCTTAATGTTTTCCTTTGAATTACTTGGTAAACCATTAACATTATTTTATAACCCATGTTTCATTGGAAAAGCATAATGTGCAGCATTTGTACTGGGCATATGGAGTGCAGAAACATGCTCTGGGATGCCAAGCTGTGCCTCATGTCACAAAACCACTTCAGAGGAGCAGAACATGAGTCAGCTTTTGTTTCCCTTTTTTTCAGGGTTTGAAGGCAGGTATGTGCAGCTGATGGTACAAGGGTCAGAGCATGCTCTGCATCTGCACTGACCAGCATAGTTACCATGCATCAAGGTGTTATTCAAAGTCAAATTAATTAAAATTAAATAAAATAAAAAATTCAGTTCTTCAGTTACATACTTTCAGTGACTAATGAACATGTGTGACTACCTTACTGGATAGGGCAGAGAACACTCCTATCCACCATAGAAAGTTCTATTGTACAGCATTGTTCTAGAAATACTGACGTTAGCTGCCCTGTTGCCGCTTCTAAAAGAAGTTTCCTTAGTTCCAATTTTGGTTACAGTTGTATTTGTTCACCAGCTGGGGGTGGGGGGGGGTTGTGATATTATTCCTTACACATGAGTATTTCCTGGTCACAAACTGTATATTTTCAGTATTGATTAGTTTGTAGCACTGTCAGCATCATTTATTATTGTTACATATTGGTTTCACACAGCCTAATTTGCATCTTTGGGCTTCTCAGTATGAATAAGACTACTTTTTTTCTTGTTGTGAACCAGTTTGAAGGCAATTATGGGTATTCAGGAGAATCACAATGTCCTGTAGAGCTAGCTGGGCTTGAGAGCCATCATTTGTTTCTAAGTTCATGGCCTTTTATGGCAATATTGTGATCCAATGAGTATTCCAAGCAATACATGAAAACACTGGGCTTTGATGCAACCTCATTAGACTCAATTACATCTGTACTGAGCAGGTTGTTCAGAAGCCCAAAGATTCAACTAAAAGTCAATGGATATGTCTACATGTAATTTTGAGAAAAGTTTGTGATTCCTCTTGAATCATCCTTCTAGATATAGGTTCCATCCTTGGGATCATCTAGTCAAACACTAATGTTCTCCACTCCTGCTCATGCTCATGTACAGGCTGGGTGGAAAAGCCAGGTAGATCATCTTCCCTATAGCTCTATTATAGAAAGATAACTATATAGAAGAGGAAAGGTTTACACCACTCACTCTGCAATAGGACAAGTATAACAACTAGGTATTGAGAATTGCAACATAATCAAAGAGAAAGCAATTACCAAAATGAGCTGGAGCTGGTCTGAGACAGAAATAGCTTTATTGTAAAGTTCCAAATTCAGAACAAACTGATGTTTCTTGAAAGTCCACAATTCATTTTGAAGACTTGAGTTACCCCAAATGATTTTCCTTAAGATAAGTGTCCTATGATGTCAAGAAAGACATATTTCTACTAGTTGGACAGCACTAAAATGTCTGTGGTCCTTTTAAAAACTAGAATTGATTCCACATTTCACACTCACCACTGAAATGAAATCTTGTTTTGGAGATGCTACTATTTCTGTGAAAATAACTACAAAGTCTTGCTTTCCAGGTCATGGGGCATGCCTATTTGCCATCCAGAGTTTATCACTGCTGAAGAATCTTGGGGGAACAGCTCAGCTGAGTGGGATGGAGGATCTCTGCTGAGCAAAGACTTGGCTGGTTCCTCTGGATCTGCCTCCCAAGAGAAAGGGGAGCTTCTGGACAGTGCTCACATCAGGTCCCGTCTTTTGAAACTGAGGTAGGGAGACTTTAAGTGCTAGCACTGGAACAGGGGGCTGGTTGTACAGAGCATCCCATTTGTCTGGGACTGAACTGTGGTGGGGGGGTGTCTCACCCTCACTACATCCTTCCCAAGTGGCAGAGTGAAGATGAGGAGGAAGGGTTTTCATATTTGGCCAGGCTGCACTTTTCCTGGAAGATTTTTAACCTTTTCTCCAGTTCCTGGAAGATATGTAAGGTGACACTGCTAATTGGCATGGATCTGTGAGGCTATAAGACGGCCCAATTACAAACCTAAATGACTAACATCCTACACTCCTTCCTGTTTGTGATTCAGGGGTCTTCATGACCTTGAGGTTTGCAGATGGAATCAGTTCACTTCAGCAGTCCTCATGGTGTTTTAGAAGCTGATATGATCCCTTGAAGTTAGTGATAAAGCATGTTATTAAAAAGGTTGGGTGCATCTTTCAGGAAACTGTGTTGTTGGGCTGGGTGTGAGTTGGGAGCCTGAGACTGCGCACATGTGAGGAAAGGGGTTGGTGGTAGTAGTGGTGGAAAGGCTGTGCTCATGCATGTGTAGGAGGTCTTAGGCATGCATATGGGTGGGAGGGCTGAGAGCATTGTAGAGGACTATGCAAGCTGGCCAACTATTGCTGGAGCATCTTTACTCTCCCTGCTTTGTTTTCTGGGCTTCCATAGGTACATTTATTTAAAGGAAAGTTCATGTTGAGACCAACATGTTTGAAAGTGGCATCTCCAGGGACAGAATAAGGCTTGGGGACCCTGGTAATCAGGTTCTCATTCCAGATATGTTCTGAGGTAGCTGAGGGACCAGCAGAGTCAGATACCTCTGTGCAACTGTTCCTTTTCAACCTTGAGTCTCCCTCACTACAGCAGAAGCCTGTGTGGGCTTCTGCTAAGATGGTCTGTGGGAAACCTCACTGATAGGTGAGAAGACACTATGTATATATCAGACACTAGTGTTATTATTTGTCTACATTAGGGGAACTGTCTTTTCTGAAGCTATTTGAAGGGCTGATTACAAGTGTACCTATCTGTATGCCCAAAGTACACTTGACTGTTCCCAGAGAGGCCCACTGTCAATTATTCTATTGATCTTCCTAGCAATCTTGAGAGATAGATGAAGAAAGGGGACTTCATGGAGGTTAAGGATTTTGCCCAGGGTCATGCAACTTGTAAGCTGAGGTGGGTATGCAGGGATGTTACCCCACATTCCCCATTTGTGCTTGACTATGGAGATATCATTTCCCAGCATGCTCCCCAGCCATGTATAGCTTTTTTCATGATGACTGGTCTCAGCTGTCTGCATAGATATGATAAATATTTGGCCATAGAATCTGTTATGAAATTATGTGAATAGTGTGAAAGTGTGTGAATAGGGATCTGGTCCCATGGGCTACCAGGACAGTAAGCCCTGACATCCTTCCTCAACTGGTTTGTTCACAGCTCCAGAGGATGCCAGGTTCTTCAACTGTCCTGTACCATGGAAAAATTAAACTTTACTTTCTGTAATTGCTCTATATTCTAGGATTCATAGAATAGTTTCATTGAGCTTGCCACTGAACTAAAAATTTTAGTGCTATTCTTTTTAACAGGTCTAAAAAGTACCATGTATGATCATTAAAGAAACTTTGAAAACATATTTTTGTTTGTCAACTCTGCTGTATATGTCAGTTATGTAGAAAAATGTTTTTATAATAATGCCTCTTTCTTTAAAAAACTATCATTTTGATTTGCATTTATTACTATTTTTTAAATTTGAGTATGGTTGACATATAATATTTTATTTTTAGATATACAGAACAGTGTTTCAGCAACTGTCTATGTCATCCTACTCTCAACATAAGTGTAGCTACCATCTGTCACCATGCAACACTCTTAAAATACCACGGACTATATTCAGTACTATGCTGTAATTTTTTTATTCCTGTGTTTTGTTCATTCTATAACTGGAAGACTGTATTTCCTCCTCCCCTTCACCCCTTTTGCCCATCCCTCAACCTCCCTCCTCTCTGGAAACCATCTGTATTTATAGGTCTGAGTCTGCTTTTTGTTTATTCATTTGTTTTGTTTTTTAGATTTCATATGTGAGTAAAATCAAATGGTATTTGTCTTTCTCTTTTTGACTAATTTCACTTAGCATAATATCTTCTAGGTCCATCCATATTGTCACTGATGGCAAGATCTTTTCCTTTTTTATGGCTAAGTAATATTCTATTCTATGTAAATATAAATATAAATACACATACACATGCACCACATATTTTATATCCTTTCATTTATTGAAGGACACTTGGGCTGCTTCCATATCTTGGCTATTGTAAATAATGCTACAATAAACATAAGGGTGCATATATATTTTTGAATTAATGTTTTTGTTTTCTTTGGGTAAACACCCAGCAGTGGAATTATTGGATCATATGGTATTTCTATTTTTAATTTTTTTGAGGAATCTCCATACTGTTTTCCACAATGGCTGCACTAATTTACATTTCCACCAATAGTGCATGAGGGTTCATTTTTCTCCACATCCTTATCAACACCTTTTTATTTCTTGTCTTTTTCAGTTTTGCCATTCTGACAGGTATATAGTGATATCTTCTTCGATATCTTAAAGTGGTTTTGATTTGTAATTCCCTGATGATTAGTGATTTAGTGATACTGAGAACCTTTTCATGAATATGTTGGCCATCTGTATGTCTTCTTTGGAGAAATATCTATTTAGGTCCTCTGTCCATTTTTTAATTGGATTTGTGTGTGTGTGTGTATGTGTATGTTTGTGTGTGTGTGTGTGTGTGTGTGTGCATGTGTGTGTGTTGAGTTATATAAGTTCTTCCTATATTTTGGATATTAACCCCTTATCAGATATATCATTTGCTAAGGTTTTTTCCCTTTCAGTATGTTGCTTTCTGTTTTGTTGGTGGTTTCCTTCACTGTGCAGAAGCTTTTTAGTTTGATGTAGTCCTAGTAGTTTATTTTTATTTTTATTTTAGATATTTTAAAAACCTCTGCAATTATTAGTTTATTAGTGTCATCCAGGACTCAGATATTCAGTATTCCTACTGAAATTACATAAACAAATGCAAATGGAAAGTATCCAAGTCAAAATTATATAACAAAACATCACTCCATCACAAAATTGTGTACAATTACAAGAATGCTATTTTAAAACACTGGCACTTTAAGAGAACTATAATCTCAAAAACCACAAAATTGCCAAATTGTTCCCTAAACTGCTAAGTAGATAAACATGACTCTAATGAATGAGTTTGGGTTTCGTAAAGAAAAATCAAATTCAAATCCAATAGCTCCTACTGAAATACAAAGTTTTAAATGTCTTCTTCCCTCAGGCCTCTTTGATTTATATAAAGGAACAAACTACAATATAGGAAAATATACCAGATTTTAAGTGTGGTATACATTTTAGAAGTTGGTCCAATTAATTAAAAATACCTTTAATGGAGAGTCGTTTCCTAAGAAATCCATATTTAGATAAATAGGAGAAGACATTTACAGACAGCACTTTTTTTTTCCCAGAGCCTTTTCTGGGACTAATGTCAACAAAAAATTTAATATGGCAGTCTTGTATTTTAAGCTCACACTTTTGGGGATACATTCTCAGGTCTTCTTTAATGTGGGAACTGCAAATATAACTGCCATTACATGGTAATGGGTGTTAAAGAATGTAGAGTCCTCATGTAAAGATTAGAACATACTTTTCTCTTAGTCCTTCAAGGACAGACTTTCAAAATGTTTGATTCTACTAATCCCATGCTGTGAATAGACTGATTACTCTTCACTTTATATATGTGACTGGGCTATGTGAAATCTGTATCAACTGATCAAGACTGGAGTTTTAGTTATAGATGAAAACTATCTCAATTCAACTTTATTACCCTCATCATGAGTATGCAGGGTGTAGACAAAACTTTTTATCAGCTAACTATATGAAAAGATAAACACTGTAATAACCCATGTGATCCAAAATGGGCAAAAGCAAAAGACTAACTTCCCCTCAAGGAGAAAAATTTCAGACGTATGAAAAGGACAACAATACTAATTTAAAAATTGTATTTATTTAGAAGCATTCAGAATGTCAACAAAACAGCTGCAACTTTTTTTTTTTTTTGCAACTACAGAGTGGTATTCAGTTAACATAACAACTAAGCTGCATCAGAGACAACTGAAGATGAAAAAACTACCATTCCCATATATAACTAATTTGTGCTGTGCACAAACAAGAACCTGCTTTAAATTTCCATGCCAGGGGCGCCTGGGTGGCTTGGTCGGTTAAGCGTCCAACTTCAGCTCAGGTCATGATCTCACGGTCCGTGGGTTCGAGCCCCGCGTTGGGCTCTGTGCAGACAGCTCAGAGCCTGGAGCCTGTTTCAGATTCTGTGTCTCCCTCTCTCTCTGCTCCTCCCCTGTTCATGCTCTGTCTCTCTCTGTCTCAAAAATAAATAAACGTTAAAAAAATTTAAAAAAAAATTTCCATGCCAATTTACAACCCCCATACTGTACCAGACAAGGTTAGTGGCTATTGAAAATACCACCAGGACAGGGCTATCTAAAGACACATTAGGTAGTGTGTTAACTATACAAAAAAAGACACTCTACAGATTAAAAAAAAATCCTACACAGCCTTACATTTCAATTTTTTTCTTTAAAAGGAGTGAGTTGTATACAGGGGGGTTAAATTCTTTATAGACAAGAAAGAAAAAACTGTGCTAGAACCAACTTATTCATCATCATTATCTTCTTCATCTTCATCTTCTTCATCTTCCTCCTCTTCCTCCTCTTCATCTTCCTCGTCCTCCTCCTCTTCCTTCTTTTTCTTGCTTTTTTCAGCCTTGATGATTCCATTTTTTGCTGTATCAGGATTTCCTTTAGCTCAGTATGCAGCAATATCCTTTTCATATTTTTCCTTCAGCTTCGCAGCCTTTTTTTCATAAGGCTGCTTGTCATCTGCAGTGGTGTTAATTCCACATGTCTCCCAGTTTCTTTGCAACATCACCAATGGATAGGCCAGGATGTTCTCCTTTGATTTTTGGGTGATACTCAGAACAAAACAAGAAAAAGGCCGAAGGAGGCCTCTTGGATGCATTGGGGTTCTTGAACTTCTTTCTTGTTTCCCCTTTAGGGTGGATTAAGTTTTCATTTCTTTTTCATAATGGGCCTTGTCCACCTTTGCCATGTCTTCAAACTTTCCTTTATCTTTAGCAGGCATGGTCTTCCACCTCTCTGAGCATTTCTTAGAAAATTCTGAGAAGTTGACTGAAACATCTGGGTGCTTCTTCTTGTGCTCCTCTCAGCAAGTTTGCACAAAGAATACATGTGATGACATTTTGCTTCTTGGCTCCTTAGGATCTCCTTTGCCCATGTTTAATTATTTTCCTCAGCAAGCCACAGATTCACCCAGTGCCCATCTGGCTCTCACTTGCCCTGGCACTGTCTCTATCCCCAGTAGTTTATTTTTGCTTCTGTTTCACTTGCCTTAAGAGACACATCTAGAAAACTGTTGCTATTGCCAGTGTGAAAGAAATGACTGCCTATATTCTCTCCTAGGGTTTTAGTGTTTCAGGTTTCACGTTTAGATCTTTAATCCATTTTGAGCTTATTTTTGTATATAATGTCAGAGATTAGTCCAGTTTCATTCTTTTCCATGTAGCTGTCCAGTTTTCCAGAACCATTTGTTGAAAAGATTGTCTTTTCCTTATGGTATATTCTTGCTTAGTTGTCATAGATTAATTGACCATGTAAGTGTGGGTTTATTTCTGGCGTCTCCATTCTGTTCCATTGATCTGTTTTTGTGCCAGTACCATGCTGTTTTGATTACTATAGCTTTGTAGTATATCTTGAAATCTGGGATTGTGATATCTCCAGCTTTGATTTCCATTTAAAAAGGAGTTGTTGAATCAGATTTTGGAAGTGTGAAATGATTATTCATTAAATTAATTAAATCTAAGAGAATGCAAAACAAGACTTAGCCATTTTGAAAATATCAGAAAGGTATTGAAAAAGATGTTTCAACATGACTTTCTGCATTCTACAAACATGTGTCAAGCACAGACCATGTACCAGCGCCCTTCCACAAACAGAGACAGAGTACAAACACCCCAGAGCCTGCTCTTGAGGGCCGGCCAGTGGGAGAGCACACCTCAGGGCTGGGCAGTGATAGTGTCATTAGAAGATGAGATTCAGTGGGCCTGGGGATGTGATATGAGCAGAGGTGGAACTCAAAGGACTCTAAAGGCTTGGGGAGACTCAGATTCACCTAGGCCCCGAGAACCACAGGTAAGAAAGATATAATAATGATGACTGGGTCAGGACACTGTCAGGAGACCTCAGAGGGGGCCAACAGCATGGCCTGATTGTTAAATTATAATTGTTAAATTATAAATTCTTAAAAGACTCTGTTGGTACAACCAGTAACAGCACTGCAATTTCTTTTTTGAATTGTTTGGTTATGTCTTAGTCAGTGTGTTTTTTGATCAAATCCACATTCCTACTTTCCAGAAAACTTAGGGGAATATAATTGATAAATACAAGCCTGATAGCCCAGATAAAGCTTGTGTCCAGGAAACTCAGCCTTTAAAAATGCTAGTGAAGATCCTCCAAATTTGAATTTTAGCATCTCCAGCAAGAAACATATGCAAATACTCAACGTTAACTTTGCCCTCCTTTGTAACTTTCACCAAGCTGCTTTTTATGATGCCATGCATTTACAGGTCAGCAGTGTTTTCCTTCATACCATGTTATGGAAAGAATTTCTAACATGTGCTTTGAGATTGATATTACCCAAAGCTTCATAAAGGTGTCTGAGGTTTGGCAGACTAGACAGATGCAAATAGGACTGCTGTTGGTGTGACTTGGGGCCTACTTTTTCTCTTACAGGTGCTGTATACGGTGGCTGAAGGTTGCAAGCCTGTTTGTCTTTGTGGTGGTGTGCTCTGTGAGTACCACAGAGCTCTGCTGATGGGTCAGCAGAGCCATGGGGTGCCATGGGCTGGGTAGCGAGGCACCTGAGATATGGCGCTCACACTTTCTTTGGAGGAGATGCTGAGGGCATGTGGGATGGTGGGCTGAGGTTGGTGAGGGAGGCATCCCCTTAGCAATGCTCAACTGCTGTGATCCACATGTGACACAACAGAAGACCTGGGGACTTGGCTTTGCTTTATAGAAGCAGTTAGCTTACTCCCTGGGTCTAACTTTCCACCTCAAAGTGGCTTGCCAATTCTGTTTTCAACCACATGCAATAAAACTATTTGTGTTGGGATATGTCCAGCATCACGGGTGGCCCCAAGAATGTTTAGTGTCCCTTTGAGATGGTGCTCTAGGCCTCCATCTAACTGGGCTGCCCTGTTTGGGAGGGAATGAAGCTCCCTGTTTGCCCTTTTCTTGGATGCTTCTCCAATTCCACTTGCCCATGCATTCTAAGGGGGGACTGCAGAGCCATGTTTCTGGAGGTGACCTGAGTATGCCCTCTGACAGGAAGAGTCAGGTGTCTTGCTGCATTTATGTGGTTTATATCCTGATGTAGTCCTCGCTGGAATCACATTGCAGGTGCTCAAATTTTTTTGCCAAATGAGTGTAAGATTCTTTGTGCCCAGGTGTGCATATCTGTATGTGTACACATGTGTGTGTACATGCCTGGCTGTGTGTGCACATGTGGGTGTGAGGTCCCCTGTGTCTGGCTGTGTGTTTGTGTGTCTGAATGCCTGTGTGGGACATGTGGGTCATTTGTGGTCTGTGATCATTTTAAGATTGTATCTGTGCTTGGGGTCTTAATTCTGGGGGTGTATCAATTTTCAGCATTGACATAAGATAGTTTGTGTGCACCATTGCTGAAGACCCCAGTGGGTGGTTGGTGCATGCTGCTGTGACAGCATGTGAGATTGTGAGCAAGGATGGGGTGTGTGAATGGTGTTTCCATGACTGTGCAATGTAGATTCCAAGATGTGTGTGGCCATGGCTCTTCTATGTAGGCAGCCTGTGGTTATGGATCATGCTGAATGCTATATGACTGGAAACTTCACATGACCAAATGTGGCTGTGAATACTTATTTTTCATTATCTGTATCTGTGGACATGAATATTGGGGCTCTGTGTATGTGTGCAAGATTGTGCATGAGAAGAGTCTCCTTTTCTAAGTGTGACATATAGAGAGCAATGTTGCATCTTGAGCAGCAAGGGTGGTGCATGAAGTCAATACTGGCTGAATTGAATTGAATACCTGCAACCCTTTAAAAACCCATAGGGAGGGGAGCAGTGGCCCAGAGAAAGGAAGTCTATGCATGAAATAAGAAACAATTACATTGAACTCTGAAAACTTCATGAGTTTACTTTTTTGGCTACCAGTTTACCTCTTTACTTCCTATTCACATAAATGTGTGATTCTGAAGCTCCAGCTGTTTAACAAGGCTGGTGGTGGGGTGGGGACTGGGATTTTCAAGGAGAAGGAAGGGTGGGCCAATTCCCCCACTGATTTCTGGAGGTATGACCTGAGCATGTTGTTTAGTCTTAAGCCTTCTTCTGGGAGATAAAGTTTTGGTGATTTGAGGAATTTGTTTTGAACTTCTTTTTTTTTTGTTTTTTTTGTTTTGAACTTCAATAACAATCATCTTATGATCACTTCAATGTACTTTCTGATCAGGTATAAGCTGCTCTGCGAATTCCACAAAACATACTTTAACCATCACGTGGGTTGTGTTCCCTTTCCTCCAGTATGGGAAAACCACGTTTACCTACCTCTGATGA
Organism: Herpailurus yagouaroundi; assembly: GCF_014898765.1. Taxonomy (NCBI): domain Eukaryota; kingdom Metazoa; phylum Chordata; class Mammalia; order Carnivora; family Felidae; genus Herpailurus; species Herpailurus yagouaroundi. Next base: position 27,897,782 of record NW_024412416.1, on the reverse strand, counting down.
TTTAATTTTGTGGCTGGGTGGTTAATCCTTAAAATCAACAAATATCAATAGTTAAGATCCATTATAGTGGAGAATAATATAGTGAATCAGAATTTTATATTTTAATATCTAAGAAAAACTATTTAGAGTGAGCTGGTGAATATTGGATACATCAGTCAACACCATTATCATACCCATATTTTCAAATTTTATCAAAATTATTTAAATCCTATTGTTTTTCTGCTATAAATCTATCATTAAATGTTTCTGATTGTTACAGATTTTATTCAGCCTGTATCCAGATCAAGGAAAGTTCTGGCAGTTGTTGGCTGTGTCACCCCTGCAAAGCTACTGTATCCAGTCTGTAGACTGCAAAGGATAGTTGTCCATGGTTGAGATTCACAGAGACACCAGAGAACTATTACAACTGTTACTGAAGGTCACAGCATAGGTGATCACTGTTCCTCTCATGAGTATTGTGTTCCTCTAGGACATTGAAAAAATTTCTTTTAAAGTTCACGTATTTATTTTTGAGAGAGAGCACACATAAACTGGGGAGAGGCAAAGAGAGAGGGAGAGGGAGAATCAGAAGCAGGCTCTGTGCACTGTCAGCATGGAGCCTGATGTGGGGCTCAATCTCATGAACCGTGAGACCATGACCGGAGCCGAAATCAAGAGTCTGCTGCTTAACTGACCGAGCCACCCAGGCACCCCTTACTGCAGGACATGTGATGAAACATGAGGCCAGAACAGAAGACAAGAGAAGCACTAGTGAGACTGTGATGGATAGCTGGTGGTGAGGTTCCTCCTGGGGTGATGATGATAGCCAACTGGCACATTCCAGTTAGGGCCTGGCTCCCCTGGGCTCTTGGATACTCTGATTTGTATCCCTACCCATTTCCTTTTGCATTTCAGCTTAGGTGGTTTCTAATGACCTATATTTTTCTTTTCTTTTTTCTTTTCTTTTCTTTTCTTTTCTTTTCTTTTCTTTTCTTTTCTTTTC